>NW_012113141.1:14702924-14735857 GCF_000951035.1 Colobus angolensis palliatus | reverse complement strand
CCATCTCTACTAAAAATACAAAAAATTAGCTGGGCGTGGTGGCTGGCGCCTGTGGTCCCAGCTACTCAGGAAGCTGAGGCAGGAGAATGGTGCGAACCCAGGAGGCAGAGCTTGAAGTGAGCCAAGATCTTGCCACTGCACTCCAGCCTGGGTGAGAGTGAGACTCCGTCTCAAAAACAATAATAATAATAATAATAATACAGCAATTGGCCTATAATGAGTAGAGTTTAACAGCTGGATATGACTATACGAGGGAATTAGTTTTACTAAAATAATTTGGTAGTCACTGAAAAATGTGAAAACTAATAACAAAGACAAGCTTGGTGTGGGGGGAATATACCCAAAGATTTTACGATATGTTATTAAATATATCCAGTGTCCAAAAAGATATTATCAGGCATGTAAATAGTAAAACAACAAATAATGCTTGTGAGAACATTCAGATTTGGGATTTAAAAGAAAAAGATTTCAAAGCATCCATTATAATTATGTTCACAGAAGTACAGGAAATCTTGATTAAAGGAGTAAAGGAAGATATAATTACGATGTCACATCAAATAGAGAATTTCACTAAAGAGACAGAAAAATACAATATATAAGCAATCAAACAACTCTATGGAAGGAAAATAAATAATCCAATTAAAAAATAGGCAAGGGATCTAAATAAATGTGTCAAAAGAAGACATAAAAATGACAATCAAATGCATGAAAAAACTGCTTAACCTCACAAATCACTAGGAAAATACGAATTAAAACCACAATGAGGCATCACAACACACCTGTCAGAATGGCTATTATCAAAAAGACAAATGTTAGCAAGTATTAGCAAGGATGTGGAATAAAGGGAACTCTTGTACACTGTTGGTGGAAATGTAAATCAGTACAGCCATTGTGGAAAACAGTAAACAGTTTGGAGTTTGCTCATAAAACTAAAGATAGAATTACCATATGATTCAGCAATCCCCCCTCTGGATATTTACCTCCCAAATTTAAAATCAGTATGTCAAAGAGTAGTCTGCACTCCCATGTTCACTGCAGCATATACACTGCAGCAAACACACACACACACACACACACACACACAAATATATACTGAACATCACAACAGCCAAGCTATGGAATAAACTGAAGTGTCCATCAACAGATAAATGGGTAAAGAAAAGATGATAAAGATACACAATGAGGTATTATTTAGCCTTAGAAAAGAAAGAAATGTTGTCTTTTGTGACAACCTTGATGGAATTGAAGAATATTGTGCTAAATGAAATAAGACAGGCACAGAAAGACAAATAATCATATTCTCACTGATATGTGAAATCTCAAGCATCAAACTATAAGAAGGAGAGAATAGAATGGTGATAACCAGAAGCCAGGGGTATGGAGATGATGGTCAAAGTGTATAAGATCTCAATTAAACAGAGGGAATACATTTTATTATCATTTTTTACTCCAAAATCTATTACATAGTATGGTGAGTATAGTAAATAATGATGTATTGTACATTTCAAAATATCTAAGAGAATAAATTTTAAATGTTTTTACCACAAAAAAAGAAGTATTTAAAAGAGGTGGATATTTTAATTAGCTCGATGTAATTATTGCATATTATATTTATAAATTATAAAATTCTTTTTTACCCCAGAAAAAAATACAACTTTACTCTGTCAATTTACAATTAAAAATAAAAATTAAAAAATATACGAGAATAAACAATCTCTCAAAAAGAAAAATTACAATAACTGAAATTATAAAAATACGTTAGAATGGCTCAACAATAGATAAGAACTAGCAAAAGTAAAAATTAGCAAACTTGAGGATAGATCAATAAAAGTTATGTGAGTTGAAGAACAAAGAGAAAAAATAAGGAAGAAAATAAAGACAGCACACCAACGTACACATAATATGAATATCAGAGGACTGGAAAGAAAAAAAAGTTATTCAAAGAAATGCTAAGTGAAAAGTTTCCCAATTTATTGAAAAACAATAAATTTAGATATTCAATAAACAATGTAAATAAATAATATAAACAAATGTAGAAGTCCCACAGACACACCATATTAAAATACTCAAAATTTTACAGACAGCAATCTAAAACAACAAGAGAAAATGTTTCTCCCAAGAGATCCCCAATAAAACTAATGGTTGTCTTCTCAGTAAAAACAGTGGATGTCCAAAGAGAATAAGATAATCTATTCAAAATTCTCAAAGAAAAAAGTGTCAATAAAGAGCCCTTTATCAAGCAAAGTTATTGTTCAAAAATGCAGGTAAGATAAAAGTGTTCCCAGCTAAATAAATCTGAGAGAATATGTTGCTAATAGATATACCTTACAATAAGTAGTAAAGGAAGTTCTTCAGGCTGAAAGCAAGTAACTATAAATGGTCACTTGAATTCATATAAACAGCAAAAGCATTGATAAAGATACTTACACAACTATAATATATACTATTAATACAGATCCTTTTCTTTCTTTTATTAACTAACAGAATAAGCAATTGAATAGAATCATGTTTATAATGCATTTTAGGCTCATAACACATACAAATGCAATGTATATGTAATATATTTGTGAATAATAGCATAAAGAAGGTGGGCTGGAGCACAGCTGTAATGGGCTAAGGTAATAATGACAGATTATAATAGAATAATTATGAAAATGTGTTGTTTGGTTTGTGAAATTAATAGATGTAATAAGTGGAACAATAATACCCCAAAAGGAGGGTAAAAAGAAATGGAGCTACATAGAAATAATGTCCCTATATATTACTGGAATTAGGATAGCATGAATCTGAAGCTAATTTTGATAAGTGTGTGGTAAACCCTGGAGAACCTACTCGCAAAATAATTTAAAAATTATTTCACAGTTTATTAGTGAACTGTGAAAAGTTTACTAATAAAATAAAATTGTATGTTATAAAACATTTACTCAAACAAAAAGAAAGCAGTAAATGAAGAAAAGAAGAAAAACAGACATAGACATATGGAAAACAAAAAGAAAAAATGGGAGATGCAAATTAGCCACATCAATAGTAGCATTAAATGTGAATAAATAAGCAAAAAAAAAAAAAACACGGATTATCAGGTTGGTTAAAAATAGGACTTAACTAAATGTTGTCTACAGGAGACAAACTTTAGATTCAAAGACACAAATAGGTTGAAAATAAAAGAATGAAAAAAGATATTCCAGGCAATAGTAATCACAGATCACTGTAAACATAGATTAGCTCTACTAACATCTGATAAAGTAAACTTGGACAAAACATGTTTACTAGAGATAAAGAGAGATATTTTATAACAATTAAAAGTTTAATTCGTTAGGAAAATATAATAACTATAAATATGTATGCAATCAATAATGTAACACCAAAATTTATGCAACAAAGAAGACAGAAATGAAGGAAGAAACAGACAATTCAACAATAATAGGTTGATGCATCAATATGCTCCTTTCAGTGATAAAAAACCAACTAGACAGGAGATTAACAACAAAATAGACTTAAGCAGCACTATAAACTATCTAGACCTAATAGACATCAAAAGAACACTCCATCCTAAATAAACAACAGAATATAAATTCTTCCCCCCACACACAGAGAACATTCTTTATGATAGATCATATGCTAGGACACAAAATAAATCTTAATAAAGTTAAAGAATTGAAATAGTTCAAATATGTACTTCAACTACAGTAGCATAAAGTTAGAAATCAATAGCAAGACAAATTTGGGAAGTTTACAAATATGTGGGAATTAAGCAAAACACTCCTGGAAAACCAACAGAACAAAAAACAAAATCAAGGCCAGGTGCAGTGGCTCATGCCTGTAATCCCAGAACTTTGGGAGGCCAAGGCGGGAGGATCATGAGGTTAGGAGTTCAAGACCAGCCTGACCAACATAGTGAAACCCTGTCTTTACTAAAAATACAAAAAATTAGCCGGGCATGTTGGCAGGCACCTGTAATCCCAGCTACTTAGGAGACTGAGGCAGGAAAACCGCTTGAACCTGGGAGGTGGTGGTTTCAGTGAGCCAAGATCACATCATTGCACTCCACCCTGGGCAACAATGTGAGACTCCATCTCAAAATAAAATAAAATAAAATAAAATAATTAACTAAAATAAAATTTAAAATAAGGAAAATTAAAAAATTGTTTGAAAGAATAAAAAGACATGACATCAGAATTTATGGGATATTGCTAAAGCAGTGCTGAGGGTTAAGTGTATAGCTTCGATAGCCTTAAAAAGGTAAAAAGAGCTAAAAAAGAAAAAAATCTCAAATCAATAAGCTAACTTTCCAACTTAGACAATAGTAAAAGATGGAAAACTAAACCTTAAGCAGAAAGAATGAAGAAAATAAGTAAACATTAGAGTAGATATTAATGAACTAGAGAATAGAAAAAGAATAGATAAAATATATAAAACCAAAAGGTGGTTTTTGGAAAAGGTTGACCAAATTAACGAGCCTTTACCTAAGTGACCAAGGAAAACAAGATAGAAGATGCAAATTAATACAATAAAAAATGAAAGAGGAGACAGTACTACAGACTTTATAGAAATAGAAAGGATTATAAATACTATGAACAACTGTTTACCAACACATTAGATAACTTAGATGAAATAGATAAATTTCTAAAAGACACACTCTACCCAAATTGATTCAAGTAGACAGACAATCTGAATAAACCCATAACAAAAGAAGAAATTGAATCAGTCATCCAATGACTATGAATAAACTTTCAAACACAAAAGCCTTCCTTGCTTAATTCTACCAAACATTCAAAGAGAAAGTAATACCAATTCTTTACCAACTTTTCCAGAAAAATTGAAGAAGACACTTCTCAATTCATTCTATAAGGCCAATATTAATCTGATACCAAAACCAGACAAAGGCATCATATGCGTCATGTAAGAAAAACAAACTACAGGCCAATATCTCTTATAAATATATATGCAAAAATCCTCAAAACAAACACAAAGCACTACCGAACCAAATCCAGTAACATATAAAAAGAACAATATAGCATAGACAAGTAGGACCTAATCTGGGCATGCAAGCTTGGCGTAACATCTGAAAATTAATTAATGTCATACATCTTATCAGCAGACTAAAAAATCAAAATTGCATGATAGTATCAATAGGTAAAGAAAAAAAGTCTCATAAAATCCAACACCCTTACTTTTTCATGATAAAACCACAAAAAAACTAGGAATAGAAATTGTTTTAGTCAGTGTTCTCCACAGAAACAGAATAGAAATGTATTTAATGTATTAATATATAGAGAGATTATATAAACCATATTCATATAAATATAAGTCAAGACCATAAGAAATCTGTTTTTTTTTTTTCCAAAAAATAGTGCTAGGACAACTGGATGCTTACATACAAAAAAAAATTAATATAAACCCATACCTTATGCCATACACAAAAATTAACTCAAGATTGTTTAAATATCCAAATATCAGAGCTAAAACTATTTTTAAAACCCATATGGGTAAACCTCCACAACCTTGTATTTGGCAAAGAATTATTCAATGTAATCCAATATGCCCAAACAATAAAATAAAAAATAGCCTAATTGGATTTTTTTAAAAACTAAAAACTTCTGTGCTTCAAAGCACACCGTCAAGATAGTGAAAAGAGAGATGGGCACTGTTTCTCATGCTTGAAATCCAAGTGACTCAGATGCCAGAGGTGGGAGGCTTGGTTGAGGCCAGGAGTTTAAGGCTGCAGTGAGCCATGATCCAGCCACTGCATTCCAACCTGGGTGACAGAGGAAGACCCTGTCTCTGAACAGAAAACAAAACAAACCAAAAAGAAAGTGAAAAGACAACTGACAGAATGAAATATCTTTACGATTATGTATCTGGTGAAGGACTTGTTTCTAGAATACATAAAGAACACTTACAACTCAATGATTAAAAATATAAATAAACTAATTTAAAAATACACAAAAGCTCTTAATATAATTTTTCCAAAGAAAACATACAAATGACCAAGATAACTGAAAATATATGTCCACACAAAAACTTGTCCACAAATGTTGATAGTAGTATAATTCATGATAGCCTAACAGTAGAAAAAATTCAATTGTTCATCACTGGAAAAATGGATAAACAAACCATGGCGTATCCATACAATGGAATATTATTTGGTCATAAAAATGAAATACTGATACATGCTATAACATGAATGCATTTTGAAAGCACCATGCTAAGTGAAAGTATGCAGTTACAAAATTTCACATATATGATTTTATTAATTTGAAAGTTCACAATAGAGAAATGTATAGAAATAGAAAGTAGATTAATAATTTCTTAGAGCTGAGTAGGAGACCTAAGGGTTAGGGGAAATAGTTTAAAAATATACATTTTTTCTAGAGATGATGAAAGTGTTTTAAAATTGTGGTGATAGTCACATGTATCTGTCAATATACAAAAAACACAGAATTATGCATTTTAAAGAGCAAAATTTTATGTTATCTAAAGTATAGCTCAATATATCTGTTTCAAAATTACATTCATGGGAGGAAGGGCAGAACAAGATGGAGGAATAGAAGGCTCCCCACTGATTTTTCCCCTGGCAAGCACACCAATTTAACAACTATCTACACAAAAAAGTACCTCATTAGAACCAAAAACCAGGTAAATGCTCACAGTACCTGGTTTTAATTTTATACCACTGAAACGGGCAGTTATAGGTAGAAAAATAAACAGTCTTGAATTGCCAGTGCTAACCCTTCCTCATACTCCAGCAGCATGGTGCAGACAGTGTGCTGGGGAGAGGAAGAGCACAGCAAATGTGAGGCAGTGAACTCAGGACTGCCCTGTTATAGCAGAAAACAAAATAAACCAAACTTAGCTGATGTCTGGCCATGGAGGAAGAATTTAAATCATCCCTAGCCAGAGGGGAATAGTCATCATAGTGGTCTAATCTTCAGTTACACCAAGACTCCCCACTATTTTCTAAAGTGCTCTGGGAGTCTAAGTTAACTTGGAAGACAGTCTAGGCCACAAGACTGCAACTCCTAGGCAAGTCCTAGTGCTAAACTGGGCCGAGAGCCAGTAAACTGCGAAGGCAAACAGCTCACTGAGACACCAGCTGGAGCAGCTAAGGCAATGCTGGCATAATCCTTTCATAGCCCCAGGCTTCACAGCTGGTAGCTCCTCTTGAGGAGATGAGAGGAAAGGATGGGGAGGACTTTGTCTTGCATCTGAATACCAGCTCAGCCACAGCAAGATAGGGCACCAAAGTCATGAGGACCCCTGTCCAAGCCCTCGTTCCTGGGCAACATTTCGGGACATGCTCTGGACCAGAAGAGAACCTGCTGCCTTGAAGAGAAAAACCCAGTTCTGGCAGGATTCACCACCAGCTAACTGAAGAGCCCTTGAGCCCTGAATCACTAGCAGCAATACCCACCTAACACCTCAAGGGCCTTAGGTGAGACTCTAAGAAACTTGCTGGCTTCACATAAGACTCAGCAAATTCCCAGTTGTGTCAATGAGGCAAGACTCCTTCCACTCGAAAACAATGAAGGAAAAAGTAAAGAGTACTCTGTCTTGTACCTTAGATACCAGCTTGGCCATAGGGTTGTAAAACATTAAGTGTGCTCCTGGGATCCCCAGTTCCAGGACTTGGTTCTTTGATGACATTTCTGGACCTGCTCTGAGCCAGACAGGAGGCCCCAAACCTGAAAGGTGAGAGCCAGCCCAGGCAGTATTCACCACAAGCTCACTGAAGAGCCATTAAGTCTTAACGGAATATTGGCGGGAGACTGGTAGTACTCTTCAAGGGCCTGTGGTGGTGGCGGCCACAGGGTGAGCCTCCTCTGCCTTCACAAAAGGAGGGAAGGATGAGAAGGATTGTACCTTGCAGTGTGAGTGCCAGCTCAGCTGCAGTACAATAGAACGCCAGGTAGAGTTTTTAGGTTTTTGACTTTAATCCCTGGCTCCCAGATGGCACCTCTGGATGTGGCCAGACCCTGGGGGTATACATGGCCCTGAAGAGAAGGACACAGGCCTGACTGCCTTCACCATCTACTGATTGCAGAGCCCTAGGGCCTGCAGCAAACATAGGTGACAGCCAGGGAGTTGTTAAAGCAGGCTTTGGGTAAAACAGTGCTGTGCAGACTTCAGGTCTGACTCAGCACAGTCTGAGTTGTGGTGTTCACAGGAATGCTTACGTCACTCCACCACAGCTCTAGTGGTTAAGAAAGAGAGAGAAACTCTGCCGGGCATGGTGGCTTATGCCTGTAATCCCAGCGCTTTGGGAGGCCGAGGTGGGTGGATCACCGGAGGTCAGGAGTTCAAGACCAACATGGAGAAACACCATCTCTACTAAATATACAAAATTAGCCAAGTGTGGTGGCGCATGTCTGTAATCCCAGCTACTTGGGAGGCTGAGGCAGGAGAATTGCTTGAACCCAGAAGGCGGAGGTTGTGGTGAGCTGAGATTGTGCCATTGCACTCCAGCCTGGGCAAAAAGAGCAAAACTCCATCTCAAAAAAAAAAAAAAAAAAAAATTAAAGAGAGAGACTTTTCATTTGTTTGGGAAAAAAATAAGAATAAGAAAAGAGAACAAAGAGTCTCTGCCTGGTAATCTAGAGTACTCTTCCGAATCTATTCCAAGACCGTCAAGAAGGTGCCTCTGTGAATCTGCAAGAACCACAGAATTACTGGGCTTGGGTGCCCCTTAAAGCAGATGTAGCTTAAATCACAACACCCAAATCATGTCAAATATCTGGAAAACCTTCCCAAGAAGGACAGGTACAAATAAGCCCAAGCTGAGAAGACAACAATAAATACCTCACTCCTCAATTCACAGGCATAGATGAATATCAGCAAGCTAAAGGCCATTTAGGAAATGAACTAAATGAGCATTTAGCAAATGAACTGGTAGTATCCGCAAATGAAATTAGGTACCAGGGACCAATCCTGGAGAAACAGAGATATGTGACCTTTCAGATAGAGAACTTAAAAATCACTGTTTTGAGGAAAATCAAAGAAATGCAAGATAACACAGAGAAGAAAGTCAGAATTTTATCAGAAAAATTTAAAAAAAAACATTGAAATAAATGAAAAAATTAAGCAGATACTCAAGCTGAAAAATGCAATTGACATACTGAAGAATGCATCAGTCTTTTAATAGCAGAATTCATCATGCAGAAGAAAGAATTAATGAGCGTGAAGACAGACTTTGAAAATACACAGTCAGAGAAAAAAATAGATAAGAATAAAATCAATAACATACACCTACAGGATCCAGAAAATAGCCTCAAAAGGGCAAATCTGAGTTATTAGCCTTATCAAGGAGGTAGAGAAAGAGATAGGGGTGGAAGGTTTATTCATACTGATAATAACAGAGAATTTTCCTTGCCTAGAGAAAGTTATAAATATTCAAGTAAACAAAGGTTAGGGTAACCTCAACTCAAAGACTCATGGTAACCTCAAACCAAAAAACATACAACAAATACACAAAAAATAAAAAACAAGAAACTAAATCACATCACCAGAGAAAGTCACCTTCACTAAAAGGAAGGCAAGAAGGAAAGAAAGAAGAAGAGACCAAAAAAACAAGTAAAGAGCAAATAACAACATGGCAGAAGTAAGCCCTTACTTAACAATATAATATTGAATGTAAATTGATTAAATTTCTCAATAAAAAGGCATAGAATGGCTAACTGGATTTTATAAAAATGACTCAATGAACTGTTGCCTACAAGAAACACACTTTAGGCTGGCATGGTGGCTGTCACCTATAATCCCAGTTCTTTGGGAGGCTGAGGTGGGTGGATCTCCTGAGGTCAGGAGTTCAAGACCAACTATGGCCAATATGGTGAAACCCTATCTATACTAAAAATACAAAATTAGCTGGGCATAGTGGCATGTGTCTGTAATCCCAGTTACTCAGGAGGCTGAGGTAGAAGAATCACTTGAACCCAGAGGCAGAAGTTAGAGTTAGCAGGGATCACGCTACTGCACTCCAGCCTGGGTGACAGAGCAAAACTCTGTCTCAAAAAACAAACAAACAAACAAAGGCACAGTTTACCTATAAAAACACATATAGACTGAAAACAAAAGGATGGAAAAGATATTCTATGCCAATGAAAAACAAAGAACAGCAGGTGTAGCTATAATTATATTAGACAAAATTGATTTAAAGACAAAAGCTATAAGAAGAGATGAAGAAGGTCACTATATAACAATAAAGGGGTTAATTCAGCAAAAGGATTTAACAATTTTACATGTAATTGCATCCAACACTAGATCACCCAGATATATAAGTAAATATTGTTAGAGCTAAAGAGAGAGATCAGCCGTCATACAATAATAGCTGGAGATTTCAATATCTCACTTTCAGCATTGGATAGATCCTGCAGACATAAAATCAACAAAGAAACATTGGACTTACTCTGCACTATAGGCCAAATGGACCAAATATATATTTACAGAACATTTCATCTAATGGTAGAAGAACACATACTCTTTTCCTCAGCACATAGATCATTCTCAAAGATAGACCACATTTTAGTTCACAAAATGCCTTAAAACTTTCAAAAAAACTGAAATAATATCAAGCATTTTCTCTGACCACAATGGCATAAAACTATAAAACAATATCAAGAGGAATTTGGGAAACTACACAAACACATGAAAACAAAGCAAGACACTCTTTAGTGACAAGTAGGTTAATGACAAAATTAAGAAGGAAATTGAAAAGTTTCTTGAAACAAATAAAAATTGGAACACAACATGCCAAAACTTATGGGATACAGTGAAAGCAGTACTAATAGGGAAGTTAATAGCTGTAAGAGCTTATATCAAAAAAGAAGAAAAATTTCAAATAAACAGCCTAGTGCTCCATCTTAATGAACTGGTGAAGCAAGAGCAAACTAAACCCCCTATTAGCAGAAGAAAAGAAATAATACAGATCAGAGGAGAAATAAACACATTTGAAATAAAGAAAGCAATAGAAAAGATTAATGAAATGAAAATTTGGCTTTTTGAAAAGATTTAAAAAACTGAGAAAATTTTAGCCAGACTAATTAAGAAAAACAGAAAACCCAAATAAATAAAAATCACAGATGAAAAAGGAGACATCACAACTAGTAATTGCAATTAATATTACAAATAATAGTGAAGAAATTTAAATAATCATTAGTTGCTACTATGAGAAACTTTATGCCAATAAATTTGAAACTCTAGAAGAAATGGACAAATTCCTGGATATATATAACCTGCCAAGATTGAACAATGCAGAAATTTAAAACCTGAACAGACCAATAACACATAACAAGATCGAAGCCATAATAAAAAGTCTCCCAGTAAAATAAAATCTGGGGCCTGATGGCTTCACTGCTGACTTCTAAGAAACATTTAGAGAAAAACAAATACCAGTCCTATTCAAATTGTTTCAAAAAACAGGAAGAGGGAATGCCTCCAAAATCATTCTACAAGGCTAGTATTATCCTATACTAAAACCAGACAAAGACACATCAAAGGAAGAAGGAGGAAGAGAAGGAGGAGGAGGAGGAGGGGAAGGAGGAGGAGGAGGATGAGGAAAGAAAGGAAAGGAAGGAAGGAAGGAAGGAAGGAAGGAAGGAAGGAAGGAAGAAAGAAAGAAAGAAAGAAAGAAAGAAAGAAAGAAAGAAAGAAAGAAAGAAAGAAAGAAAGAAAGAAAGAAAGGAGGGAGGGAGGGAAGAAAGGACTACAAGCTAATATTTCTGATGGATATTGATGTAAAATCATCAATGAAATACTAGCAAACCAAATTCAACAATGCATTAAGAAGATTACTCATCATGACCAAGTGGGATTTCTCTCTGGGATGCAAAGATGGTTAAACATAGGGAAATCAATCAGTGTGGTACATCATAGCAACAGAATGAAGGACAAAAAACATGATAATTTCAATTCATGCTGAAAAGGCATTTGATTAAATTCAATTATCACTTTATAATAAGAATCTTCAAAAAACTGGTTATAGAAGAAACATACCTCAGTATAACAACATCCAGATATGACAGACCAAAAGCTGGTTTCATACTGGATGAGGAAAAATGGAAAGCCTTTCCTCTAAGATCTGGAACACAACAAGGATGCCTAATATTACCACTGTTACTCAACAGAATTTGGAAGTCCTAGCTAGAGCAATCATGTAAGAGAAAGAAATAAGTTGCATCCAAATTAGAAAGGAATAATTCAAATTCTCCTTGTTGGCAGGTGATATGATCTTATATTTGTAAAAACTAAAGACTCCATCAAAAAACTATTAAGAATGATAAATAATTCAGTAAAGTAGCAAAATACAAAATCAACATATAGGACATAGTAGTATTTCTGTATGTCAAAAGTGAACAATCTGAAAAAGAAATAAAAAATCAATCTCATTTACAGTAGCCACAAATAAAATTAAATATCGAGTTAATTCCAAGATAAGTTGAAAGTTCTCTATAACTAAAACTATAAAACAGTGATCGACAAAATTGAAGAGGACTCAAAGAAATGGAAATATATTATTCCATATTTATGGATTGGAAGAATCATTCTTGTTAGAATGTCCATACTACCCAAAGCAAGCTACAGATTCAATGCAATCCCTATCAATATATAAATGACAATTTTCACAGAAATAGAAAAAATGATCCCAATATTTATATGGAACCATAAAAGGCCCAAAATAGCTACAACTATCCTAACGCTAAAGAGTAAAATTGGAGGAATCCCACTACCTGACTTCATATATACTACAGAACTATAGTGACCAAAACAGCATAGTATTGGCATAGAAACAGACATATAGATCAATGGAACAGAAGAGAGAACCCAGAAACAAATCCACACACCTACAGTGAACTGATTTTTTAATAAAGGTGCCAAAAGCATACACTGAGGAAAAGAGAATCTTTTCAATAAATGGTGCTAAGAAAACTGGATATCCATATGCAGAAGAATGAAACTAGATCCCAATCTCTTGCCATTTACAAAAATAAAATCTAAATGGATTAACGACTTAAATCTAAGGCTTCAAACTATGAAATTACTATAACGAAACATTGGGGAAAATTCCAGGACATTGGTCAGGGCAAAAATTTCCTGAGTGTATAAGTAAATGTGGTACTTATACACAATGGAGTCCTTATTATTCAGCCATAAAAACAAATGAAATCCTGTCATTTGTGACATGGGTGGAACTGAAGATCATTACGCTAAGTGAAATAACCCAGGCACAGAAAGACAAGCAAAGGCAACAAAAAGAAAAATGAACAAATAGGATCACATTGATGCAAGATTTTTTGTCCCTTAGTTTAGCTAAAATCCAGGTTCTTGTCACATGACCAGGAAAAATTAGGCATGTGGACACATGGAAATGTGAGGAGAGCAGAATTTATTAAAAGAAAACTCTCAGCAAAAAAAAAGGAGGGTCAACAAGCTCCCACCTCACAGATTGAGTACCAGGCCATCACACAAACCAGCTTACCACTGGGGAAGAGGTCAGGCTCCTCCCCACCTGCATAAAGTGTGTATTTCTGGTAGCTCCACAACATTCTCCCAGTGCACAGGCAGGCCCCCAGTCTATTGTGGGCATGTCCAGACAAAGCCCTTGGCAGGTTCCCTCAGCTGCACAAAGTCAACTGACATAAACACTTGTAGGGTGGATCAGAGATTCTCTGGGGATCCTCCCTTATCTGCCTCCTGCGTCTATCAACATCAAGTTAAAAAGCTTCTGCACAAGCAAAGAAAACAATCAACAAAGTGAAGACACAACACACAAAATGAGAGAAAATATTTGAAAACTACCCATCTGACAAGGAAGTAATAACCAGGATAAATACAAAGCTAAACAACTGTATGGAAAAAAATTTAATAATCCGAGTAAAAATGGACAAACGATTTGAATAGACATTTTTCAAAAAACACATACTATTGGCAAACAGTCATATGAAAAGGTGCTTGATCTCATTGATCATCAGAGGTATGCAAATCAAAACTACAATGCGATATTATCTCATGCAGTTAAAATGGCTTATATCCAAAAGATAAGCAGTAACAAATGTTGGTGAGGATGTGGCAAAAAGGGAAGACTTTTACACTGTTGGTGGGAGTGTAAATTAGTACTACCAACATGAAGAACAGTTTGGAGATTCCTTGAAAAACTAAAAATAGGACTATTATGTGATTCAGCAATCCCACTGCTGGGTACATACCCAAAATAAAGGAAATCAGTATATCAAAGAGACAACTGCACTGCTGTTTGTTGCAGCACTGTTTGCAATAGCAAACAATCTAAGTGACCATAACAGAAGAATGGATAAAGAAAATATGGTGCTTATACACAATGGAGTACTATTCAGCCGTAAAAACAAATGAAATCCTGTCATTTGCAACATGTATGGAACCAAAGGTCACTATGCTAAGTGAAATAAGCCAGGCACACAAGTCAAGCATCACCTGCTCTCACTTATTTGTGGTATCTAAAAAGTCAGAATAACTGAACTCATGGCAATAGGAGTAGAAGCATAGTTACCAGAAACTGGGAAGGGTAGTGTGGGTTGGAGGTTGGAGGAGTGGTGTGGTGGTGGTAGGAATGGTTAATGCTTTAAAAAAAGAATAGAGGAATGAATAAGACCTAATACTTATTAGCACAACAGGGTGACTATACTCAATAATAATTTAATTTGACATTTTAAAATAACTAAGAGTATGACTAGATTGTCTGTAACACAAAGGATAAATGCTTGAGTGGTGGATATCCCATGTTACATGATATGGTTATTATGCATTGCATGTCTGTGTTAAACAACTCATGTATCCCATAAACAGATCCACAAAAATTGAAATAAAAAATTAAAATGACATATATAAAAACACAAAATAATAAATTAGAGAACACTGTTTACAATACCCACAAATGTCTTGCATTTTCAACATATGCAAATCAATCATTATGATACATCATATTAACAGAATGAAGGACAAAAACCATATGATCATTTCAATTGATGCTGAAAAAGCATTTGATTGTGTTCAACATCGCTTTGTAAGAAAAATCCTCAAAAAACTGAGTATGGAAGGAATGTACCATAAAATACTAAAAACTGAGCAATTATCTCAAGAAAATTTTTTATAAACTAATCATAACATTTTGAAAAAAATTTTTTAAATGTACAGCTAGGCTTCAACAAATGAAAGATAACCCCTGTTCTTGGATAGGATAATTCAATATTATTAAGGTGTAACTTCTCCCTAAATTAATTAATAACTATTATACAATATCATTCAAAATATCAAAATGATTTATTATGAAATGAAACAAGTTGATGTCATAATTCATATAGAAAAAAGTCTAAGTATATCCAGTAAAACCTTTAAAAATCATGGGGGCAGACTAATTTTGCAAGATAGTCAAATATACTCTAAAGCCTCTGTAATTAAAAACCTGTGAGGCCAGGTATGGTGGCTGATGCCTGTAATCCCAGCACTTTGGGAGGCCAAGGCAGATGAATCATGAGGTCAGGCAATGGAGACCAGCCTGATCAAAATGGTGAAACCCCATCTCTACTAAAAATAAAAAAATTTGCTAGGTGTGGTAGCGCATGCCTGTAATCCCAGCTACTCAGGTGGCTGAGGCAGGAGAATTGCTTGAACGTGGGAGCCTGAGATTGCAGTGAGCCAAGATGGTACGACTAACCTCCAGCCTGGACAACAGAGCAAGACTCCATCTCACAAAAAAAAAAGTGTGATACTGGTTCATGAATAAAAGATATATTATTGAAATAGAATAGAAAAAAAAAAACAAACACAACTGTGTGGGTATGAAATTTAGTATGTGAACAGAGTGGTATCATAAATCACTGTAGCCAAGATAGACTATTTTAGTTAATAAAAATACAAAGACAAGAGTGTATACATTTGGAAATAAAAAAGATAAAATTAGATTTATACCTTACACCCTTTTCAAAAATAAATTTCAACTGAATCAATGATCTAAATGTAAAACATCCATTTCTACAAGTATGAGAAGTATACCTGTCTTAATTACTTTCTAAACTTACTATAGGGAAAGGCTCTCTAATTGTGGCTCAAAATCTGGGACAATTTTTCAAAAAAACTGCTGATTTTATATGCATAAAATTTCTAAAAATTCATGGCAAAAATACTTTATGAAAAAAGTGAAACAGAGTAAAAGACAGTTGACAAACTGGGATAAAATATTCTACAGACAAAGGGCTAATATTCCCAATATGCTAAAAAATACTTTTTAAGTTGAGAAAAAGGGATTCAAATATCCAATAAAGAGAGAAAAACGATAAAAATTACCTCAGAAAAGTATAAAAATGACTACTAAAGCATATGAAAAATTTTCCAACTCTTACAATGAGATGAATGGAAACTAAAATACTTACATCATATCTCATGTATCAGATTGACATTTAATAAATGTATATCATCATATTCTGCTGCCAAAGTTATGAGCAAGCATATCCTTTCAAAGAATCCTGGTGGAATTTAAACTTGTATAATCCTTCTGGAAAGAAATTGGGAAAAACCTAACAAAACTACATATGCTAGTTTATTTTGGTCCTCCAATTCCATTTACAAGAACCTTCTCTGGGGATAGACTTCCGATAATATGAACCATATATGCACAATGTTCACAGCAGCACAGGTTTGTAATTGCAAAACAATGGGAGTAACCTAAATATCCATAGATAAGATAGCAATTTAATAAAATATGGTTAGTTTATACATTGAAGTACTCTGCAGTTGTTAAAAAAAAATGAGATCTGTTTGAACTAACATTAAGGATCATGTTAAAAGTAGTATTTTAGTATTAAACTTATACTAAGGATGGCTACTGACTGGAAGCCACCTTTAGGTCCTACAGTCTACTGGATATCACAGAGATATCTACTGTATTCACAGAGAAAAGTTCAGAGCCTGAGTCATACATGCAAATAAAGTGTAAATGAAGTCTTCCAACAACTGGAATGAGCTTTCAAGTGGATTATTCTGCAATCAAGCCCACAGATGAGATGTAGCCTGCGCTTTGACTACAGCTTTATGCAACCATGGGCAGAGGAGCCAGCTAAGCAGAGAAAAGTCTCCTGATGTCTCACAACTGTGAGATATAATGGATGTTGTTTTAAGTCTCTATACCGGTGGTAATTTGTTTCACAGCCATAAAAACCAATACAGTGATATAAGGAAAAAGTTGCAACTTTACACAGGATGTCACCTCAAACAAGTGATCAAAGTTTATACCACCAATTGTGAGATGTGGATATCATGTACACTCTGTTCTACTGGGAAGGAAACATCATCACTTTTGTTGTAATATTGCGAACTGAATAACTTTAATGTAATTACAAGAAAACTTCAGATAAATATAAATTGAGAGACAGTTTACAAAATAACTCTTCAAAATTAGTAAGGTTCAGGAAGACAAAAACAGACTGAGGAAGTGCCTGAGTCCGTAGAAGACTGAAGGACCCATAAAACTAAATGTAAAGTGCTATACCAGATTGGGTACCAGAAAGGAAAAGAGTAGTAGTAGGAAAATTAGCAAAATTTGAATAAAGTCTGTGATTAATTAATAGCATTATTTGAATGTTGTGATAAGTTTATGTTATTGATAAGTGTACTATAGCTATGTCAGATATTAACATTAGTGTATAAAGAATAATAGGAATTCTTTTTAACATTTTTACATCTTTCATGTAAAATTATTTGAAAGTAAAAAATTAAAGAAAAGCAAGACACTGCATGTCATAATCTGAGTAACACCAAGGAACCAGAATTAGTAGAGGCACACAAGGAGAATTTAAAACAGGGATGACTGATATAGAAAAAAGAAAGGAAGTCATAACCATAAGAAGAACTTGTGGATATAGAAAAAGAAATTATATATATATATATAACTTTATAAATTAAAATGATTGTTACTTAGTTTAAAGCCATAATATTAGATAAAATTATAATGAATTTAATTGAAGAGGAAGTTATAGAGCAGGAAGTAAGAACTAAAGTGTCAAAATGGAAAGGAGACAATAATTGTATGTTTCAACATGCTAAAGAGAAGATTTGGAAAGTTTCCAAAACAAAGAAGTGATAAATATCCGAGATGATGGATATACCTATTACACTGATTTGATCTTTATACATTGTATGCATGTATCAAAATATTACATGTACCTGATAAATATGTACAATGATTATGTATCAATTAAAATAAAAAATTATAGAAATGAAGACACATAAAGCACATAGAAGCACCAACATTTTTCTGAGTTTAAAGTAAAAAAAAAAAACTGAAAAAAACTTAATGACATTTTAGAATTCCAAAGGTAAAGAGAAATTCCTATTATCTCCAAAAGACAAAAAAAAAATACTACTTAGAAAAAAGTTAAAATCACATTGGCATTAGACCTCTTATAAGACATGTTTAGAAAATTAGAAAAAATTATAGAAGACACTGAAAGAAACATTCAACGTTCCAAAGTAAAATCACTTTAGATCTATCATTGTACACATTTAAGCCAGCATTGAAATAAAGACACTTTGAGGATATTTAGAAACTATTTTTGTATCTAGAGGTCCTCTATGCTATGTTTAGTAAAAAAAAAAAAAAAATTGCAAAATAGAAAATGTGTTTGGAAATACAAATAGATGAGACATAAAATCAGTAGTGGGAAAAAAAATACCATTGATTTTAGTTGGCTCAATAATTTTTGACAAAGAACCTAGAAAGTAAGGGTAATTACTTCACCATGAAAGAGTGAGCATACACAAAGCAAAAATTACAATGTTAGAAATACACTAAAATACATCATTAATCATGATAACATCCAATAACATCCAAATAAACATTTAGTTCAACACACAGAAGATTTACAAAAGCAATGATTAATATCCTCATGAGAATATGAAAATATATTAATTTTCTGTTGAGAAATGTGCAGGAGAAAGAAAATTCAAATGTGGTAAAGCTGTTTTTTTATTTTATTTTATTTTATTTTATTGAGATGGAGCCTTGCTCTGTTGCCCAGGCTGGAGTGCAGTGGCACAATCTCGGCTGACTGCAAGCTCTGCCTCCCAGGTTCAGGGCGTTCTCCTGCTTCAGCCTCTCACATAGGTAGGACTACAGGTGCCCGCCACCACGCCTGGCTAATTTTTTGTATTTTTAGTAGAGACAGGTTTTCACTGTGTTAGCCAGAATGGTCTCGATCTCCTGACCTCATGATCCACCTGCTTCGGCCTCCCAAAGTGCTGGGATTACAGGTGTAAGCCACTGTGCCTGGCCAAAGCTGTTTGTTTTTTGTTTGGGTAGATGACTTAGATCCTGACTGCCTCTACATACTGAGAAACTATAAACACGAATCCATATTGTTAAAGTTACCAGGATAATAGAAATGCTTGTGATATATTATTGTAAATACTTATATTTTTACTGCATATAAAATTTTGCAAACAATAGTGGAACAACCCAGAAAAGGCAGGATGATATTATAACATCAAATATTCATTCAGCCTCACCTATTGCCAGTGTGAGCATTTGCAGACATTATCTCTGATGACTTCTTGTCTTTGAGTAAAATATTTTGGTGGTCTCTTACCCATCTTGACAGCAGCAGGGTCCATGGAGATCAATCAAAGCTTCAGGGTATCATGATTGCCAGAAATTCAAATCAGCTTAAAATAGCACCCAACCAGGAGGAGCTTCACTTTCTTCCAGACCTGGGATTTTCTTCCAAGCATCAGTGTCTCAGGCAGAGCAAGTAAGGCATAGTGGATGGATAAACTTCATTACTTATGTATGCTAATTATTCATGTTATGGGAGATTGAATCATTTTGAACTTGCTGCATTCTCTCTTACTTACAAACTCAGGCCCACACTTCTGTGATCTCACTTGTAGTTTTGTGTTTAGATATTAGTTTTTGTATTTTCCTTCAAAATTTTTGAAATCAGAAACTTACACAAAAGTTGTAATTTCAGTCAAAGAACATCTTTCCTGAACTAT
Source organism: Colobus angolensis palliatus (assembly GCF_000951035.1). NCBI lineage: Eukaryota > Metazoa > Chordata > Mammalia > Primates > Cercopithecidae > Colobus > Colobus angolensis. Next base: position 14,715,844 of record NW_012113141.1, on the reverse strand, counting down.
CTAAGTATGTGGTAATGACCTGATTCCCCATTATCCTCAAAACTTTATTGTATATTTTTCACAAACAAGAATATCCTCCTACATAGCGAAAATAAAAAGACTTGGTATCTTAAATGGACATTAACCATATGTTCCATCTAATCTTCATGCCCCACTCAAGTTTTACTAGTTGTCCATTAATTTATGTAAAGTAATAAATTTCTTTATAATTCATGATTACTCATTTTACTTAATATGTCTCTTTAGTTCTCTTCAAACTGGAACAATTCCCCAGTCTTTCCTTGTTTCTCCATGCTTTAACACTTTTGGAAATTACAGGCCAGTTGCTTTTTAAGAATGTTGCCCAATATTGGTTTCTAATTATGGGTTGCCTTATGATGAAACTCAAGTTCTATATTGATGTGGTATGGCTGTGTCCCCACGCAAATCTCATCTTCAATTGTAGCGCCCATAATTCCCATGTGTTGTGGGAGAGATCTGGTGAGAGGTAACTGAATTATGGGGGCAGTTTCCCCCATACTGTTCTCATGGTAATGAATCAATCTCATGAGATCTGAAGGTTTTATAAGGGATTTCCCCTCTCACTTGGCTCTCATTCTGTCTTGCCTACCACCATGTAGGGAGTCCCCTTGCTGTTCTTTCATCTTCCACCACAATTGTGAGGCTTCCCCAGCCATGTGGAACTGTGAGTCCATTAAATCTCCTTCTTTTATAAATTACCCAGTCCGGGGGATGTCTTTATTAGCAGTGTGAGAACACACTAATAAATATAATTTGGCAGAAATTTGGCAAGTGTGATGTGGTATTCTTCTCATTGTATACTGTCTGGTAACAAAGACTTAAATTTGTCCTGTTATGAATGATTTCTGCTTGGATCACTAATATCTGCCAGGATTCATGGATTTATTTTCTTCAGTAGACTATAATTCATTACTATTATTATTTTGATAAACATATTGTCTATAATTTGTTTAGGGGAAGGTTATTTAAAGTGGTTCTTGTGTCTTTTTGAAATGCCTCTATTACTCACTGAACACATTCTTACTTTCTGGTGTAAAACGAGTCGTAAGTGTATTTTGTAGTTTCTCTTCGGCTGTCTTGAAATCAGATATTTTTCCAGGGCCATGTTTCCTTTTAATGATGAATGTTATTTAGAAGCCAAGATTTAGATGCCATGTGTGCTCATTGCTACTAACGTGTCACTACTCCAAGGTCAACACAGAGTCATTTTCATCTCTATTTATTTCTCTACCTATATACATGAGTTCCCAATAATAACTTCAATTCCTATCCCATACCTTAGCATGTAATTTAGCTTTTGCCTTTTCTACATTTTCTTGTTAGTAGTTGTACCTTATTTTTGATGACAGCTGAAAAATAAAGCTGCAGTTATCCTTATAACATATGTGAAATTCCCCAATATGTACCTATTCAATTATATTTCCTTGTGACCTCTAATTCACCATGTTGGGCCACTCCTCAACATGGACAATTTCTTACCCTGTTAGGGCTCTGGCACCATGCACCAGGTCAGCCCTTCAATGTGAACACTCTCCTTACTTTCTTGGACTTTGACACACCACAGTAGAGGTGTGGAAGCCCTCCTCATCCTGTTCTCTCTCTGACACCTTATATCAAGCTGCCTGCCAAGGGTATACTTCTCACTATGATCAAGCTCTGACATCTTGCTTTGGGTCATTGTTTTCACCAACTGTCAACTGGAGATACCTACCTCGATCACTCCCAATTAATGGATTTAGAATTAAATTGTTCAAGAGGTAACAATGAAAGAACACTCATTTGATTTTTAAATGTAAAAAGATACATTATTTTAATTTAGAAAAATGTATTGCGATAACTGCAGATTCATGTGCAAACTTAAGAACAACTACACAGAAAGAGCAGTGTATATTTGGTTACATGGTTACACGATTACACCAATGGTGACATTTTGTAAAAGTATAGGGCAACATCAAAAACAGAATGCTGACATCAATATATTAAACTAATCTTATTCAGTTTCCCAGTTTTAGTTTATTCATTGTGTGTGTCTCCACGGATGTGTAGCTCTATTGAATTGTATCACTCGTGCAACTTTGTGTATTCGCCTTCACAGCTGAGACACTGTAGAGTTCCATCGCCACAAGGATCCCATTGTCACCGTTTTATAACCGTACCCCAATTCTTCTTGCCTTTTCCCACTTTATCCCCAACACATAGCAATCACTATTCTTTCTTCAATTCTAAAATTTTGTCATTTCAGAATGTTGTGTAAATGGCATCATGCAATAAATAACTTTTTGAAATTTGCTTTCTTTGCTCAGTACAATTCCAAATGGATCACCCAACTCATTGCTCATATCAATAGGTCATTCCTTTTCCTTAATGAATAGTGTTCCATGGTATGGTTGTTATCACTACACAGTATATATTACGCAACAAAGGTTTACTTACATAATGTTCAAACACAGATATGAATAATTTATTAGTTTATAACTTTGAATGGCATTTAGTTTTGAGGAAAAGGAATATCTAGGAGGTTCCATGAAGGGATCTTCTCAAATTCTCAAATAGTAATGTTTTATTTCTCACTCTATTTCTTGGTTATATAAGTGGGCTCACTGTGAAAATTCATAAAGCTGCATCACTATGATTTGTTCACTTTGCTTATGCACTAATACTTTAATATAGTGAAAATATAAAGTAAGCGTGAAAGGAAAATTAAAATATTCAATAAGTTTAAATTCTTTATATAAAATAGAAATGATACTCAAAGTTAAAATTAAATGTCTTAATTAAGCAAACTAGTTGCAATACTCTTGGAACACTTTATTACTTAATGTATAAAGAATATTTGTAAGCCTTTTAGAATAAAAGGTCATTGTAATCACAATAATTAATAAGAAAATGCAGCAAAACATAGTCATTTCTTTCTAAAAGAACAACTGATACCATAGTAGCTAGCAACATAGCAATAAGAAATGCATAAGTAGAAAACTTGACAACTTTGCTAAAGGACATAAAATACAATGTAAAGTAATTGAGAGACAAACTATATTTTGAATAAGTACCAACAGGAACAAAGAAGTTATCCTCCAGAGCTTGCTATGGACTAGAAAGAAGAGTATAGAAAAATGTTTAATTCCATTTATGTGAAAAAATAAAGATAAGATTAGATGTATATGAGTACAGCTATAATTGCATAGAAAAAGGACTGTAGAGGCAAACACCAGGCTCCTACAAGTCCTTATTTCTGCTCCAGAGAATTTTAGAGATATATTTGTATGTGTGTAGACAGGGATGTGGGAAAAGTATTATTAACTATTGTTATGAATTGATGCGAACATATTACTTAGAATAAAGGGTAGGTAAAATATACAAATATGTACTCACATAGAAAAACTCATATAGTTAAATATATGAATGAACATGTTTAAAATATATGCTATGTATTTTTAATTAAACATACACAGCATTTTCTGGATAACAAATATGTCTATATTTTATGTGAGAAAGGGAAATAAATACATTCAGGTAGGACTCCAGATTTCAAGGAAACTGAAGACACTGAGCAACTAGAGATGAAATATTGAGAAAGAAAAGTAAAAGAATCTCACCAGACACAAATGAGATTGAAATTACTTTTACCTTAGTCCTGATATCCCTGGATGTGTAGAGATTCTTCACGTACCTACACAAAACACATGACTGTTTTCCAAATTAATCAGGGTTAAAAACGAATTCAAAGAAGAAACATATACTAATAGTTCCTACAAATTTAGCCTATAAATGGCACTATTTGAAGATTTGAGATCTATGAAAAATATAGTTTAAACTCTGTATATCAGTAATGGGCAGTTTCTAAACTTCAAACTGATGGAGGAGAAAGGAATGTGAAGATCAGAAGACTCTTACTGAATCCCGCAGATATATGAGAATTCTCTGTGTTCAAAAGGGCAGCATTTGAGTGGAGATGGTGTGCATGGTAGGAAGTTGATGGAAGGACCATAGCAAATGTATAAAGAATTCTCAAAACTCAACAGTAAAAGAATCAATCCAATTTGTAAAATGGTAAAGGACATGAATAGACATTTCACTGAGGAGGACATATAGATGGCAAGTAAGCATATGAAAAGATGTTCAGATCATGATTGATTAGTGAAAAACAAATTGAGGCCACCATTAGATATCACAACATTCAGATCAGAATGACTAAAAAAAAGTGGCAGCACAAAATACCAGTAAAGATGCAGAGAACTACATCCCTCAGACATTACTGCTGGGAAGGGAAAATGGTACACCTGCCCTGGAAAACAGTTTGGCAGTTTGTTGCAAAACTAAACGTGTAATTGTCATACAACTCAGGGATTGAACTCTTCAATAATTATCCCAGAAAAATGAAAATTCATGTTCACATGTAAACCTAAACCTTTTATAGGGGCTTTTTTTCTAATAGTTAAAAACTAGAAAGAGTCCACATATCCTTCAACAATCCTGAATGATTTAACAGACTGTGGTACATCCAAGAAGATGCTGAAGATCTCTTCAGCAACACGTTTGGCATTTTTTTACAAAACTAAAACTACTCTAACCATGAAATCCAGCAATCTTACTCTTTGTCATTTAGTCAAAAGAGCTGAAAACTTATGTCCATACAAAAATCTACTCACAGATGTTTATAACAGCTTTCTTCATAATTGTTAAAACCTGAAGCAATGAAAATGTCCTTCGGTAACAAAACGATAAGTCAACCATGGTACATCGAGACAAAGGGATATTATTCCCTAACAATAAAAGAGCCATCGAGTCATAAAAAGACATAGATGAACATCACATACTATAGTGAAGTAAGCCAATCTGAAAAGGCTACATACCATATGATCCCAGCTATATGACATTCTGGAAAAGGCAAAACTATGGAAATAGTACAAGGGTTAGTGGAACCAGATATTGGGAGGAGAAAAGGATGAAGAAGGGGATCACAGGAGTTTTAAGGAAGTGAAAGTATTCTGTATGCTGAAGACAAGTCATTACACATTTGACCAAATCCATAAATGAACAACATCAAGAGTGAACCCTAACGTAAACTACGGACTTGGAGTGATAATGATGTGTCAATGTAAGTTCATCAATTGTAATAACTACACCACTTTAATGCAAGATGTTGATAGTGGGGGAGGGTGTGCATATGTGGGAGCCAGGAATATGTGGGACATCTCTGCACCTTCTGCTCAGTTTTGCTGTGAACCAAAAACTACTCTAAACATAAATATATTTTTAAAAATCACTTTGGTGTCCACGATCAGATATTGACAACATTTCAATTTCAATGTAGTATTATCTACAAATGTGTTCTGGAGTCAGCAAATTCTTTGGTTTGAAAAGCAAGATATTAAAATATGTCACAGTTATTTTAAGTTAAAGGAAAACACCAAATATTTGATGAAAATCATGTGGTAAATATGTACAACTATTTGAAGAAAAAGTAATATTTCAATGCTCTATGCATGCAGTATAGTTCTCTGGTACTCATTTTAAAATGCCTTTTTGTTACAGTTACATCAGATGAATTCATCAAAGATTTTGTGTTTTTCAAGACAATGAATATAAAAAGAACACTAATATATTCTGAGATTTTAAATACTTAATAAGGTGTAGTTGACCTTAAGGAATCACATTTTGTTAATTCAATACAAAGTAAGGGAAGTTTGATGTTTTGCCTAGTAGTAGCACTTCAACCATTCAGAGCATAGGGTCCAGAGAATGTAATTTCCAAAGTATTAATTCCAAAGTTAATAATTATTTTTCACCAGCAGCTATTTCCTGGGCCACACAGTCTTGCCACCCTGGTCATTATGAAAGTTAAGCTGTGTCTGTTATATATGTTTTGGGGAGAAAGGAAGAACCCATCTGAAGGTGTACCCTTTGGCATAACTCTTTCTGAAACTTCTCTGAAGGAACTGAAACTATAGGAGCTCTGCAACTCTGCTGCAGAGGCTCAGTGAGAACCATTATGGGAAGATTACTACACCAATGCTTATGTTTATCTTCAGACACCATTCCTATCCCCAGCTGCCACGTACGGGGCACAGTTTTCCAAATTTTTTTCTTTTTCCAAGTTTACTTTCCATCTTTCTTCTAAACTGCTGCTACTTCCAGCTGAGGGGTAGTTGGTGTTACCTCACTGGAACATTTACTTAGTTCCTACACAGGAGGACTCTTCAGCATGAATTAAATCTTTGCCTGATGACTACATCCCCCAATCAGATCTTTTCAATATAATTTATTCCAGAAAAGTCTGACATTTCAAGGACATTTGATATATCCTAAAACTTGAAAAAGTGTCACAATTTACACCATGGACAAAAAAATCATTTCAAATCAATTATCAACTTACCTATAATAGTGAAGAGACAGGAGTTAAGAGATTAGAATTCAACTTGAAGGACACACTCTGAGTGCAATGCCAAGAAAGGTAGGGTGTAGGAGACAAAAAAGAGAAGGCAGGATGCCTAGTAAAAATGTAGGCAGGAGATTAGGGAAGCTTTCACAGGGGTAGTGTGACAGTGGAGTGGAGAGGGAAGGAAGAGAATCCTAAATTTTTTTTTTTTTTTTTTTTGGAGACGGAGTCTCATCCTGTTACCCAGGCTGGAGTGCAATGATGCGATCTCAGTTCACTGCAACCTCTGCCTCCTGGGTTCAAGTGATTCTCCTGCCTCAGCCTCCTGAATAGCTGGGATTACAGGTGCGCACCACTATGCCTCTACTAAAGCTAATCTTTAGTAGAGATGGAGTTTCACAGTGTTGGCCAGGCTGGTCTTGAACCCCTGACCTCGTGACCTGCCTGTCTCCACTTCCCAAAGTGCTGGAATTACAGACGTGACCCACCGCGCCCAGTCAATCCTAAGATTCTTAGAAGATATTTAGTGAGCAAAAGAAATTGGATTTGGTGACTGATAAGAAATAAAGGACTTTAGACAAACCCTAATGCTGGCAATACCTACAAAAACTGAACAAATTATGGGAAAAAAATTACAAACCCAAAATGAAGGCATTGGAGACCAATATAAGAATACAAAAACTAGGGATAATCTGATCTTTAAAAAAAGAAAACTTTACATGGTGTATTCCAGATGTACCTGGACTTTCTCCTTTGTGCTCAGAAAGATGAAATCCAGGCAGACATTGACAATCTTACTAGACTGAAGAAGGAGGTAAGATGTTAGGCATGCAAGAATGGCTGGAAATTGGGGTAATGGGGGAACTGAGGGTGGGAGTTGGGGGATATGTTTAAATTCCCAAGAGAAGAGAGTCACAGAAATCCCAAATTTACATGAAAATTTCCCATAAATTGTTGTCTAACTCATAAACTATGCACATGCCAGGTGCAGCTTCAAGAAATCCAAAGGAAAGCAATAAGCTGCAGCTTCAAGAAATCCTTTGGAAAGCATAGCAAAGATTTCAGGAACTGCTACCACTGGAAAGCAAGTGTTTTGAAGTACAAATTCCTCCAAGTTAGAGGGTCTTGGTAAAAACATCAGGTTTTTATTGGAAATCCCGAAAGGCCGAAACCTAGGCATAAGGGCAAAACTAAACAAATCAGTTGTAATGAAACCTGAATGCAACTCTCTATAGGGTCAAGGTGATCCTCCTGACTAAAGAAGATTTAACCTCTTGGAGAATAAGATCTTTCACAGTCTCTATAATTTTTTTTTTTTTTTTTTTGAGACGGAGTCTCGCTCTGTGGTCCGGGCTGGAGTGCAGTGGCCGGATCTCAGCTCACTGCAAGCTCCGCCTCCCAGGTTTACGCCATTCTCCTGCCTCAGCCTCCCCTGTAGCTGGGACTACAGGCGCCCGCTACCTCGCCCGGCTAGTTTTTTGTATTTTTTTTTTTTTTTTGCTGCTGATATTGCAATCACATTTTATTGTTGCTGACTGATGTGATTATTGTCATCATTATTTATATAATAAAATTGTGAGTGTCCAAATAGCATTTTTTAGTAGAGACGGGGTATCACCGTGTTAGCCAGGATGGTCTCGATCTCCTGACCTCGTGATCCACCCGTCTAGGCCTCCCAAAGTTCTATAATTCTTCATTCATAATTTTGTGTGCCTGACATTCAATAAGAAATTATAAGACTTAATAAAAAAAAGTGTCAATTGATTGGAAATCAACAAGTGAAAGAGACCAACAGTTAACTTTGATATTGGAATTTGCAGAAAAGGATATTAAAATAACCATCTTAAATAGGTTAAAGAAAACATAAGAAAAGATAGACAAAATGGAAGAAAGTAGACATTTTGATAGAAAAATCATAATCTATAAAAAAGTATGAAATCAACATTCAAAAATTCAAATCCACAATGTTAAGAACTTAGTGGATGGATTTAACAGCAGAAACTAGAACTAATGATATTGAATATAGGCCACCAGAAAATATTCAAACTGAATATTCAAACTGAAATATTCAAACCCCATCAATAATAATGCAAATTAGAATGCTGGGATGTACATAGAATTTAAACTCCAGGGGAAATATATAGAAATAATTGGATATGGAAAATTTCAGCCACAAGGAAAACATCCCCACAAGCAATACTAGAAATAATTTTTATCTTAACTGGGTGTTAGTTACATGGGTGCAGACATAAATTAAAATGTATTGAACTCTGCAGTTAAAATACTTGAACTTATTATGTTACTGAAATAAGAATTTACTCAATGCAAAATAAAAAATGCATCCCTAAATTGTCTTTCTCTAATTTCTGCCTTCATTCCTGTCTCCTACTCTGCTCCTTGTCATTTTTCCCCACAATAAACCACCTGCTCCTACATCATTTTCTTGAATTCTCCTTTATTTGATGAGTCAAGGCTGAAGCAAAAACCTGTTGTCTTGCTTTATTTTTCTGAACAACCAAAAACGTTTTTGTTTTTCACTTGTCCTTGAATGCTACTGAGGTTGTTTATGGATTTTAAAGAATTTTGAAGCTATTATATTTTAACCACCATTGTTGTCAATGAGACAAGTATCTGATGCCAATTTTATCTTTACTCATGAAATTTTTGCCCTCTCTCTGCTTAGTTTTTATCCTTTAAGTTCTGAAATATCACTACTATGTCTAGATTTTTCTTTTTGTTAACCATGTTTTAACTCAGCAGATATAACTCTTTCCTTAACTTTAGTAATATATAATATATATTACTTATCTATTCTTTCACTTAAAGTTTCTAAATAGATTTCATTTTCCACATTACATTTGCGATTACATTTTTAATTGGAGAAAAAGGGGAAGTTTAGACTTTCATAATTACGCTTTTTCTTATGACAAAGCAGAATGGTTCATAGAAATGTATATTTTATAAATATTTTTTAAAAGCCATGACTGCTATCTACATCTGAACCTGTATCACCAACACAACCATAAACATATCTCAGGAAGCTTCTGGCATCACTCAGGTTTTCCAAAACCTCACTAGACATTTCTACATAATTCCTTTCTGATCACCAAGAGATTTTCTATCATAGTGTCTACAATTTATGAGAATTGATGTCAGCATTTAAATTCTCCCATTTCTTGATAGTGTTCAAGAGTTCAAGATCAACAAAGGACACTGTTATTTAGAAATGGACTCATCAATTTTTGGTCACAATGAAACATGTCTTGTGATGGGTTTTCTCTTGTTTATTGTTTGCTTGTACTATTTTATATATATATAATGTATATATGTGCTTTTATTTATATATATGCTTTTATTCATCGTTTGTATTCTTAATAATAGCAAGATGAAGTGGAAAGGCTAGATTTTAGATTCCATTTTCTTATATTATCTGGTATCACAAAACTGCATTTTAAGAACAGTACTGTAGAAATAATAAGTACCTTGTTTCTTGGCTTCAATTATTTTATCCAAACCAACCTGATTTGTCAACAGAAGAGATTTTTATTTCAGTTTTACTTTTGCCTCTATGCTTGCCTTAATAAAATGGCTAATTTCTTATTTTATTCCTTTGCAAATTTTATTTTCCTTTTAGTTTACAAAGATACTGAATATGGTTATTAATTATGTTTACCCATCAACTTGTGCTTTTGTTATTCATCAGTGGCATTAGCAGAATCTCTTAACATTAGTTAGAAATAAAGACCAAAGCAAGTATGAGTTAAGTTGTTTTATAAAATAAATTTAGTTGAACTAATTTAAGCTGAGTTGTATTTCAGTGCTCTGAAGCAGCCTCTTATAGTTTGCTTGCTGATTTGCTCTAATTTGCTACTGCTCCTTCTGTGTGTGAGTGTTTATGCTTTTTTCTTTAGTTAAATGCCTTCAATTCAGAGGTGCTACTTGTATTATAATCCGAAGATGATGAAGAATGCATTGCCAGAAGTAGATCAAAGTGGTTAATTGCAAACTAACTTCAGTATTTTGTCCCTGTTTGTAGAGAGAGGAAAACAGGTGGCATGTGGTTCTCTGCCAGAATATTGCTATATAAATAATCATGCTCTTTGAAAATAATACCTGTAAGTAAGTCATTTCACTATAATTTCAGTGTTTATAGATGTCTCTTTTGAAGAAGCTTTGAAATATTTTACATTTGCCAACTGATGTTTAACCCTTTCTCATGCCAATTAAATTGGATGATTTAGCCAGGAGGATACTAGTAATCAAACCAGACAGGAGCCAGAAGAGCTGGGTTTTAATAGTGGCCATTGTATCTTACCTGTGTAGTGAATATGGTGAATATTTGAAAACCACTGTGACTGAATATTTTGTTATTTAAATATACTTCTTTTTTCTTTTTTTTTCCACTCTTTATTTTCTTTTTCACCTCTGTTACTGGCACCCAAATCCATATGGGTGTGCAGCAACCTCAATTCTTGCCCTTTAGTAGAAAGAATTTGACCAATGAGGCATGGGTCGAAGAAGAGACAGAGGCAAGTTTTACAGCAGGAATTAAAGTTTATTAAAAAGCTTTATAGCGGGAACAAAAGGAAGGAAAGTACACTTGGAAGAGGGTCAAATGGTTGACTTGAAAGACAAGTGCACGGTTTGACTTTTTGACTTGGGATTTTATATGTTGGCATGGTGCTGGTGTCTTGCGTCCCTTCTCCCCTGATTCTTCCCTGGGGGTGGGCTGTCCCCATGCACAGTGGCCTGCTAGCACTTGGGAGAGGAGCCTACACAATCTGTTTACTACAGTTGTATGCATGCTCACATGAGGCGTTCTTCCATTACCAGTTGAATGTAACCCTGGAGTTCACCATTATCAATAATTATAGCACTCCAGTGTAAAACATCCCAAACTCCCATTAGTGTCTCTTTATTTCATTCAGTCTCCAATACTAACTTCCACCAGGACCACCATTGACCCTATCACAATTTTTCTATGTAATACTCACCCCCTACAACATAGTTTGGGTTAGATGGTCCACTATCACAACCATCATTTTCAGTCTTGCTCTTTTGCCATTTTTATATCCGTATTTATTTTCTTGCAAACCCCAATCCTGCCTAAATCCATTCTTGTTTCTCCATTCCTGGATGTAGCTGGAGAAAAACACACAAACACATTGACTAATCACACCTAAAATGTATGACCCAAGTTTTAAATGAACTTGCAGTGTTTAGGTTCAACTTTCAAAAGGCAATTCAATGTTTACAGGATAGGGACATGGGATTGAAGGTTTGTGAGAAGGGGATAGCAGTGCTGCTGATTTAGCGAAGATAATCCTACAAAGCCTCACTGAGAAGGTGACATCTGAGCAAAGCTCTGAAGTGACCCATATGGACACTAGGAGAGAGAGTAAAGAACAAAGACAGAACCAGTGCAGGGCCAAGGGGCAGGGTATCTCCTGGCAAGTTCAAAATTTCACAAGAAGACTAGAGAGGCTGAAGCTGAGTGAGTGAGAGGAGACTTGATGGTAATAAGAGGAGAAATGATCAGCAAGGTGATTGGGAACCAGATTTCAGAAATATATATAAGCAAATATTAGAGTTTTGAATTTAATCCCAGTGAGAAGAGAAGTGGTTGTGGGGTTGAAGACAGAAGACTGACATGATCTGAATTTACATTTTAAATGTAAACCACTCTGGCTGCTGTGTTGGGATAAGACTGTTGTAAACAAGAGAAGAAATAGAGGGACAAATTCGGAGATTATTGCAGTAGTTTAGGTGAAAGACTGATGAATTAGAACAGGCTGAGGGAGATGGGCCAACACTTCCATCACTCAGTGAACACAATCCTCCTTTATCTTGTCTTGTCAATCTATAGAACTGGCTGTGGTCATTGCCCCTCTCTTCCTCTCTCCCTCTTTTCAGGTTTATCCCCATCAGCATATAAACAAGTTGCAGTATCCTCTTCTTAATCAAATAATTCTACCAATAAAAATAAATCAAAGCACTTTTTATCAGAGAGAGATTGTCATCTCTCCTCTCCTTTTTATGTAAAACTCCCTGAAAAGAGGCCCTTCTGTTTCCACTTTGTTTTTGTGGCCCCTGCACACAAACAACTCTGGCTTTTTTTCACATTTTTCCAAAGAAACTACAATCACTAACTTTGAAACCTCCATGTTGCCAATTTCAGTGAGAGACCTCTCAGCAGCTGAGTTCTTCTGTGTTGCCTTTTCCCCCCATTTTTAAAAAATCTTAAGTATATAATTTTAAAGTTCAATATTTTTAACAACGTTTTCAACAATAATTAACAATTCACTGTCACACCCTGATGACCACTTTCAATGCTCTTAGCAGTTTCTTCTATTTTTCCATCTGTTTCTAAATGCCATGATCTTTTCCTATGTCTTGGCTGTGAAACTGGTCCAATGGGCCCATCCAACTGGTATTTACTTGTTTTTAAAATAAACATAGAACTTGACCCTCTCTGTCTTCAAACTTGAAACATTTGTCTCATGTGAATTCTTTCCTCAGG
>NW_012113141.1:14670500-14702604 GCF_000951035.1 Colobus angolensis palliatus | reverse complement strand
TTATGTAAAACTCCCTGAAAAGAGGCCCTTCTGTTTCCACTTTGTTTTTGTGGCCCCTGCACACAAACAACTCTGGCTTTTTTTCACATTTTTCCGAAGAAACTACAATCACTAACTTTGAAACCTCCATGTTGCCAATTTCAGTGAGAGACCTCTCAGCAGCTGAGTTCTTCTGTGCTGCCTTTTTCCCCCCATTTTTAAAAAATCTTAAGTATATAATCTTAAAGCTCAATATTTTTAACAATGTTTTCAACAATAATTAACAATTCACTGTCACACCCTGATGACCACTTTCAATGCTTTTAGCGGTTTCTTCTATTTTTCCATCTGTTTCTAAATGCCATGATCTTTTCCTATGTCTTGGCTGTGAAACTGGTCCAATGGGCCCATCCAAACTGGTATTTACTTGTTTTTAAAATAAACATAGAACTTGACCCTCTCTGTCTTCAAACTTGAAACATTTGTCTCATGTGAATTCTTTCCTCAGGAAACTGACCCTCAGCCAAGGGACTGAAACTCACCAGATCGTCACATCCAGACAATGAGAGGCCAGATCCTTTATTTGCCTTCCTTACCCCTTCCTAGTTTCTATTTTCCTGCATGGTACCCTCCTTCCCCACTGTATAAACTTCCAGTTTTATTTGGTAGAGGAGAGGAATTTGAGACTTATCTTCTGTTCTCTTGGTTGATATAACACTAATGAAATACTTTCTTCTCTAGCAAGAATTGTTGTCTCGGTGACTGGCTTTCTCTGTGGCAAGCAACAGGTCCTGGAGCAAAACCCTGGCATTTTGGTAACAATTATCCATGCCACACTCATAAAAGCTGAATTTCTTCTATGCTATCTTCCCAATATCATCATATGTTTTGTTTAGTTAATATTTACTGACATTAGTTTGGGATTTAAAACTTAATCACACTGGAGTCACTTTCTATTTTTTTCTGGTGTCCTTTATATTGTCTGTTTTTCTCGTTTCTTTGATCAGTTTTCCACATATCTATTATTAATTCATTCCTAAGATTTCTGCCAGTGTATTAAATTTTCTCTCAACATGATTAAAACATATTGAGAAAATCTGCCATTTCTAATATTTTTTCCTGATACTTTCCTAGAGTGCTTTTGGCCCTAATCTGGATTAGATAACTCTGAAACATGATATTGTTCTTGAGCATTCCTCCACATCTTCCCGAGGATTTCTATAACCTCTCTGATGTATGGATCCTCTGTGTTCAGAATTCTGTATCTTCCTTAATAGTGGTTTACACTATAGCCTCAGTGGAGTATATTGTCCAGAAGTTTCCAGAAACAGAGTGCATGTTTTTTGTTTTGTTTTGTTTTTAAGACTTGGAATGTCTGACAAGGCTTATGATGCATCCCTTGTGGGTTATTGCTAATCAGAACTTGGCTAACCTGGCGATGTGGTTTGGCTGTATCTGCACTCAAATCTCATCTTGAATTGTAGCTCTCATAATTCCCACGTGTTGCCGGAAGGACCTGGTGGGAGATAATTGAACCATGGGGGTGATTTTCCCCATACTATTTTCATGGTAGTGAATAAGTCTCAGGAGATCTGCTGGTTTTATAAGGGGAAACCCCTTTTGCTTGGTTCTCATTCTCTCTCTTTGCCAACCACCACTTAAAACATCCCTTTGCTCTTCCTTTATCTTCTGCCATGATTGTGAGGCGTCCCCATCCCCATTAAACCCCCTTTTCTCTATAAATTACACAGTCTCAAGTATATGTTTATCAGCAGTGTGAAAATACACCTGGAACAACAGTTTCCTCCCGTCTCTCATATACCAGATTAGAACAAGCTGAGAAAAAAATCTTGTGTGTGAGATTTGGAAGTGGTAGTGAAAAAGCAGTCATTTCAGTCTATGGGTAGTGCAGAACACTGGATACCACTGCAGCTCGTGCACCTTGTAACTCATCCCCTGCCTTACCTTGCAGCTGGGCCTCCAGCTTTGCCAGTTCCCACCTGATCTCTTCCTTCAGCTTCTTGGACTCTTAGGCCAGATGCAAATGCAGCTCTGATGTATTGAATACCAGCGTCTTTTGCAGATTACCTATATCATCATTGGACACAGTAGGAGACAATGAGGGTTCTAATTTCTCTCCTGCTCTTCTGTTCTTCCTATCCAGTTTTTTTTTTCCTGTCAGTCCTGCAGATCTACTGTAGCTTCAGGCCCCCCATAGACACAGGAGCAACAGAACTCCACGAATTTCTGTACTAGCTCCCACAATTGTGTACAATATAATCTTTATGGTGTATCACTTTATTTATGTCACTCAAGTGGTTCTACTTCCTTCATCAAACATACTCGCATACAAATTCATAGCTTGACTGGATTCTAGATTGGAATTCCTAGTAGGAAAATTCTAGGTTGAAAATTTCAGACAGATTTTCTAAAGCCTGAACCAACGACCACGTGAGAATTCTGATGTTTTTCTGGTTCGTGAATTCCTATTTTTGTAAGCCTAACATAATATATTTCTCCCCAATGTCATTAAATACTGTGGTTTTTTTTGTTTTGTTTTGTTTTTTGAGACAGTGTCTCGCTTTGTCACCCAAGCTGGAATGCAATGGCACGATCTTGGCTCACTGCAACCTCTGCCTCCCAGGTTCAAATGATTCCGAAGTAGCTAGGATTACAGGCATCCACCATCATGCCTGGCTAATTTTTGTATTTTTGTAGAGACAGGATTTCACCATGTTGACCAGGCTTGTCTTGAACTCCAAAGTGCTGGGATTACAGGCACGAGCTACCGTACCTGGCCTATTGTGATTTTTTTTAACTTGTGTATTTTTTGTGTACTTAACCACTATGCAATGCTTTCTTAATCTATAATTCAATTTTCCTTAATTTTTTCCCCATTTATTGCACCAGTCATCCATATTCTCATAGGTGCCTTTTGGCTATTATTCCTGAGCTATTTTGAATTCTGTAGTGCTAAACAGCTTGCTTCTGGTCCTCTTCTCTGCTTAGATGGTAATAAAGTTTGTTTATTTGTTCCCACCAAAATCTTATGTTGAATTGTAATCCCTAGTATTGGAAGTAGAGCCTAGTGGGAAATAATTGGATCATGGGGATGGATTTCTCATGAATGCTTTACTACTCTCCTGTTGGTGCCATTCTCATGATAGTAAGTTCTCATGACATTTGGCTGTTTAAAAGTGTGTGGCACTTCCCTCTCTCTCGGTCCTGCTTTAACCATGAGATGTACCTGCTCCCCCTTTACCTTCCACCATGATTGTAAGCTTTCTGAGGTCTTGCGAGAAGCTGAGCACGTGCTAGAACTATGCTTCCTGTAATGCCTGCAGAACCATGAGCCAATTAAACCTCTTTTCTTTACTGATTATCTAGTCTCAGGTATTTCTTTATAGCAATGCCACAATGGCCTAATATACGAAATTGGTACTGAGGAGTGGGGCATTGCCATAAAGATAGCTGAAAATTCTGAAAATGTGACAGCGACTTTGGTACTGGGTAACAGGCAGAGGTTGGAAGAGTTTGGAGTGCTCAGAAGAAGACAAGATGAGGGAAAGTTTGGAACATCTTAGAAACTGGTTAAATGGTTGTAACCAAAAAGCTGATAGCAACATGGACATTGAAGCCCAGGCTGTGTAGGTCTCAAATCGAAATGAGGAACTTATTGGGAACTGGAGCAAAGGTCACTTTTGTTATGCCTTAGCAAAGAACTTGGCTGCATTTTACCCCTGCCCTAGGGCTCTGTGGAAGTTTGAACTTCAGAACGATGTTTAGGGTATGTAGCAGAAGAAATTTCTAAGCAGCAAAATGTTCAAGAGATCTTCTAACAACCTACACTCAGATGTGGGAGCAAATAAATGACTGAAAGTTGGAATTTATAGTGAAACAGGAAGCAGAGTTTGTCAGTTTGGAAAATTTGCAGCCAGACCATGTGGCAAAGAAAGAAAACTTCTGGCAGAGGAATCCAAGCAAGGCACATTTGCATAACTAAAGAGGAGCCAAGTGCTAATATCCAAGACAATGGGAAAAGGCCTCAAAGGCATTTCAGAGACCTTCATGGCAGTCCCTCCCATCACAGGCCTAGAAGGGAAGAATCATTTTGTGAGCTAATCCCAGGACCGCAGCTGCCCTGTGCAGCCTCAAGACACTGTTCCCCACATACTAGTCACTCTGATTCCAGCCTCCACTCTAAGGGCCTGAGATACTGCTCATGTTGCCACTTTGGAGAGCTCAAGTCACTATACGCCTTGTTGGCTCCCACATAGTGTTAAGCCCTGCAGGTGCACAGAGTGCTAGAGTGGTGGAGACTTGGCTCCTCCACCTAGATTTCAGAAAATATATGGAATAGCCTGGGTTCAAAGGCAGATTGGGCCCTCACAGAGAACCTCTACTATGGCAGTGCAGAAGGGAAATGTGGGGTTGGAAGGCCTACACAGTCTCCAATGGGGCACTGCCTATAGGAGCTGTGGGAAGTGGCCACCATCCTCCAGACCACAGAATCATAGATCCACTGGAGGCTTGCACCCTGCACCTGGAAAAGTTGGAGGTATTCAACACCATCCTATGAGAGCAGCCTCAGGGCTGAACCATGAAAAGTCACAGAGACAGAGCTGCCCAAGGCCTTAAGAGTGCACTGCTTTCACCACTGTGCCCTGGGTGTGCAACATGGAGTCAAAGAAGATTATTTTGGAGCTTTAAGATTTAACGACTGCCTTACTGCATTTCTAACCTGCATGAGGCCTGTAGTTCCTTTCTTTTGGCTGATTGGCTGATTTCTCCCTTTTGGGATAGGAATGTTTACCTAATGTCTACACCCCCATTGTATCTTTGGCATAAATAACTTGTTTTGAATTTACAGGCTCATAGATGGACGGAACTCATTTTTGTTACACACATCCATGTGAAGAGACCACCAAACAGGCTTTGTGTGACCAATAAAGCTTTTTACTCACCTGGGTGCAGGCGGACTGAGTCTGAAAAAGGAGTCAGCAAAGGGAGATAGGTGTGGGGCAGTTTTATAGGATTTCGGTAGGTAGTGGAAAATTACAGTTAAAGGTTTTTCTCTCTTGGGCAGGGGCTGGGGTCACAAGGTTCTCAGTGGGGAGCTCTGAGACTCATTGTGCAGGAGAAGGAATGTCACAAGGTCAATTGATCAGCTAGGGTGCGGCAGGAACAAATCACAATGGTGGAATGTCATCAGTTAAGGCAGGAATTGCCTATTTTCACTTCTTTTATGGTTCTTCAGTTGCTTCAGGCCATCTGGATGTATACGTCCAGGTCACAGGGGATATGACTACTTAGCATGGGCTCAGAGACCCAACAATTTTCAGACAAGACTTTGGATTTAGGAATTGAGATTTTTTCAGTTAATGTTGGAATGAGTTAAGACTTTGGTGGGACTATTGAGAAGGGATGATTATATTTTGAAATGTGAGGATATGAGATTTGGGAGAGGCCAGGGATGGAATGATAAAGTTAGTATATTTGTCCCTGCCCAAATCTCTTGTTGCTTTGTAATCCCTAGTATTGGAGATGCAGTCTATTGGAAAGTAATTGGATCATGGGAGTGGATTTCTCATGAATGGTTTAGCACCATCCTTTTGGTATTATCCTCACAACAGTGAACTCCGGTGAGACCTGGGTGTTTAAAAGTGTGTGACATCTCCCTCCCATTCTGTCTTGCTCCTGCTTCTGTCATGCGACATGCCTGCTTCTCCTTCGTGATCTGCCATAATTATAAGCTTGCTGAGACCTCACTAGAAGATGAGCAGATGCCAGCACCATCTTTCCTGTAAAGCCTGCAGAATTGTGAACCAATTAAAACTTTTTTTTTCTTTATAAAGTCCCTAGTCTCAGGTATGTTTGTATAGCAATGCAAGAATGGCCTAATACACATGGATTGTAGGTTTCTCCAATACATTACATCTCTCCTTCTGACATGCTAGGTTGTCTTTTACCTTTCTGCTTTCTATCTCCTAATAGTTTGTTATATTTCTTTCCTCTGACATTGTTTCATCTTTGGAATTTTGTGTCTATTTTGATGGCTCTACTCCCATTAAAGAAGAGTTTCTGAAAAACAAGCAATAAATGTAAATAATCTATATTTCTCTTGTGTCTAGTGCACATGGGCACCGTTTTCCTAGAGTATTTGTAACATTGGGCTTCCCAGGTGCAATTCACCAATTGATTTCCTCCTATCATATTGGCCATTCTCAGTCTACTTTGTTGAATTTCCCTGCAATTTACAGGGAAATTATTTCTCTTTCTAAGCTCCTCTATGGTAACCTCACCCAGTTCTGTGAGTTTTAATACCAGCTATAAGACAATGACTATGAAATTTACATTTCTAGCCTAATATTACCCTAGAGCCTCAGATTAATCTATTCCAAATCTCCACTTGGATATTTCAAAGGCTTTTCAATTCTAATATTTCACAAATTGATCTTTTATTTATTTCTCTTTATAATCTGATCCTTCCAAAATGGCAACCCCCTATCCAATTGCTCAGAACATGAAAGTAGGCATCTGAGTCCTCATTCTCTGGGATACCTCACATCCAATCCATAACAAATCCCATTAGCAATAAACTTCAAGGTATATGTCAAATATAAATGGTAGACCTGAGCACTTTTTATCACATCAGTGGTTTCCACAGGAACTGCTAGGGTCCCTTACCTGGATCCCTGTAACAACATTTTAACAGGTTTCACTATTCTACTACTTCTTACCTAGGGTCTGTCTGCTACAGAGAAGTCAGAGCGATATTTTACGCACCTGAGTCAGATCATGTCACTCCCTTGCTCATAGTCCTCCAACATTTTCTGATTGCACTTTGCCAAAATGTGACTCTTGCCATAAACTACAAGAATATCCCATTCCTCAAGTATGCCAAAGTCTTTCCCACCTCAGGGCCTTTGTACTTGCTGGGCAAAGTGCACTTTATATCGTAGTACATACCATACATTGTACTTATGATGTACATAGAGTACATTTTCCTCATATACTTTCAGGTTTCAGTCACTGATATTTTTTAAGCCACTCGTCAATTGTGACCTCTTCAAAAAAAGTCTTCTGTATTCCATGTAGCTCAAATAGTAGGCTTTTCTCAGTTTCATCCTGTGACAACATTCTTTCAAAGCACTTACCACTACCTGATATTATATCTCATATTTCGTTTATTTGTTGTTGCCTGTCTCCCTTACTATGATATAAATAAGGGTTTGAAGTCAGGGGTGTTAACTTGTCAATGCTAATATCCCCAGCTGGAACTATGCCTGATACATAGTAGAGATCCTGTAAATATTCCCTTAATAAATAAACATTGAATCACCAAAAAAACAAGGCACCGTTCCAAGTGGTGGGTTAAAAATACTGAATAAGACACATGAAGTCCACTCTCTCATGACTCATACTCTAATGGTCAATCATTCTCAGTAGCATGTGCAATGTTTATAAATTTACTTTTTATGTGAACCTATCTCTTTGGCTTGAAAATGTTGTCCTTGAGATCAACTGTGTTTTTTTCCTCTTGCTATTCTGCATGCAACCTACCTAGAACCTGGAACATAAACTCTTTTCAACCTGTTTTCATTTATCTTACATCTTTCAGTTTGTTTATTTGTAATAGAATATCTAGCTTATCACAAGCTTTGCCATTTTGTTTTAAAATACTTAGTAAGCAACTACTATCCCATAAGTCAGGCTTAGAACTTCAGTGGCAAATGGTTAATATCCCCATTTACAACTAGGAAACCACATGAGAATGTTGAACTAACTTTCCCAAGGTTATCCAATGAATCATTGCCAAAGCTAGAATTAAATCCCATAAGTCATCTTGTTTAGGGAGCACTTTTATTCTTGGTTCTAAGATACACTGGGAGAACACTGTGTATCACCATCATTTTTCATTGGAGAGTGTAGAATAGACAAGGCCTAAATCAACTTCATAATAGAGGTCTTTATTTCATTTTGGAGTTTTAGCGAAATACGGCTAAGGATCACTAAGTGTTACAGATGGGTTTAAACTGAGATTAGCTTATTGATCATTAATCAGCTAGTGAATTATTAAATAATTATTCCACATATTGGAAAAAATTGCTGTCAAATTACTCGAAGTTCATGGTATCCCCTACAAAAGATGTCTTTAATCAATTATAAAAATAAAAAAAGTCAACATCTGTATAATTGTATTACCTTGCATTGATTATTGATTATACAGAGATCAATTAAAATAAGAATTCATTTACAAGTTCAGAATGCTCTTCTCTTATCAGTCTGCAGTTAGCTTCCACTACCAAAGCCAAATGAGATATTGGCAGAAAGCCATAAGTATAATTAACATTGTTGTAAGGATAATTACTAAAATAATACCTAAATTTAATTTAAGCTTATTAAAATCAGTTAGTACTACTTTACTTTTGAATGACTCCCCATTTTTAAACATATTATATATTTCTTCTTTTGTTCTACAGTATCTTAATAATTTATGCCTCCTTACCAGGCTGAATGATTCTTGTCTTGTTCCTCCTACAGTCGACAGAATAAACTTTTTAACAATTTGAATCTTATCATATCTTTCTGATTAAAATATAAATCTAGTAGATTTCCATTTTATTTCCAATGAAGTCCAAACCCCTTCTCATGGTCTATCTATAATGTCCTATGTGATGTGATACCTGTGATTCACCACAGTTCCATCCCCCACACTGTATTATTCATCATGGTCCAGGCTTGCTGGACTTCTTTGTGAGTATAAAGACCCCAAGCTCGAAAACTATTGAACCAGTTGTTCTGTTGCTCTGGAGTGCTTTTCACTTATCTTTGCATTGCTCTCTTTTATGGTTCAGGTCTCATCAGGAATGACATATCAATAGCATCCTATCTAAAATAGCATTTTCTATCCTATTATCCATTTTTTGTTATAGGTCAGCCATGTGATGTGCTCATTCTTATTTTCATACGTGTATTGCTTAGCCACCTTTGCCAGAACATACATTCTATAAAGACAGTGACTTAAAACTTTTGTTATTTAACTTCAGAATGATGGACTATAGTAGGCGCTCATTAAATGTTTTGTTTGAATGAGTGAAAACTGTTTTCCTAGTGCTGCTATGCTCATAAGATTGGTAAGAAAATGGACTCCAAATTATTACCTTTTTTTAATATTATGTGAATGCAACTTCAGCCCTTGATGTTAAATTCATTATATGTTTATCCTTATTTTAAAAAGGGACTGTTTACATAAATTATCCTAACATGGAACTTTTGTAATTTTATGATGCAATATATACACCAAGGTAGTATGCAACCAATGACAAAATTTAATATATTTCAAGCCCTCTTCTAATTTGATTTAAATTACATTGCAGCAAGCAGTGTAATTTGAAATATGTAATGTAGGCTTATCCTAGTATCAATATAGGTGTTTTTGTGTGTGTGGCTGTTGTTTGCTTACTTATTTTAAAGTACTGGAGTTAAGAACGAGGGATAATGAGAATACTTGCTTATCCCTATATTTATTCAAAGTCCAAATAGCCCTCAGAAAGCACGGTTCCAGAATTCAACGTGATATGCATGTCAGGAGGGTCATGTTTCAGTCTTATATAGGTCAGAATCCTTTCTCTGAAATATAACACTTTCTATAATTTCCTAGCAGTTCTGATTCTACTACTATGAACAACTCTTTTTTTTATAATAGTGGGAACAATTATCATAAGAGGCAGGAAGTAGACATTGCATTTAAGCATTACAGTTCCATCAAAAAAATTTTTTAATTCTAAATTCATCCAATAAGATAAATCAGATATTTATGTAAAAATTTATCATCTATTTAATTAAAAATTAAAACAATGCTTAACATTTTTATGATCCTATGGAGTATTTAGAGGAAATAACGTCACTAACTTAATTTAATCACAGAATACGTTATATAAATTAAATCATCCAAGTTTAAATAAAATATCTCCAGAGGCCCTCTCTCTTACAAAAATCTAAAAATGTATTGAGATATTTTTCATTATAAAATTTAACAGGAAGGTTAATGCAGCATCAAATATGACATAGTATCCCAAGTTGATATTCATAGAACCAAAGCAAACTAGCTCTCTCTCAGGGGCACTAGCTTACATTTTGTCCATTTTATGTATAGCCCATGAAAGAACAGTACTACTCAAAGTGATTCCTGGACCAGCAGCATCAGTATCACCTGGGAACATGTTAAAAATGCATATTCTGAGGCTCCACACTGGACATACTAAATCAGAAAATCTGAGTGTAGGCCATAGCAATCTGTATATTAACAAGCCTTTAACAGGGTTATTCTGGTGCAAGCTAAAGTTTGAGATCCATAGTCATATATAGATCAATGCCTGACAATTTCTCAAAATGTTTTCCAGACTTACAAAATACTAACCTATTCTGTCTCATGAAGAATGTGGTAATTGATCAGATTGTACTCATTAAAGAGTTAACATCTTCCTTCCAATTTCTGTTCACTGATATATCTTTTCATGACTTTTAATTTAACTGAGGTTTATGTCCTAAGTTAAATTCTGCCTGTGCTATAAACTTTCCTCTTACACATTCAAAATTTTCTTGTGTTTGTAACCACATGGGATCAAACTACATTCAGTGGATAAATATTGTGTAACCTAAAAAAATTAACAAGCCTATATAATATTTTCCTTATCTCCTATACCCCTACAACTAAAAGTGTTAAATGCCATGTAGAATTACACATAGTATGTTTACTGGAAATGAACACAACACATTCAAATACCCACTACAACTTATGGTAATATGTCATATAAAAACACGAGATTCCAAGAAACTCATTTGTTGTCCTGAGGGAGTGTTTTCTGACTTGAAGTGCCAATTGTGAGTTCTTACACTAGTCATTTCAAAAATCGATTTTAGAAAAAGAACCCCCAAGCATAATTGTGAAGATTCTGACGTAAGTGAACTCTATAATAGCTTCTTTAATTGGTGCAGTTAAACCCTATTTGTCTTACTGTTGCAATCTTCTAAAAGAGTCAGGGCATATTTTATAGTTGATTCCATAAAGAAACACACACACACACACACACACACACACTCAAAGAATTAAACAGAATGTTGTATTTGCAATAAAAATAGGACTAAGATGGTGGATGGTTTGATTGTAAAACAAATAACAATGCTAACTGTGTTACAAGCAGAGGGTTTTATTGAAAAATTAATGATTTCTGTTAAACAAAAGTAATGTTTAGAATACATGGAAAGATTGGTTTATATTTTAAAATAAGACATAATTATTCACAGATGATATCAGCAAAATAGTCCTTATTCTTGTTAGCAATTACAATAAGAGAGACTCTAAATGTGTCACGGAATGTCTGGGGTGCATTTTACCTGTGTAGATGAAAGGGCTGTATTAGAATGCTAGGAAACAAAAATAGCTCTCCTAAAACATTATAATGTTTTGGGTGGGGGTAAGTAAAAACTTTCTTCTGAGCCTTCTACCTTCAATAAACACTATGCCTACTTATTTGTCTTCTTACTAATATCCATTTCAAATTATTTTACTTTCTTATTTCATTGGATGACTGTGTGACAATTATATATTACTGTATTCTCACCCAAAGTGTAAAGCCAGTCCTCCTACTTTATATTCTTAATTCTAAACTCAGCTCAGTTAACAGCACCTCTCACCACACA
Organism: Colobus angolensis palliatus; assembly: GCF_000951035.1. Classification (NCBI taxonomy): domain Eukaryota; kingdom Metazoa; phylum Chordata; class Mammalia; order Primates; family Cercopithecidae; genus Colobus; species Colobus angolensis. The sequence goes on along the minus strand of NW_012113141.1, from coordinate 14,690,919 downwards.
ATGAGGCAAGATGCGATAATAAGCAAACTTTTTCTCTTCATGCTCACGTTTCACATTTAATTTGCCAAGTCTTGCCAATCATTTCTTCAAATTAATCTTTGAGTGTGTTGCCCTGTCTCTATTCTCACTGCGATGTTTTTTTACTTCAAACTTTATGGTAGTAAATGCTTATTTTCCTCTAAAATGCTAGAATCATCCGTATTTGCTATATCTGTGGCCTTCAGAATAAAATCTTTATATACCTTCTACCCTCATAGTACCTTCTGGTGATAAAATTCTGGCTCTGGCAGTAGTTGTATGATGACACAGAAGACAGACTTTCAGGAGACAGCACTATTTTCCTTCCTTTTATTTTTCTTACTGGTTAAAGTGTGACCGAATAGCAAGAGCTGCAACTAGCACCACAGCACAAGAGATGATTGGGAATGGTAGTCGGGCAGCCAAAGGGACAAAGCCTGTGGCCTTGACAATGTGAAGAGCCATTTTGTCCCTCTACTGTCAAACAAAAATTAATGATTTCCATTCAACAAAAATAATATTTAGAATATGTGAAAAATTGGCCTATATTTTAAAATCAGACACAGTTTTTCACAGATGATATCAGCAAGATGACCATGGTTCGTGTTAGCAATCACAATAAGGGAGATTCTAAATGTGTCATTGAATGTCTGGGCTGCATTGTACCTGTGCAATGGACATGTTGGATAATAATGCTAGGAAACATTGATGACCATGAGAGAAAAATATGTTTCCATATTGATTAATATAATTATTTTGTGCGTTTTTGTTATTGAAACCACACCTAAGTCCCCCAAAAATATACCCTTAATTCTTGCTTGACAATTTTTGAATGCTCTCTCATCTGATTCAGTATTACTTGATTCCAAAACAGACTTCATATAACTGCCAAGTAAAATATCTGAAACTCAAATCCGTTATGTTTACTCAACTGCCCATAAGATGAAGCTAAAAATATACAGCCTGGTATATGGGGATTCATGATTAGTTCTAGTCCTCTCTGTACAGACTTATTGCCTGCCGTTCTCGCATGCTGGCTGTATTTTCCAGAATTTGCTACATAGATTTTTATTGAGTGCCTGCTAACGGTCTGTGCTACCAAGCACCTCATTTCTCTCCCAGCCCCATGGACCACAGCCTGCCGCTTCGTCTGCTTGAAAAGCCTTCTCTCCCTCTCTGTTCAATAGGGGCTTACATTTTGCCTTATATGTGAAGCCCTTCCCAACTTTGTTCCTAATCCATTATCTTCTGTCCTTCCCATATAACAATGTGCATATTTTAATTGGTTTTCATGCTATATCACTTTCTTCGACATGGTTGACTTTCTCATTAGACTGTAATCCTCTTTGTAGTAGGATTATAACTTCCACATTCCTAGTGTTTGGAAGGTTGCAAAGAACATAGTAATGATAAAAAATACTTGTGAAAAAAATAATAAATTAATTTCAGACCTAAAAAGGATGTTATATATCATCCTTCCCTTTCTTCTCTTACTAGATGAGAAAAGTATGGAGAAGTTTTTAAAAATCAAAATATACAACTCTTTATTAACAAAATTATGATTAAGTCTGGTGTTGTCTGGCTCACTAATCAATGGTAATATCCCCACTTCATGTTGCTTTTTTAAATCCCTGAACTATTTTAGTTATAAATCTATTTTGCCTTTTCATTTTCTTCCACTATATCTGTTCATCTAATATTAAACTAATGTTTATTTTCTCAGTCTTCTAAAGATTTAATTTGTTTTCCGGAAATCAGAACACTGTAAGAAGACAAAGGCTGAGAGAAAGGTTAATGGATAGAACTAAATGTGCAAAATCCTCAAAACCCTTAGTACCTTACAAGAAAAGATAAACTGCAACATCCTGAATTTTTCTCATGTACAAAATCTGCAATTTCACGTTGTATTTTTTGCCATAGTAAATGAATTGTATTACTAATTGGGATGGTTACTAGCAGACACAATTGAAAGTCATATCTGATGTATTTCAGTGATGTTGAAAATGTTCATAAGGAGAAAAGGAAAGTAATGTCTTTATGTTATCTTTGTTAAACATTTGGACAGTGGCTTCTTGAAGAAGATATCAACCACAAAGGTGCCACCTTCATTGTAAAAGAATCATAGGAATCAATCTTTTGGATTGCATGTTTAGAAAGCTAGCAAGGGAAAGTTAATAATTCCTGACTGCATATAAAGAATAACAAGAAAAAGTTAAAATAACTAATTTTTTAAATTCATAATTGACACATATTAGTGGCTATTTGTGGGGTACAGTGTGTTTCAATGCATGTATAGATTGTATAATGACCAAATCAGGGTGACCGGCATATGCATCACTTTAAACTTTTTTTGTAGTAATAACATACAAAATTTTCTCTTCCAGTTATCTTGAAATATGCACTACATTATATTTGCAGGGAAATACCAATCTAAAGCATAGTGAGCTATCACCTCACCCCAATTAGAATGGCTTTCATTGAAAAAGACCAAAAAAAGTTCTGGAGATGATGTGGAAAAGGGAACCTTCTTCATACACTGTTGGTAGGAATATAAATGAGTACAGCCACTTTGAAAAACAGTAAGAAGCTTCCTCAAACAATTAAAAATAAAACTACCATATAATCCAGCAATCTCATGACTGGGTATATAGCCAAAAAAAAATTGTATCAGTATGTTGAAGAGACATCTGTACTCCCATGTTTATTGTAGCACTATTCACAATAGCCAAGATATGGGATCAACCTAAATGCCCATCTACAGACGAATGGATGAAGAAAATGTATGTATGCACGCAATGGAATATTATTCAGCCATAACAAAGAATGAAATCCTGTCATTTATGGCAAAAGTGATGAATCTGGAGGATATTACGTAAAGTGAAATAAACCAGGCAAAGAAGAACAAAACATTTCATGACCTCACGAATATAAAAACTCTCACTAATATAAAAAGTGGATTTCATAGAAATACGGAGTAGAATAGTGGTTTTGAGAGGCTGGGGAAAAGAGTGGTTAGAGGAGAATGGGAGAAGTTGGTCAATGCGTACAAAGTTAGAGTGGGACAAGAAGGGTCAGTTCTGGTGTTCTGTTTCACGGCAGGGTGACAAAAGCAGTAACAGCGTAGTAGAGCTGTCATTTCTAAGCTCCTCTAAATTAATTTTATTTCTCATCTTTAATCACCATTTATTCATGTTTTGGCTGAGTTGAACATATTCCAGGGATAAGGAAAATATTTAGCAATCATGTTTAGGTAGTTGTAGATTGGAGAAAGATACTTTTTTGGTGGCCTTCATGGGAGACAGATGGGTAATACATTTATTTAATTATTGTTTTATGTAATACACCTTGAATCTTACCTCAAACCTTACTTATATTATTCAAACTCAATAAAACCTTTTGCTATACACATTGTACAAGAAAGGAAACTGTGATATAAGAGGCCACTTATCAAAAACAGAACATTAGCAAACATTTTTGGGCCATTTGCAGTACCAAGAAATCAACTAAGATGCTTAAAGTGTGATCTCATTTTCTCTTTACAGAAGCCATACAAAGAAGATTTTCCCATCACTGGTTAAAAAATAATATATATAGTTAAACAATCTTCAAAATTTTATATAGATACAAAATTGAGTGACGAGAAGTAAAGCCCACAACTTTCCCTCTGACTTCAAAATCATGGCACAATTCTCCTTAGGAGAGAAAAAAAATAGTGCATCCGTATGGATTGTAAAGCCCTGTCAGTCACAGCTTTGCCTATGCTGAGATGGTGAAACACTTGAGTCTGCCTCCCAGCTTGAAGAATTGGTTTGCTAGTGCTAAATACTACTGCTGCTGCCTCCTCCTGGCCAATTCAGCAGGAAGATCAAGGGCAAGGGAATCTGTAAAGTTGATCACAAAAGTCAGTCTCCCAGGGCCCTCAGCGAGATAGATATTAATGGACAGTGAATCTGGAGGAACAGCAAATGAAAATATATATCCAGAAAATAGCTTACTCATTTAAGTGGTTAAAAGATGGTCTGTAACTAGAAATATCTACACAACAGGCTTAGAGAACAGGCTGTTCAGATTGATTCAGACAGACAGAGAAGAAAAGAGAACAATTTTTCATGAATAAGGGACACTAATGGAACATCCCAAATAGACCTTGGGAGAAATTTGAGGCATAGTAATACATATGTGTATACATGGAGAGAGAGAGGGGAACCTGGTAGATGGCAAAATAGAAGTATGGATTCACAGTTGAATATGGGAATATCTTTCCTTTAGTACTCCGAAATCATGACATTTGGGTCTTCAAAAAAGGAATTATATACAAATACGGCTGTGCAGTAAATATGTTTTGCAGAGAAACAATATTGTTATTGCTTTTCAAATTTCATAATCTACCAAAAATAGAAGCAAAGGATTTCATTATGGTTGTACAATAGAAAGTAAATGTTAATCTCCTAACACATAACAGAAGAGAAATACTAAATGAAAGAAAACTATAGAAAATAATAACATAAACTAAAAATTTTCCACAAATAACACTCTCCCTGTGAGTGATGGGACAAAGAATGGATGTCTACACGTGCTGTAACCACTTGAAGAGCTGACCAGTAGGGATAAGGAAACTAATACTTATCTACATTGGGAAGAAGGAAGACAATATGTTGATAGTGATATAAATATACTAAATCTTATCATCATAATATTAGAATATTAACCAAAAATATCTGAAATGGATAAGCGAGTAGGTGCTAATAAAATACATCATTTAGAAATATCAACCTCATACTAGCTTTCTAACTCTAAGTAAATAATTTACTACACACTAATTAATGTGTGGAAAATCTTCTCGGCATTGATTTTGTCAACAATTTTTTATTATTATACCAATAGCATGGACTGCACAAGTAAATATAGACAAGTACAACTCCATCCATAAAAAGCTTCTGCAAAGCAAAGAAAATGATCAAGAGTGAAAAGGCAGCCTATGGAATGAAAGAAAAATTTTTGCAAATTGTATGTCTGATAAGAGGTTAACATACAGAATACATAAGAAAATAATACAACTCAATAGCAAAACAACAAAAACAAGACAACCCAATTAAAAAAATAGACAAGGCACATGAATAGACATTTCTCAATAGTAGACATACAAATGGCCAACAGGTATGTGAAAACACTAATCATCAGGGAATTTCAAATCAAAACCACAGTAATACATAGCCTCACGTATGTTAGGATGGCTATTAGATTAAATTAAATTAAATTAAACACAGAACTAACATGTACCCATTTCTGAGTATATATGCAAAGAAAATAAAATCTGGAGCTCTAAGAAATATCTGCACTCCCTTATTCACTGCAGTATTATTCACAAAAGCCAAGATATGAAAACAACCTAAACGTTTGTTGATAAAAGAGGGAAATCATTCCATTTGTGATGACATGGATGATCCTGGAGGGCATTAGGCTAAATGAAATAAGCCATAAACAGACAAGCAAATACTATATGAGCTCACTGATATGTGGACTCTAAGATAGTGCAACTTATTGTAGAAACGGTGAATAGAATAGTGGTTGCCAGGGGCAGGGGAGAGGGGAAAATGGGGAGATGTTGGTCAGAGGATATAAAGTTTCAGTTAAGTAAAATGAATAAATTATGGAGATCTACTGTACATCATGGTGACTATAGGTAACAATACTGTGCAGTATACTTGAAATTTACAGAGGGTAGATATTAAGTGTTCTCACCACAAAGAAGGTAACTCTATGAGGTGATGGATATGTTAATTAGCTTGATTGAGATGATTATTTGGCAATGTATATTATGCACATGTATTAAAACATCAAATTGTACACTTTAAATATATATAATTCCTATTTGTGTATTATGCCTCCACAAAGCTGATTTAAACAAAACAAAAAACCCACAATTTAAAAATTCTGAAAGTCAGAATTCCAAGCGACTCAACTGGGTTCTCTGCTCAGGATTTCATGATGCTAGAGAATTCATTCCATGGGAAAATCCACCTCCAAGCTTATTCAGTTGTTGACAGAATTCAGTTCCCTATCATGATAGAACTGACGTTCAGATTCCCACGCTTGTTGCTGGCCACAGGATGTCCTCTGCCCTTGTGAGTCACCTCTATTCCTTCTCCTATGGCCATCTCCATCTCCAAATCAGCCATGGTGCCTCAAGTCCTCCTTGTGGTAAGGATCACTAAATTTCTCTTCTGTCTTTCCCTTCTGTCTTCCAGCTCTGCCTTTCTTTTCACATTCCTCTTGCTACCAGTCAGAATTTTCCACTTGTAAAGGGTTTGTAGTATTAAATTAGGCTCATATGCCTTAAGATCAATTGTGGCATGTAATATAACACAATCACAGGAGTGATATCTCACGACATTCATAGGTTCCGGGGATTCAAGATGTGGAAACTTAGGGCTATTCCTATAAATTTTCCCTACTGCAGAATTCTCTACTAGAGACTCCAAAAACAAGTAGTTGAAGATTTTTTTCTTTTTTTAATGAGGAGTATGACTAGAGCTCAGATGGGTAAAATATCCTGGGAGTTTAATTTTCCATTTTAAAGATGGCAAAAATTAATACAGTAGTAAAACAATACATTATTCAATTAGTTTTTGGAACAATTATGTATATTTGGCAAAAGCATGTTTAGGTCTCTATTTTACACAACAGACAAAATGAGACATGAAAATAAAACATATTAGACAAAAATAATATATATATTTCTAATATATAAGATGACTTTAAAAGACATATTTTACTCTGTTAAATATTAACCTTTTAAAATAACTACCATAAATAAAGTTTAAAGAATTCAAACTAATCAAGATAAGTCTTGCAACTTACAAAAAGCCATTGATATACAGTATATTTTATTGTAACAAAATTTTAAAATATATTAAAATTACATATAGCTCATTAGAATTACAGCTAAATATATTAATGAGCATTTCACAGTGGGAAATAGAAATAGCTTATAAATTTATGAAAGGATGTTAACTTTATTATTCACCTAAAAATAGGAATTAAAAATAAAATATAATTCTTATTAGCAATTTAAAAGTATAGACAATATGCAATTTTAGAAAAACCTGAATTATCCTGTCTTATTGGATTGATTCCTCCTCATTTGTGCCCTGATGGAATCTTGAGTCTTTACATTGCATTATCATTGAAATAGCAATTTTATATTTGTACGGAATACTATGATTAATAGCCGTCTTCTCTGACAGTTGTCAGGGCTTAACATAGTGTCTGAATGATAAAAATATTCACTAAATATATGTTTGAATGGATTAAAAAAACTATTGATGAGAATATGGAATAGTGTACACTCTGATACAGTCTTGCCAGAAGAAGAAAATTGCTATAGTATAGTTTTGAAATAAATTAGAAATATTTGTAAAAATTATCATGAACAAACATTTGGCCAGGTTGTTTCATTTCCTTAATACATAGTCTACATAAATGCTATTTCATGGACACAAATATGTACAATTTGATATTTCAATTACAAAATTGTTCATACTATGCAAAGGAAATAAAGCGATGTAAATGATCAACAATGTGGCATTGGTTAAATAAATGATATTATTTTCACAACATGGAATACTTTAGCAGTTAGAAATAATGTAGATATAAATATCCTGACATGGAAAGGTCTTCAAGACTCATTGTTAACAATTAAATACAAAGAGCAAATAAAACAAGAAAAAAAGAGCAAAAGAAAAGAATATGATCACATTTACACAAACTAATGTAAAACTAAAAGCATTCATTTTTCTATTGACATGTTAATGAATGTGCTAATGTGAAGAATAATGGGTAGGTGAATCAGACCAAAATGACAGCTTGATCACATACTGGAGCCTCTTTCTTCATTCTCAACTCTCTAGAAATGAAAGGAAAAATATTTAATAATGAATTTCAGATTATGCTGAAATATAAAATAAGCACGGATGAAAACATATCAGTAGTTTCCAAAAGACAGCACATGCCAAAATACAGTAGAATGAACTTACAGAAAGAGCTGCATGAAAATTTAAAACAGAAACATAGAGGTAAATATTGGCAAACAACAGAGTGTATGGTGGAGTTAAGCCAGGTATGTAAAACATTTTCTGTTGATGCTTACAATATGTGAAAGAGACACCAGACCCCAACTCCTCCATGGACACATGTAAACAGGAGATGTCAGGTTGTCCTCTCGAATCAGAGAAGCAGAGCAGTGACCTACATTTGAAATTCCCATGCCCAGAGTACTGGCACTAGCCAGGCAGAAGTCTTGCGTTACTCCCACAGTCCCTGAAATGGGGTTAGCACTCAGAGTTAATTGTACATTCCAAGATGAACCCCTACATGAAAGTCAACAAATATTTGAGGAAATCTCTGACGGGTTGTTTGGAGAAATGGAAAAACAGATCCTAAAACTTCTATAAAACTTTAAAGAACCAAAAATACTCTAAATAATTTTGTAAGAACTAAGTTGGAGGACTTATTTCCTGATTTCAAAGTACTATAAAGATACACTAATCAGAAAATGTGGCACTTTTTAGGATAGACATACAGATCAATGAAACAGAATAGAGAATTCAGAAATAGACTCACATATGTTTTATCAATTGATTTTTGACAAATGTGCCAAAGCATTACAGTGAGAAAATGATAGTCTCTTCAACAAACAGTGTTGCAACGATTGAATATTCGTATATATGAATTAGTTATATATTAATTATATATTAGTTATAAATTAATTTTAATATATATATATAAAACTAAAAGTTGAGAATAGACCTAATAAAAAGTCCAAAATTCAAATATTGCTAGACTGCATAAGAAAAAACTTTCGTGACCTTGAATTAGGCAACTCACAATTCACACAAGGAAAAAATAATAAATTGTTCTTCATCAAAGCTAAGAATATCTAATTTTCAAAAGACACAATAAGGAGAAAAACTGGAAGATAATACTTCCAACCACATATCTGAAAAAAAGACTTACATACAGAATAGTTTTTAAATTCTCAAGATTTGATAACAAGAAAGCAAGTAATCAATTCTTAAAACGAGCAATTTGGACAAAAACATCACCAAAGAAGTTACACACAAATGTCAAATAAGTACTTGAAAACATGTCAACATCATTAGTCTTTAATAAAAAATACTTACAAAATTAGAGTGAACTACCACGACATGCCTATTAAAATGAGTAAAATTAAAGAGACTAAAAAAAAAAGTCAAAGATTGGGAAAGATACAGAAAAACAGGAATTCTCACACACTGCTGGCAGAACAGTGAAAAGATACAATAACCTAGAAAGCCAGTATGAAAGTTTTCTACAAAGTTAAATGTATATTTACTGTATGATCCAGCCAGTTCATTCCTAGGTATTACCCAAGAATGATAAAAGCATATGTTTGCAAAAAGATTTCTTCACAGAAACATTCATAGCAGCTTTATTTGCAAGTGCAAAAAAAAACAAAATAAAATCAAAGTCATACCAAGAGATTAGTGCATAATAAAATGTGTTTCCATAAAAGGAAACACTGCTGAGCAATAAAAAGGAGTGAATTATTGATAAAAGTGATATCATAGATGCATATCAAATTAGTTATATTAAGTGAAAGAAACTAGAAGAAAAATAGAATGCAGAGTGTATCATATCATTTACATAAAATTCCAGAAAAAACAAACTAATCAATAATGACAGAAAGCAAATAGTGCCTGCCTTGGGATCCTGGGCAGAGAGAGGTTTTGGAGGGAGTTGCCAAAACAGAAAATGAGAGAAAATTTGTGGGTAATGGATATAGTCATTATCTTGCTTGTAATAATGATTTCATAAGCATGTACATATGCATTTAAAAACTTTACACACACATAAACTAGCTTTATTTGTCGTCATAAGTTATACTATGTCTGCTTATACAATTATGTCATGAAAGCTAAAATAATTGGAATAAGTGATAGAAAATAAACAATGAAAGTGATTATTTCTTGTATGTCCTTTGTGTTTTGCTAAACAAGCCACAGCAGTAGCAGTAATTTTTGTAATAATAGTAGGATTGGTAATAGCAAAGGGAATGAAGTAATGGTAACAATAGTATGAGTAGTAGAAGTGCTACACAAAGGAGTTCAATAGATATGACAAACTAACAGCTTAGAGGACCAATCTAAATGAAATACTATTGGAGTCAGCAGAAAGTTTAAAGAGTATAATTTAATGAGTGATTTTAATGCTTTTAGACAACAGGTGCATTCTCAGTTTTCCTACTTTATGTATTTAAGATAATGATTGAACTTCCAGAGCCAGTTGATAGTAATGTATTTTTTACCTGCTATGCCCACTAAATTTGAAGTGTAAATTATTGCTCTTTGAGTTAAGTGTCACAGTGTTGAATTTTAAAAATGTTGTTGTAAGAGGCTGGGCATGGTGGCTCATGCCTGTAATCCCAGCACTTTGGGAGGCTGGAGTGGGAGGATCACGAGGTCAGGAGATCAAGACCATCCTGTCTAACATGCTGAAACCCCATCTCTACCAAAAATACAAAAAATTAGCCAGGCGTGATGGTGACCGCCTGTAGTCCCAGCTACTCGGGAGGCTGAAGCAGAAGAATGCTGTGAACCCGGGAGGCAGAGCTTGTAGTGAGCCAAGATCGCGCCACTGCACTCCAACCTGGGCAAGAGTGAGACTCCATCTCAAAATAAAATAAAATAAAATAAAATAAAATAAAATAAAATAAAAAGTTTTGATGTAAGATATAACCTAGGTACAAACTAAAGCTTTTCTTTATTTATTTAGCAAATATATTTAGTGCTTGCTATATGCAATATACTATCTTATTGTTTCCTTTATCTTCTATTATTGTCTCACCCTATCTTCCCTGAATTCATGTAGTCTATTTTGAGCTCCTTCATGGTAGCTGAGCTTGTGTATGGGTACACAGAGAACAGAGCAAACATAAGTGAATGAACAGAACAAACAAATGTCCTGCCTTAATTCTTATCTTTTAGTAAAGTAGACAGAAATTAAGAAAATTAATATATTTATATTTCAGAGCGTTTGCTGATGTTAAGTCCATTAAAGAATGATTGAATAGTAGGAAAAAAGAGAGTGACGAGTAGGGATTTTTTTTAGATAGACTTTTTAGGGGTGGTACCCTTGGAGAAGGTGACCTTTAAGGCAAGACAATAAAAAAGATAAGGGGAAAGAACATTCCAGGCGGAGACATTCACAATGCAAATGCTCTCAAATGGACCTTGTTTAGCTGCTGAGAAATAGAAATGAGGACAGTGTGGGAAGAACTGAATGAGTGGAAAAGGAGAAAGATTTGGAAATGAGGTTGGAAATCTAGACAGAGCCAAATGACATAAGGCCCTGAAGCCCATTGAGGATTCTGTTTTATTTTAACTATGATAGAAATCTATTCAAAAGTAAATGCTCATAAATGATGGAGAACATATTTTGAATGAATGATTGTAAAACTCTTTGAAAATAAAAATGAGGAAGCATGACATACCAGAAATTATGATGGTTCCTCGAAAAACAAAGTAATAGATGTGTCCAATATATTCTAGGAATTTCAACAAAATGCACATTCAGTGGACTGCTGAAAACTATGAGAGCAGAAAAACACTGGCTTTCTACAAGCAAGTTGTAAACAGGAGGAAGAAGGAGCTCTAGAGCAACCAAGAGGGCCACTCAAGGAGAAGGACAGCCCAAGGAACCAGAGGAGAAAGTCACTGCAGGCCCCTCTGAACCTTCTCTCCAACTGTGGGATATCATCAATTCTTTTTCCAGAGCTCACGTAACCCTTGAGCTCACATTGCTCAAGGACACACGGGAATAAGAAATGATAGACCAATTTCACCTATGAGCAAAGATTCAAAAATATTAAAAATAAGCAGATTGAATACAGAGATATAGTCAAATACATAATTTTAAGACCAATTAAGATTTATTTAAGAGAGTAAGAATAGGTCAAGAATGTAATATCTATTAATATAGTTCCGTGAATATGAGAAATATATTTTAAAATATATATATTTAGTTGTGAATTGTGATGAATAATGAATTTATGTGGAATTTTAAAGATGGTTTAAAATTCATGTTTAAGATTATTGAAAACACAAAAGAGTAGAAGTGTTTATCTTGATTGAAAATATATTTATAGACCAGACACGGTGGATCATGCCTGTAATCCCAGCACTTTGGGATGCTGAGGCGGGCAGATCACTTGAGGTCGGGAGTTCGAGACTAGCCTGGTCAACATAGTGAAACTCCATCTCTACTAAAAATACAAAAATTAGCCAGGCATGGTGGCTCACGCCTGTAATCCCAGCTACTCGGGAGGCTGAGGCAGGAGAATCGCTTGAACCCAGGAGGCAGAGGTTGCCGTGAGCCAAGATCGCACCACTGCACTCCAGCCTGAGCAATACAGTGAGACCCTGTCTCCAAAAAAAGAAGAAAAAAAAGAAGAAAATATATTTATATTAGAAGTATATATGTGTGTGTGTGTGTGTGTGTGTGTGTATATATATACACATATGAAAGCTTTAATGAACATTACACTGTTTTGAAATTTAGATGCTTTCTCTATAAAATCAGAAATAAGATAAGAATATCCAGCATAATCTCACTATTTCATTCAATAACATATTGAAGGTTGAAAAGAAATAAGACAACGAGGAAGAGAGGATAATAGGGATGAGAAAGAGGCAAACAGTTTTTATAGATGATATCATTATCTTCATATAAACTGTAAGTAAATGACAAATTATTAAAACTAACATAAAAGAGCTACAATCTGTCAGATATAATAAAGCATAATCAATTACTATCTATAAATTTAGAAAATGGAAGAAAGAAGGTTATATTAAGAAAAGCAGAGAGAGAGAGAGGTGGCGAGAGAGAGGGAAAGAAAGAGAGAACAAGGGAACTACAAAGTACCAAATGAAATCTGTGAAAACACAGAATGAATAAAATTATAAAACTCTACTAGAAAACATAAAATAAAATAAAGAAATGAGAAGATAAATCACATATGTGAATGGCATACTTAATATTATAAAGCCATCAATTTTCCAAAAAGGCACCTATAAATTCAACAACAGTCAAGTCCCAAAATGCAATATTGTTAGAAATTGACAATGTGATTCTAAAAGTTACCTGAAATAGTAACTATGGAAACATAGAGATAATTTTAATCAATAAATGGTAGGCCACTTGCAAAAGATTTGGAAGATATTGCTCCCTGTGATAGAGTGCAGGGTTACATGTGAGGACAGACAGGCTAAGGGGTGGCATAGCCTTTTATTCTCTTAATAAAACATACTTTTGAGTTTGCATTGATGTTGTTTCATTTATAAGAATAAAATACGTAAAACAGGAGGAATGAAAGCTTGACGTCCAGGAGTCTCTCTTGCACAGTGATTCAGGACCTTCAAAGGTGTTCTTGCTGGTGGCTAAAAAGCTCTTTCTGTTAGACATGCTTTTCTCAAGCCTAACCTAACTCCCTGATGAATGGAAGCATTAAATATAAGAATTAACATTGTATTTATTTATTTTTCTACAAGGTATTATTCTTCCCAACATTGTTCTTTGAAACATGGCCTTGAATTTATCATTTTAAATGAACAGATTATATTTTTGAATCAATATCAATTTACTATTAATTCCAAATGTTAATCAGATAACATTTTAAAAAACCATAAATGCCTAACATAAACTTTATATAGAACTATCTGTTCTGCAGTTTCCTTTCTGATATATGTGCTATAAAAGGCAAATGTCTTTGATGAAAGTCTCAGGCAACACACTGTTCATCATCCTCTTTACAACATCCTCATTCCAATACACACAACTGTGTAAACCACACTATTGTGAAATACAACACCCTCATTATAATATAGACTATATTTTATAAACCACTTCATCTTTCTTTGCCTATTCAAATTTTGTTGTCTAATTTTACAAGTGTATATTGTTTAAAAATGCGAATGAGTCATGATGCCATTTTTTTTCAGAAAATAGTTTAATATTCATTGCCCTGTGGACATTGTGTATTGTGTTTAACTGTAGAAAGTAAAAATGCTTATAAAAACATCGGTAAAAATGGTAGAGTAAGAAACACCAATTTCTCATTCATAAAAGCAATGAAAAAGTGGCAAACACTGTTCAGACCAACTTTTACAGAAATCTGGAAATTAACACAAGCTGCTAACAGCCAATAGAGTGTTTATTCAAGAAAATTAGCTGAATTTTACTAAAAGTAGCAAGTTTTGTGGCATTTTGACTTAACTCTAGCCTCACTCCCTGCCTACCTGCTCAGCCCAGTTCACCCATACTTTGAAAATAATAGCCCACACTCCTGGTGTTGGAGTGAACAAAGTTAATATGATTTACAAAGAATTGTATTTACTGTATTACTCATTATCTGTCTGGTGGCACCCTATAAGACTGGGTCGAACACTTGCCTTTATGTCTACTAACTCAGAACTCAACCAGTGCTAAAGCTGCTGCCTGAGAGGCATTTGTCAAAAGTTTGTACAGACAAATGTTTTAGTTACTGATGTCCAAGGCAATAGACAGCACCGGGTGCAGGCTACAGACTAACCAATCAGCTTGGGATGAAGAAATGATGAATGAAATGCTTTGTCGAGTTAAAGTTTGGAAAATATTGAGCATATTCCTGGGAATACAGAAGACCTAGAGTGGTGATGTGAATGTATGTGAGTCACTCAAATGCCTCAACCACTCACCTTTGGCTGATCTTGAAGCTCTGCACAAAAATAAAGTAGCCAATAGAGACTGTCCCTGGGGAAGCAGAGACACTGGACTGGCTAGACAAATAATTAAAATCAGCTATTTTAAAGATACTTAAAAATCTAAAAACCAAAAATTTCCAAAAACTAAAGGAAAGCCTGAGAAGAATGTGTCACCAAATAGAGAATACAGTCATGTGCTGCTGCATATTGAAGTTTCAGTTAATGATAGACCACATATACAATGGTGGCCTGATAAGAATATAATACTATATTGTAACTGTATGTTTCTATGTCTCAAAATACACTCACCATTGTGTTAAAATTGCCTGAAGTATTCAGTACAGTAACCTACTGTATAGGTTTGTACCCTAGGAGCAATAAACTATACCGTATAGCCTAAGTGTACAATAGGCTATGCCATGTAGGTTTATGTAAATACACTCTATGATGTGTGCACAATGATGAAATCACCTAACAATACATTTTTCAGAATGTATCCCTATCATTAAGTGACACATAACTATATAAATAAAAATAAAGAACTGCAAAAACAAACCAAATAGAAATTCTGGTGTTGAAAATATAATAATTGAAATTTTAAAATTCACTAGAGAGAATTCAGCAGCAGATATGAGTTTGTAGAAGAATCAGCAAACTGAAGATTCATCAATTTATCTAGTTTGATAAATGGAAAGAAACAAAAGCCTTTTTTCGGATAACTTCTGAAGGACCTTCATGAAGTTGTTTCACAGTTAATATTTTTTTTAACAAGTATGAGTATACCCTAAAATAAGAATAAAATGTATAGTACATGCATAAACCAGTAACATGATCACTTATCATTACCAAGTATTATGTACTGTATATAATTGTACATACTATACTTTTATATGACTGGCAGCACAGTGGGTTTGTTTACACCAGCATCACCACAAACTTGTAAGTAATGCAATATGCTATGACATTATAAAGGCTAGGACACCTCTGGATGACAGGAATTTTATAGTTCCATTATAATTTTAAGGGACCACCATCCTATATGTGGTCTATCGTTGACCAAAATGTTATAATGCAACACATGATTTTACGTTACAGTTCAATTTCTCTGTGTTCATTTTTTCTTTCATACAGGGATTGTTCTTGAGTGTACTCCCTAATAATCTTCCTGTACAAAAATCTGCACTTCAAAATCTGTTTATAAAATATCAACCTAAGGCATCTCTTTCCAGCAAACCCCAGGATTTCTGGTAGGTAGAATAATGATAGTCTCTGCCACAACTGAAGCAAGACAATTATTAAAATGTATCTGGTGGTAAATTAGGTTGAGTTATTTACTAAAGAGATTGCATTGGTTGACGCAATCTCTCAGTCATTTGAGAACTACAGGATAGGTAGTCAATATAAGGACTACAGAAGGGGTTGTCTATTGGTAGGTGCTGTCAATGCATTTTTTCATAGGAGATGACAGCTCCACGTGTGTTGTTGCACACGAAGACCTTCCAATGGGACATGACGTAAAAAGGTAGAAGACAGTGATATTGAAGATCCAGACCCTTTATAGGCCTAGGCTAATATGTGTATTTGTGTCTCAGCTTTTAACAGAAAAGAATTTTAAGTAAAAATTTTAAGAAAATTATAAATAGAAAAAAACTTATAGAACGAGGGTATAAAGAAAGAAAATATTTTTGTACAGTTGTACAATTTGGGTTTTAAGCTAAGTGCTATTACAAAAAATCAAAAAGTTTAAGAAATTAAAAGCTATAAAGTAAAAATGTACAGTAAGTGAAAGCTAATGTATTTTTAAAGAAAAGTATTTTAATAAATTTAGCATAGCCTAAGTGTGTAGTGTTTGTGTACAGCAATGTCCTAGGCCTTCACATTCACTTACCACTCTCTCACTATGTCATCCAAAGTAACTTTTAGCTCAGCAAGCTCTTTTAATGGTAAATTCCCTATACAGGTGTGCTATTTTGAAAAATATTTTATACCATATTTTTACTGTGCCCTTTCCTTGTTTAGATACTATGTTAAAACTGCCTGCAGTATTCAGTATGGTGGTACTCTGTAAAAGACCTAGCCTAGGAGCAATAGGTCATACCATATAGTCTAGGTGTGCAGTAGGCTATGTATCTAGGTTTGTGTAAGTACACTCTCTGACATTTGCACAATTATGAAATTGCCTAATGATGAATTTCTTGGAACATATGTATCCTTATCGTTAAGTGATGCATGATTATAGCTGCAACAGAGATGTTAGCTGGTCCCTCCGAGATAATTGGAGCTGAGCTGTCCCTTTAAAGTTGTTCCTAATTAAATCAAAGGTCCAAGACACTTTATTGAAACATCGCCAGTCTTTGGATGCTGGTTCTCCACAGAGACACTTTTTAACCTTGAGCAAGACAGCAACCTTAAGCACAGGACAATTCTCTTAAAGGGAAGTATTTGTTGCTGTCAGCAGGGAACATTGCAACCATCTAAGAAAATGAGTAGCTCAACCTTAAAGTAAGGGTCTGGGCAGCACAACACAGCATCCACTATGATAAATTCTTTAGGGGAAGAAAAATCTTAAATGAATGGATGCCTATGTAAAAGTTTTCAGAGTAAAGGTCACATTGTATTTAGGTATTAATTATGAGTTAAACTTTCCTTATGTGATATGGTTGACAAAACGGCAATGAGATGCCAGTAAAACTTCTGGGCACCAAAGCTTGGTGGAGCTTCCTCGTTGAGGAATACATTGATGTACCAGGAGGGTAACATACCCACATTCCACAGGGAGAGGGCATGCAACTCTGCGTTTGGAATCCTCTCAGATCTCACCCTGTGTATTTCTCTTTGGTCATTCTTGACTCTGTATTTTCTATAATAAAACTGCAATAATAAATGTAGCACTTTCCTGAGTTTTGTGAGTCATTTTAGTGAATTATCTAACCTGAAGGGGATCATGGGAATACCCTGGATTTGTAGCCAATTGGTCAGATTTGTAGCCAACTGGTGGTTTGGGGACTTCACTTGTGGATGGCATCTAAATTAAGGAAAGACTTGTTGAGGACTGTGTCTTTTAACTTGTGGCATCTGTGCTAATTTCGGGAGGCTAGCGCCAGAACTGAATTGCAATAAACCAGGTGGGATGAGTGTCAAAAAAAATACCGTACTTAAAATACTTTCAAAGGAGTCAACGTTTTTTCTGCCTGTTCACTGCTCTGTCCCAAAAATCAAGAGCAGCAACACAATAATCTCTCAATATTTGTCAAATTGATCAGTTACATTATTCTTGTTGTAAATCAGTTGTCTACTGGAACTGAATTGATTCCTCTGGGCTCCCTGTTCTAGATGTCTGAGCTGTTTTCTAGGTCAGCTCCTTCCTCCCTTTTCTTCCCACTTTTTCTTGGATCTTATGCTGTTTCTTTCTTGGGTTTCACATTTTTATTTCTTGAAGTCCATCATCAACTTTTTTTCTTTTAACTTTGCTTTGTTTGGTATAAGATACGTAGCAGATTTCAGAAAGAGCTTATTAGGAGTTAACTCCCTTCATGACATAAAACCTGTTTTTCAAAAAATACTTAAATAGTCTGGCATTTAGTATAAAATGTAGTTTAAAATAACATTCCCTCAGAATTGTGATGTCATTGACCCATCACGTTGCAGTAATTTTTACTGATGAGTAGTCAAACATCAGTCTGGTTCTTTGTTGACAATCTGTTACTTCATTCCAAAAAAGAAAAACATCTTCAGCACCTTCTCTATATTTTAGATTTGAAAATTGTGTAATAGAATATATTCTAGAGTGCTCATTGTCTTGACACTCTTACTTGGGGATATGATGACCAGGAATAGACAAGCAGATGACTCTATAACACGTTGAAATAAGAAATGCTTTCTTGTATGTGACAGATCTTCTTCTGGGAGTTCTGAATGTCCCAAGGAAGATCATCTACAGAGGAAAAATATCTGGTTTTGGATTCTAATTTCTTTGTGTAGGAGGCTGAAGGGCCAGGAAAGAACTTGGAAAAGGAAGTTCCACCAAATTGTTCCATGTATATTCCTTTGATTAATCTCTGTAGCTGCTTACCTGTGGTACGTGCTGTTTTCTGGACTTGTGGACACAGAGCTTGGAACCTCTCTGCAGCTAGGAAACACTGTCCCACATCACCTACAGCCTTCCTCTGGAGTGTGTGCTTGGTCTGGCTTCCTCTATCC
This sequence comes from Colobus angolensis palliatus, assembly GCF_000951035.1. Lineage (NCBI taxonomy): Eukaryota > Metazoa > Chordata > Mammalia > Primates > Cercopithecidae > Colobus > Colobus angolensis. The sequence goes on along the minus strand of NW_012113141.1, from coordinate 14,671,924 downwards.
TTGTTTATTTTTTAGTATTAGCCTATGCTTTTTTTTCATATAATTGTAAGATATCTTCTCTAATGATGAAAAACCACCCTTCTCCCATTTCTCAAGAGGTTATGTATGCACATACCCATGTGTACATATTACATCTCATGTTAATTAGATTAAATTAAACACAGCTAAACATTTTCTAATTTATAGAAATTAGAGTGCATGGGAAGAAATAAGACAGCTGGAAAATAATAGTACACATAATTATAAAACATTTAATAACCCACTTCAATACCCCACTTTCAACAATCAGACAAAGAACAATAAAGTTATACAGAACACTCCAATCAACAACAACAGATTTTACATTTTCTCAAAAGCACATTGAACATTCTACAGGATAGACCATATATTAGTCACAAATCAAGACTTAATAAATTTTGAAAACACTTGAATTCACATGGCATCTTTTCTGATCTCAATGGAGTGAAACTAGAAATCCATAGCAGAAGGAAAACTAGAAAATCCAGAAATTAAACCACATACTCTTTAAAAACTAATAGTTCAGAGAAGAAACCACAAGGAAAACTTAGTAATATCTTGGAACAAATGTAAATGAAATCATAACATACAAAAACTTAAGCAATGCAGCAAAAGCAGTACTAATAAAAAATTATAGCTGCAAATACCAGCATATCATATTCAAACTTTAAAAAAAATTATTAAAACATTTCTTGAAAAAAAGAAGAAAAAAATTACCTTACCTAGAGAAACAAGGATAACAATCACAGGAAAATTCTTACATATTCTTCATTATAAGATGCAAGACAGTTTTAGTTGACAGTGGACTTAGTTGTAAATGTATATTGTAAACTCTAGTGCAATTACACAAAAAAAGGAAAATAGAAGAAAAGTACAACTGTATAATAAGAAAATAGAGAAAAAATATGTAAAATGCTCAAATAAACAAGGAAAGGCAGAAAAAGAGGGAAGACAAAGATAAGAACAATGAACAAAGCCAATATATAAAAAATAGTAATAAATATGGTAAATATTAATCCAACTACATTTTCAATACACTAATACAAAGTCAATAATGATTTTGAATGTCAAATGTCTAAATTCACCAGTTGAAATAAAGATTGCCAGAGTGAATTAAAAAAAAGACTTAGCCGGGCATGGTGGCTCATGCCTATAATCCCAGCACTTTAGGAGGCCAAGGCCGGCGGATCACGAGGTCAGGAGATGGGGACCATCTGGCTAACAAAGTGAAACCCCGTCTCTACTAAAAATACAAAAATCAGCTGGGCATGGTGGCGGGCGCCTGTAGTCCCAGCTACTTGGGAGGCTGAGGCAGGAGAATGGCCTGAACCCGGGAGGCCGAGCTTGCAGTGAACCGAGGTTGCACCATTGTACTCCAGCCGGGGCAACACAGCGAGACTCCATAA
>NW_012113141.1:14656350-14670416 GCF_000951035.1 Colobus angolensis palliatus | reverse complement strand
AGACCATCCTGGCTAACATGGTGAAATCCCCTCTCTACTAAAGATATAGAAAATTCGCCAGGCGGCTTGCGGGCACCTGTAGTCCCAGCTACTCCGGAGGCTAAGAATGGCGTGAACCTGGGAGGCGGAGCTTGCAGTGAATAGTGATTGCACCACTGCACTCCAGCCTGGGCAACACAGTAAGACTCGTCTAAAAACAAAAACAAAAACAAAAAGACCTAACTACTTATTGTCCACAAGAAGCCCACTTTAAATATGAAGACACATGTAAATTAAAGGCAAATTGGTGGAGAATTATACACCCTGCTACCACTCATCAAAATAAAGTGAAAGTAACTATATACATTTTAAACAGAAAATAATCAAAGTAAGTAAATTTATCAGATTAAGTGGTGCATAATAATGATAAAGGAGTCAGTTCTCCAAGAAGACATAATAATCCTTAATGTATATGCACCTAACAACAGAGCATCAAAATATATCAGGCAAAAACTGATAGAACTGCAAAGAGAAATAAATAAATCCACTATTGTAGCTGCGCACTTCAGCACCCTTCTAACAGATACAGACGGATTCAGCAGGTAGAAAACCTGTTAAGGACATGGTTGAACTCAATGAGCTCATAAACAACTAGATATAAAATACTATCCAACAACAGAAGAATATGCCTTCTCAAGCTCGCATGGAACATTTACCAAGACAGACCACACTCTAAACATAAGACATACTTTAACATTTTAAGAACAGAAATTATACAACATCTGTTCTCAGACCACAATAAAATTATACTAAAATTTAATAACAGAAAAGAGATGAAAAGTTCTAAAATACTGAAGATTAAACAACACACTTCTAAATAACACATGGATCAAAGAAGAAATCTCAAGATTTTTTAAAACTTTGATATAAGTAAAAACAAAAATATAACTTTTGGGGAATGCAGTAAACTTAGTGCTTAGAGAGAAATTTATAATATTGAATGCATATAATAGAAAAGAAGAAAGATCAAAAATTAATCACTTAAGCTTTTACTTTAGGAAACTAGAAGAAGAGTAAATAAAATCCAATGTAAGCAGAAAATAAGTAATAGAAAGTAGAGTATAAATATAATTGAAAAGAGAAAATCAATATGGGAAATCAAAACAAAAAACTATTTATTTGAAATGATTAATAAAAATCAATAAAACCAATAAGCCTCAAGTCCAGATAACAACAACAACAAAAACACACAGAAGACACAAATTATTAATATCAGAAATGAAAGTGAGGACATAACTAAAGACCTCATAGACATTAAGAGGATGATAAAAGGTACTGGGAACATCTCTATGCCAACAGATTTGATAAGTTATGTAAAATGGATCAAATCCTTGAAGGACACAATCAGCAAAAACTCACACAAAAATAAATAAATAATCTAAATAGGCCTATATCTATTAAATTAATGGAATCAACAATTAATAATCTTCCAAAACAGAAAGCACTAGGCCTGAATGGGTTCACTGTGAATTCTATGAAACCTTTAGAAAAGAAATTTTCTACAATCTCTTCTAGAAGATAAAAATAGAGAAAATGCTTTCTAATTCCTTCTAGAAAGTCAGCATTACCAAAATACCTCAAGCACATAAACGCATCACAAAAAAAAGAAAATGACAGACTGATATCTCTCATCAAAATGGGTTTAAAAATCTTCAATGAAATATTAGCAACTTAAATCTATCAAAGTATAAAGAAGCTAACGGAGAAAAATCACATAACTATATCAAAAATCACATAACTGTATCACATAACTAAATCAACTATAGCATGGAGAAAAAGAATTTGACAAAATCCAATACTTATTTATAATAAAACTCCCAGTAAGCAAGTAAGAGGGGGATTTCCACAACGTGATAAAGAATGTCTGCAAAACCCTGTAATGAACATCATCATCTTTAATGATGAAATGTAGAAGCTTTCCTGCTAAGATCAAGAATAAGGCAAGGATGTCTCCTCTCACCATTGCTCTTCTTCATCATACTAAAGTTCATGCTAATGCAATAAAAAAGTAAAGGAAATAAAATATATTCATATTGGGAAGAAAGAAATAAAATCTCATTGTTTACAGATGACATCATCATGATCATCTTTGTAGAAAATCTGAAGGAGCTGACAGAAAACTCCTGAAGCTAATAAAGAATTACAGCAAGGCTGCAGGATACAAGATTATATGCAGAAGTCAATTGCTTTCCTGTACAGCAGCAATGAAAATGGACAATTTGAAATTAGAAACACAATATTACTTACACGAGAACCTAAAACATGAAATACTTGGTTAAAAATCTAATAAAACATGTACAGGATCTATATGCAGAAAACTACAAAACTTTATTTAATAAAGTCAAAGAAAAACTAAAATGGAGAAATATTTCATGTTTGTCAAAAAGAAGAATAAATATTGTCAAGATATCAGTTCTTCCTGACGTGATCTGTAGATTCAATGCAATCCCATTCAAAATCCTAACAAGTTATTTTTTTCAGTATCAACAAACTAACTATAAAGTTGATATGGAAAGGCAAAAGACACAGAATTGACAAGACAATATTAAAGAACAAAGTTGGAGGACTGACACTATCTGATTCTAAGACTTTTTGAGAAAATGCAGTAATCAGAACAGTGAGATATTTGAATAGGTAGATGAATGGGGATCTAGAAGTAACCCAATAAAAAATAGGCTGTGTATCTTAACAGACATTTGGAATGGGGAATAGGGATCTAGAAGTAACCCAATAAAAAATAGTCTACATATCTTAACAGACATTTCCTCAAATAAGATATACAGATGGCATGTAAGCATATTTAAAACATTTCTACATATGTTGTAAGGGAAATGCAAATTAGAATAGCAATGAAATACTTCTATATACCTAGTAGAATGACCGCAACCAGGAACAACGATAACACCAAATACTGGTTAGAATGTGGAGCAACAAAAATGTTCATTTATTGCTAGTGGGAATACAAAATGATGCAGCCACTTTAGAAGACAGTGTGACAGATTTATTTTAACTGAATTTTTTCTTACCATATAGTGCAGCAATTACACTCCTTGGTATTCATCCAAAAGAGTTTAAAACTGATGTCCAGTCAGGCACGGTGGCTCACTCCTGTAATCTCAGCACTTTGGAGGCTGAGGAGGGCAGATCATTTGAGATCAGGAGTCTGAGACCAGCCTGACCAACATGGTAGAACCCCGTCTTTTCTTAAAAAAAAAAAAAAATTAGTTGGGCCTAGTGGCAGATGCCTGTAATCCAGGCTACTCAGGAGGCTGAGGCACGAGAATCCTCTCGAACTCAGGAGGTGGAGGTTGCAGTGAGCTGAGATTACACCACTGCACTCTAGCCTGGGAGACAGAGTGAGACTTTGTGTCAAAAAAGTAAAAAAAAATTAAGTTAAATTGACATCTAAACAAAAACCTGTACCTAGATTTTTATTGCAGTTTTATTCATAATTTTCCAAACTTGGGAGGAACCAACATGTCCTTCAAAAGGTGACTGAATAAACTGTGGTAGATATAAACAATGGAACATTATTCAGTGCTTAAAAAAAGGGGGGGCTATCAAGCCATGAAAAGACATAGCAGAAACTTGAATATCTAGCACTAAGTGCAATAAGATCACCTAAAAGGCTACATACTGTGTGAGTCCGCTACACGACATTCAGAGAAAGACAAAACTATGGCTAAAGTTAAAAGATCAGTGGTTGCCCAGGGTTGGGCGAGGGAGGAATGAAGAGGCAGAACACAGGATTTTTAGGGCCGTGAAAATACTCTGTATTATATTACAATGATGGGCACATGTCATTACACATTTGTCCAAACTCATAGAATGTACAGCAGCAAGAGTAAACCCTAATGTAAACCTTGGACTCTGGCTGATAATGACACATCAATGTAGGTTCATCAATTATAATGAATGTATCACCCTAATGGGAGATATCCCCAATGGGGAATATTGGTTATATGGAGGCAATGCATGTGTGAAGACTAGGATTATGTGGGAAAATATTGTTATCTTCCTCTCAATTTTACTATGAACCTAAACTGCTTCTAACAAATAACATGTTTTGAAAAATGTATATTGCACAGTCTAAGCTAAATATGAAAAAAGTTTAAGGCACTGTTGATAAGAGAGTAGATACACTAGTCATATAAGACGCTCAATTAAGATCCAAAAGACGGGCAAAATGTGGGGAAAAGTAACGATGACCAACTGCAGTGAATATAAAACAGTGATAAAAGTGGTAGATAATAATCCATTTCAATGACCGTATAACATTTTTATGACATTTAAAATGTGAATAGTCTAAAAACACCTATTAAAACACAGAGATTGTTAGAGTGGATAAAACAATTTATTCACTAGAGGAGCTCAACAGTAGATTTAAGCTGGCAGAAGAAGCAGCTTTAGAGTAGTTCAATAAAAATGATACATTCTGAAGAACGGAAAAAAATCATGGAGAAAAATGAGCAGAGACTCAGAGAAATATGGAACATCACTAAGCACACCAAAACATGCATAATGGGAGTACCAGAAAGTAACATAAACAAATAGTTGAAGAAATAATGGCTAGGAATTACTTATATGTGATGAAAGAAAAAATAGTCTACACATCCAAAAAGCCAAAAAAACTCCAAGTAGGATAAATGCAAAGAGATTTATACCCAGATACATCATGATAAAATCTCTGAAACAAAAGAGTTTTGAGAGTAGTAAAAGAAAAATGACTTATCACATTATAAGGACCTCTGATGATAATAAAAACCAACTTCTCATCAGAAATACTGGAAGCCAAAGACAGGTGATGATACATGCAAAGGGCTGAAAGAAAAAGTCTGCCAACAAAGAATTCTATATTCACAGAAAAGTAGGCAAAATACAGACATTTACACACACACACACACACACACACACAATCCCAACCAAGCAAAAACAAAAACCTGAGAGAATTTATTTGCTATCAGAGCCACTTTACAAGATACTACTAAAGAAAGTTCCTAAGGTTGAGAGAAGGTTACCCAGAGAGTAATTTGGCGCCACATAAAAATCCAGAAGTGCCAGTAAAGGTACTTACATGGGTAATTATAGAGAAACGTATAATTGCAAATTTCTACTTTACTTCTCTTACTTGATTAAAAAAGCAAATGTATAAAATATATATCTATATTTGCATTTTTGATGCTTTTGCATATAGAAATATAATATGTTTGACAATGTCATCAGAAATGGTCATTTGTGAGCAATGTTCTGTAGAGGAAAAGAAATAACATCAGATAGTAACTTGAATGCAAAGAAAGAAATAAAGAGAACCAGAAACAATGATATGGCTAATATAAGCCTATAAACATATATTGCAAATACATACATGTTCTTCTTTTTTCCCTAGCTTCTTTAAAAGGCATATAATTGTATGAAATCAGTGTTTTGCATATGTATTATATATAAGTGTGCAGAAGTAAAATGTATAAAATAGCACAAAAAAGGGAGGAAGATATATGTACAGTATGTAGGAGGAAAGTTTCTGTCTCATTGGAATTAAGTTAGTATAAGTCTGAAGTAGGTTCTAATAAGTATATATATATACATACATACATATGGTAAGCCTTAGAGAAATCTCTACTAAAATAACCAAAAAAACTAGAGTAAAAAAATTATTAAATGTATTAAAATGAAATAATCAATTAATGACCAAAAAGAAATAAAGATGGGATAGACATAAAACATATACAGAAAGAAAACGGCAGAGGTAAATCTAACTGTACAATAATAGCATTAAATAATAATGGATTAATCAGTCCAGTCAAAATGCAGAGACTGTCAGATCATCGTAAAAAAATAACATTTCCCTATTTGGTGTCCTCAGGAGACACAATTTAAGTTCAAAGAAACAAATAAGTTGAAGATAAATGGATGGAAAATATACATCATGTAAACTGCAACATTAACAGGGATGGTGTGGCTAAATTAACATTAGACAAAATAGATGTTTAAATAAAAAAATTACTAAAGAAACACATTCTATATTGATAAAAAGATTCAATACATCAAGAATATATAGCAATCCTAAAAATATGCACCTAACAATAGACTCTCAACTAGGAAGTAAAACTAAAGGGAGAAATAGACAATTCAACAATAATAAAGACTTCATACTCCACTCTAGGTAGTGGATAGGACAACTAGACAAAAGATGAACAAGAAAACAAAAGGCCTGAAACAGGCATGAATTGAGCATACAACCAAAACAAACATACAAACAAACAAAACAGAACACATATGCTTCTCAAGTACGCATGGAATATTCTCCAGCATAGATCACATCCTAGGCCATAAAAAAGCCTCAGTAAAATTAAAGGTATTTAATTAATATGAAATATGCTCTCCACTCAAATTGAAATGTAATTACCACTCACTAACAGAAGGAATTTCCAGAAATTCAAAAATATATGAAAAGTAAATAACACATTTCTAAATAACCAATGGGTCAAGGAAGAAATCACAAGGTAAATCACATTAAATTGCTTTAAGAAAAATGAAAATAAAATACATCACACCAAAATCTATGGCATGCAGTTAAGTGACTGTAGTGAAATTTAGAGCTATAAACTTATATCTAAAAAGAAGGTAGATCTCACATCAGTAAAGGACTCTTCTATTTCAACACACTGAAAGAACAAGTTGAAACTAAAATGAGCAGAAGGGAGGAAATGGTAAAGAGTAGAGTGGAAATCAACGACATAAACAAGAGAAAAACAATGCAAATATAAAACCAAAAAGTTCTATGAAAAGACAAAAAATCTAAAAAGAAAGAAAACTTGAATCACTGAAATTAAGAAGCCATCACTACTGATCTTAGAGAAAAGGAAAGGATTTTTTTTTTTTTTTTTTTTTTAGAGAGAGAGGGTTCCACCATGTTATTTATTGTCCATGTTCACAGAAAATTATTTTAAAATGTTCAGTTCAAAAAGATTTTGTTGATTTCTATGATGGGCAGATCAACAAAAATGTTTTCAAGAATAAAAATATTTTGTCTAAGTATACAATTCCAATAACTTTAATCTCCACCAAACCTTCAGGCTTATGGGTGGTGATAACTCTGCTGAGACTAGTTCCAAGTTCATGAGTTAACATGGGAGGTCTTCCGATACCACCCATACTTTTATAATTACAATTTGGGAAATATGCTGTCCTTAAATCTGAATGGATTATGCCTTAGGTTTCAAATTTGGGATTCTGATTTAGATATGAAACTGACACTATGTGAGAGACTAATAATTTTTCAGTATTCATTAATAATAAATAAATAAAATAGATAAACAAAAACAAAATAAATAATAAAATAGACAAAAACAAAGTCGTATGAACAAATATATCTCAATAATTAGACAACTTAGAGGAAATGGAGAAATTCATAAATAAACTACTAAACCTTACTTTAAAAGAAATATAGTCTCTGAATAGATGCACAAGTAGTAAACCATTTATATTAGTAATTTGAAAGCTCTTGTACAAATAAAACAAGGTCCAGAAAGCTTCACTGGTGAACTTTTATAATCATGTAAAGATAAATCGTTTGTCCGCAAACTCTTCCAAAAATATGGAAAAGCAGCAGCCAATCTTAATTCACTCTATGAAATCACTATTACCCTGATATCCAAATCAGATAAGGCCATCATAAAACATATGTCTAAAAGTCTATCTTATAAATACTAATGCAAAAATTCTTAAATTGCAAAATACTACATGCTGAATCCAGCAACATGTAAAAGGAATTATTCACGTTGGAAAAGTGGGATTTATTCCAGGGAAAAAGAGTTGATGGCCGGGGGCAGTGGCTCACGCCTGTGATCCCAGAACTTTGGGAGGCTGAGTCCAGTGGATCACCTGAGGTCAGGAGTTCCAGACCAGCCTGGCCAACATGGTGAAACCCTGTCTCTACTGAAAATACAAAAATTAGCCGGGCCTGGTGGCAGGCATCTGTAATCCCAGCTACTCAGGAGGCTGAGGCAGGAGAATCACTTGAACCCAGGAGGTGGAGGTTGCAGTGAGCTGAGATCGCACGGCTGCACTCTAGCCTGGGCGACAGAGCAAGATTCTCTCTGAAAAAAAAAAAAAAAGGGTTGATTTAGCATATTAAATCAAACAATAGAATAAATAATATTAATACAATAAGAGACATAATCTGGTAGGAATGTAAAGTATAGTGACTTTGGAAAACATTATTCTAAATTCTCAAAATGTCAAACATAGGGTTATTCATTATTCCACTTATAGGTAATTTCCCTTGCTGGCTTCAGATAAGACTCAGCACATTCCCAGCTATGATGGCTATGGTGTGAGACTCCTTCTACTTGAGAAAAGTGGAGGGAAAAGTAAAGGGGCCTTTGTCTTGTACCTTAAGTACCAGCTCAGCCATAGAGGGGTAGAGCACCAAGCAGATTCTTGGGGTCCCCAGTTCCATGACTTGGCTCCTGGATGGCATTTCTGGACCTTCTCTGGGCCAGAGGGGAACCCACTGCCCTGAAGAGTGAGTCCCAGGCCAGGCAGCATTCACCACAAGCTGACCAAACAGCCCTTGGACCTTAAGGGAACATTCATCATAGTCTGGCAGTATACGCTATACCCTATTGACCTGTGGTGACAGTGGCCATGGGGTGAGGATCCTCTGCCTTTGGAAGTGGAAAAGAAGAATGGGAAGGACTAAGTCTTGTTTGAGTGCCAGCTCAGCTGCAGTACAATAGAACATCAGGTAGATTTCTAAGGTTTTTGAATCTAGTCCCTAGTTTCAGGATGGCACCTCTGAACATGCCTGGGGCCTGAGAGAGCTTGCCACACTAAAGGGAGGGACACGAGCTTGGCTGGCTTTGCCACCCGCCAATGGTAGAGCCCCAGGACCTTGTGTGACATAGGCTGTAGCCAGGGAATGGTTACAACAGATCTTGAGCAAGACTCAGTGCTGTGCTAGCTTCAGATCCAACCCATTATAGTCCTAGTGCTGGCAGCTACAGGAGTGCTTGTGCCACTCCACCCCCATCTCCAGTTTGCTCAGAACCTACCAGATTGTCTCTTATTGTATTAATTCATTTGGGAGAAAGTAAGGGAACAGAGTAAGAGTCTCTGCCTTGTATTCCAAATATTTCTTCTGGATCCTGTGCAAGACCATCAAGGAGGTGATTCTATGAGTTTGCAAGAACCACACACAGTATTACTAGGCTTGGGGTGCCCCCTAAAGCAGATACAGCTTAGATCACAACACCCGCATTCTTTCAAATATCTGGAAAGAATTCCCAAGAAAGAGGGTTGCACAAAAGCCCAGACTGAGAAGACAACAATAAATATCCTAATTCTTTAATACTCAGGCACAGATAAACACCTGCAAGTGTCAAGACTATCCAGGGAAACATAATGTTCACCAAATGAACTAAATAAGGCACCAAGGACCAATTTTGGAGAGATAGAGATACATGCCCATTCAGACAGAGAATTCAAAATAGCTGTTTTGGGGAAAGTCAAAGAAATTCAACATAACACAGAAGAAATTCAGAATTCAATCAGATAAATTTAACAGAGATTGAAATAATTAAAAATAAGCTGAAATTCTGGAGTTGAAAAAATGCAATGGGCCTACTGAAGAATGCATCAGTTTTTTCTTTTTTCTTTTTTTTTTAGATAGAGTCTCAGCTCACTGCAACCTCTGCCTCCTGGGTTCAAGCGATTCTCCTGCCTCAGCTTCCTGAGTAGCTGGGATTACAGGTCCCTGCCACCACACCCAGCTAATTTTTTATATTTTTAGTAGAGACAGGGTTTCACCATGTTGGCCAGGCTGGCCTTGAACTCCTGACCTCAGGTGATCCACTCGCCTTGGCCTTCCAAAGTGTTGGGATTACAGGTGTGAGTGACCACACCTGGCCACATCAGAGTCTTTTAATAGCAGAATTAATCAAGCAGAAGGAAGAATTAGTCAGCTTGAAGGCAGACTATTTGAAAATACACAGAGAGAAAAAAATAGTAAAGAATGAAAAGCAATGAAGCATATCTACAAGATCTAGAAAAGAGCCTCAAAAGGGCAAATCTAAGAGTTGTTGGCCTTCAACAGGAGGTAGAGAAAGAGATAGAGGTGGAAAGTTAATGCTAAGAAATAACAACAGACCTTCCCAAACTTAGAGAAAGATATCAATGTCCAAGAACAAGAACATCATAGAACACCAAGATTTAACACAAAGACCACTTTAAGACACTTAATAATCAAACTTCTAAAGTTAAGGATAAAGAAAGGATCCTAAAAGCAACAAGAGAAAAGAAATGAGTAATATGCAATGGCGCTCCAATATGTCTGGTAGCAGACTTTTGGTGGAAACTTTACAAACCAGGAGAGAGGAAAGTGCTGATGGAGGAAAAAAAAAAAACTTTTACTGTAGAATAGTACATGTGGCAAAAATATCCTTCAAACGTGAAAGAGAAATATTTTCCCAAACTAAAAAGCTGAGGGATTTCATAAACACTAGACCTGTCCTATAAGAAATGCTATAGGGAGCACTGCAATCAGAAAGAAAAGGATGTTAATGAGCAACAAGAAATCATCTGAAGCTGTAAAACTTACCGGTAACAGTAGGTACAGAGAAAAAAAAAAAAAAACCCCAGAATTTATAACACTGTAATTGTGACGTATCAACTACTCTTAAGTAGAAAGACTAATTGATGTACCAATCAAACATAACTACTACAACATATTTTCAGGACATAGACAAGCACAATAAGATATGAAAAGAAACAACAAAAAGTTAAAACACAAAGGGATGAAGTTAAGGCTTAGAATATAAGTTTTCTTTTTGCTTGCTTGCCTGTTTGTGCAGACAGTGTTAAGTTGTTATCAACTTAAAATAACAGATTATAAAATAAGATTTGAAAGCCTCATAGTAACCTCAAACCAAAAAACATAATGAATACACACGAAATATAAAGCAAGAAACTAAATCATATCACCAGAGAAAAATTACTTTCACTAAAAGGAAACCCTACCCACCCTGTGTATACCAAAATCCATGCATCCTCAACCTGCATAGACAAAAAGTTGGCCTGCCATATTATACTTAGATTTCACGTCCTGCAAATGCTGTAATTGCCTGCCCGCCCACCCGCCTGCCTGCCTGCCTGCCTGCTTGCTTTCACAGACAGGGTCTCACTCTGTTGTCCTGGCTGGAGTGCAGTGGCATGATCTCAGCACACTATAGCCTCGAACTCCTGGGGCTCAAGCCATCCTCTATGCTCAGCCTTCTCAGTAGCAAGGACTACACCACACATCCAGCTAATTTTTTGTACTTTGTAGAGATAGTGTCTCACCATGTTGTCCAGGCTGAGCTCAAACAACAGGACTTATGGGATCCTTCCACTACCCAAAGTGCTGGGATTACAGGCATAAATCATCATGGCCATCCCAAATGCTGTATTTTATTTATTCATTCATTCATTCATTCATTCATTCGTGAGACCGAGTCTTGCTCGGTCGCCCAGGCTGGAGTGCCGTGGCGCGATCTCGGCTCACTGCAAGCTCCGCCTCCCAGGTTCACGTCATTCTCCTGCCTCAGCCTCCCGAGTAGCTGGGACTACAGGCACCGGCCACTAGGCCTGGCTAGTTTTTTTGTATTTTTAGTAGAGACGGGGTTTCACCGTGTTAGCCAGGATGGTCTCGATCTCCTGACCTCGTGATCCGCCGCTCTCAGCCTCCCAAAGTGCTGGGATTACAGGCATAAGCCACCGCGCCCGGTCAGCCAAATGCTGTATTTTTAATCTCCATTTGGTTAAAAATAAATCCCGTGTATAAGTGGACCTGTGCAGTTCAAACTCGGGTTGTTCAAGGGTCAAATGTATATAAATTGTATCTCAATAAGTCTGTTACATAAAGTCTCCACTTCTTTATCATTTGTCTTAAATATAAAATAGAACATTTATACTGTTCATATGACCCATTTTGCTTATTCACCTTTCTCTCTCATAGATGTTAGGGTAGCTTTTCAGAAAGTTAAGTCACTTAAATTTGAGATTTTGTATTTAACAATAGAAGTAGGATTCATATGTTCCGGCTTATAAATCGTTTCTCTATGCAAAAACAGCAGTGTACAATTCATACATGTAACAGAATGCCAAAATGTATGTTTCCTCCTTAATCATTCTTTTATGCAGCTGAAGTCTCATAGTTGAAATACATATATGACAAGGGCGCCCACAATTTAAAGAGAGCATTAGATTTCTAAAGGCATTACTAGGATTGAAAAACAAAAGTTCAGAAACCATCTCTTTATACCCCTCCTTACATAAAAGAAGGGTAGAGGTTCAGGGGATGCTTTGAATAGAATTCAAAGGATGAGAGGGCACTGTGTCATCTAGTCTCAGCAGAAACCTGATCTTCCCTCTGTCCGGTTTAATACATACATGTGTATAATATCTTAAAAGCTTTAAATATTGTCATTTTATACAGTGTTTTAATTTTATTCCGTTTTAAATTTTGACAACTTAGATTTAATTGAAGTAAAGAATTTTTTCTTGAATTGTTTATGTAAGAAGTGCAATTTCCATTGATGGCAGTTAGACAATGTGTCCTAATTCAGCTTGTTGTGTTGAATATAAATTTTAAATAAAGAACACATTTCATACAGTGTTATAGAGGGAGTAGCAGTTGGTAGACTAGGTACTCCCTAAATCCCTTTCCATATCTATTATTCTATTACATATTTATTTTCAAAGCGTTTATTCTAGCAACTTTGTTTTGGTTTGTCTATTTTATTACTTTTTATTTTGTTTTAGTCTATTTTATTTATTTATTATTAATGAATACTGAAAAAGTATTAGTCTCTCACATAGTGTCAGTTTCATATCATCTAAATCAGAATCCCAAATTTGAAACCTAAGACATAATCCATTTGGATTCAAGGATAGCATATTTACCAAATTTTAATTATAAAAGTATGGGTGGTTTTGGGAGACCTTCCATGTTAACTCATGAACTTGAAACTAGTCTCAGCAGAGTTGTCATCATCCATAGCCTGAAGGTTTGGTGGAGATTGAAGTTATTGAAATTGTATTCTAAGACAAAATATTTTTATTTTTGAAAGCTTTTTTGTTGATCTGCTCATCATAGAAATCAACAAAATCTTTTTGAACTGAAAAATTTTAAATAATTTTCTGTGAACACGGGCAATAAATATTTTATTCTGTGTAAGTGTAATATTAAAACAATTTAAAAGTACTTCTGTAATGGTATAAAGTTCAGTAACAATTATTCCTATTTTCTTTTTTATATGTTTTAAAACTGAGAACATTTATATGTATGGTTGGATTAGATGGCATTTGACAATACAATGTCACTCAGTTCTCTAAAGTTCTTCCGAGGTATAATTACATACTGCATAAAAGTATATCATCAAAAAGATTTTAATCAGCTGATAACTCAATTAGGTGCTCTCCAACTACTCAATTTGCTGAAAGCAAAGTATTGAAATTTATAGGTCTTGCAGAAATGTTTGTGACACGTCATAAATCATTTTTGTCAGTTTCTAGAAATTAATACACTGTGGATTAAGCGAGACTTATCAAAGAACTATAATTTTTCACTTAGAGAAACCTTATAAATGGAATTGAAACTAGGTGAACTTGGGACCAAAATAACTATTTGATACTAGAAATATCATAGTTTCTACCCAGTTACAATTTTGTAAGTAAACTAAAATTGTTTTTATTTTATTTTATTTTATTATACTTTAAGTTCTAGGGTACATGTGCACAATGTGCAGATTTGTTACATATGTATACTTGTGCCATGTTGGTGTGCTGCGCCCATCAACTCATCATTTACATCAGTTATAACTCCCAATGCAATCCCTCCCCCCTACCCCTTCCCCATAACAGGCCCCGGTGTGTGATGTTCCCCTTCCCGAGTCCAGGTGATCTCATTGTTCAGTTCCCACCTATGAGTGAGAACATGCGGTGTTTGGTTTTCTGTTCTTGCCATAGTTTGCTGAGAATGATGGTTT
>NW_012113141.1:14654690-14654990 GCF_000951035.1 Colobus angolensis palliatus | reverse complement strand
TCAGGTAGCATGATGCCTCCAGCTTTGTTCTTTTGGCTTAGGATTGTCTTGGCAATGTGGGCTCTTTTTTGGTTCCATATGAACTTTAAAGCAGTGTTTTCCAATTCTGTGAAGAAATTCATTGGTAGCTTGATGAGGATGGCATTGAATCTGTAAATTACTTTGGGTAGTATGGCCATTTTCACGATATTGATTCTTCCTATCAATGAGCATGGTATGTTCTTCCATTTGTTTGTGTCCTCTTTTATTTCACTAAGCAGTGGTTTGTAGTTCTCCTTGAAGAGGTCCTTTACATCCCTT
>NW_012113141.1:14645604-14651564 GCF_000951035.1 Colobus angolensis palliatus | reverse complement strand
CTGAACAGCGAGTGTACCTGTCTGACTCTTGCTTTGGAAGCTTCGTCTCAGGGGTGTACCCTGCCGTGTGACGTGTGGGGTGTCGGTCTGCACCTAGTGGGGGATGTCTCCCAGTTAGGCTACTCAGGGGTCAGGGATCCACTTGAGCAGGCAGTCTGTCTGTTCTCAGATCTCACCCTCTGTGTTGGGAGATCCACTGCTCTCTTCAAAGCTGTCAGACAGGGTTGTTTGCATCTGCAGAGGTTTCTGCTGCTTTTTTGTTTAGCTGTGCCCTGTCCCCAGAGGTGGAGTCTACAGAGACAGGCAGACCTCCTTGAGCTGCTGTGGGCTCCACCCAATTCAAGCTTCCCAGCAGTTTTGCTTACCTACTTAAGTCTCAGCAATGGCAGGCGCCCCTCCCCCCGCCTTGCTGCTGCCTTGCAGTTAGATCGCAGGCTGCTGTGCTAGCAATGAGTGAGGCTCCGTGGGCCTGGGACCCTCCCGGCCAGGTGTGGAATATAATCTCCTGGTGTACTGTCTGCTAAGACCCTTTGTAAAACATAGTATTGTGGTGGGAGTTATCTGATTTTCCAGGTGTTGTGTGTCTCAGTTCCCCTGGCTAGGAAAAGGGATTCCCTTCCCTCTTGCACTTCCCAGGTGAGGTGATGCCTCGCCCTGCTTCAGCTCTTGCTGGTTGGGCTGCAGCAGCTTACCAGCACTGATTGTCTGGCACTCCCTAGTGAGATGAACCCAGTACCTCAGTTGAAAATGCAGAAATCACCTGTCTTCTGTGTCACTTGCGCTGGGAGCTGGAGACTGGAGCTCTTCCTATTTGGCCATCTTGCTCCACCCTCTAAAATTGTTTAAAATAGACGTAACAAGAAATGACAAATGTGACACCGAATAATAATTACATATATGTTAATAAATTTAATTCATGGTTGAAAATAATATATGCAATAAAAATAAACCCTTATGTAAGCTAATCCTAAATAGATGCAGTTGCTTTCTAAATTTCCAGACTATAAATTCCAGGTGGAATATTAGAAATATTCTGATACCATAGATGCTTTTGTGCATACATTCTGCTTTTATGACAGAAACTTATTTTGTGTAAATTAATAGCACAGAGCAGGTAAGACTTTGAGTCCTTAGTAGTGTGGGGCTTATTAAAGGTGTATTAATGGTTGCTAAAGCTGTTATTTATAGTAATATCTTTAAAATAGTCTCAGTAATCAAGAAAGGGCTTGGGAAGCATAGAGAAAGAAATTGGCAAAGGTTTAAAGAGACTAGGATACTTACATACAAGTAAGCATGAATATGAATTTATAACTTCCACGGAAATGCAATGCACTACAATACAAATTAGATAAGACTTTGCCTTTGTTTTTTATATTGCTAAAAGCATGAGGTGAAAAGAGAGATAAGGGAGAGCTAGCCTGAAACATTTCCAGAATGAGCACTCTGGAACATCTCAATTTTAAGAAAAGATACATATTGAAATTGAAGATTTGTAAATTGAAAGTGTTGAAACAACCAATGCTTATATGCGCCTTACAACACCTTAGTGTTTCCCTAAGGGCTAACATACCAATGTTTGAAGACAATTGCTAAAGATATACCTTTATTTAGTAAAGAGGGTATATGTAAGTTATGCTCAACAATATGAACACACATATGTACATAGCCCCATGTTGGTATTAGTAGTGTTCAGATTCATAGAACCTAAAAGATGACATGTCCTCCTTCTGATTTTTGTATAATTAGTTAAATATTTTAATATTTTATCATTATTTACATACAAATAAATGTAAAAGATAATCTTGTCTATTTTCTCCTGTTCTTTCTCAGCTTGACATGCACTGATCTCAACTAAGATTTGTCTGTAACACTAAGTCTGATAGTCTGCAAACTACATTGTCCATGCTCACCTGGCAGCTAGTTACCAGACTTTGCCAGTAGGAAAAAACACAATGGACCAGAAAGTAGGAAGAGAAGAAAAACTAGTTTCTCCTTCCTTTTATTTGCTTCTAGAGGCACCTATTAAAATAGTTACCTCCTTCTGTGTTCCCAATTTCAACCAGACTTTCCTTTCTGGCAGATCATATAGGGAGCTCTACTATGACTGAAGGTGGACCCTTCCTTTCCATTCTAGGACTAGCTGGGCAGACCCCAGTAGTGCAGAACCAAATGTCTGGGGTCCTACCAACACCATCTCCTTTCTTTGCCCACCTTTCCCAGTTCTAGGAATGGCAGTGGTTTCCTGAAGTTACTAATCTCTAGAGAGCTCTTTTGTTTATTTTTTCTCCTCCAAAACCCTTTTCCCCCTTATCTCCTTCCAATGTGTTTTACATAACTAATTCTCTTTATTAAATAAAAAAAACTAGGAGCTTTATTTCATTATTTTCTCTAACTGAATCCTGTATGTTAAGGGAATGAACAGAAAATCAAATAGCAAACACAAGTCTATAGAAAAAGTCTAAAGAAAATGGTAAGCAGAACAGAACCTCTATATCATAGTTTACCTTAAGCTTCACTAAGAATTTAAAATTTACCATTCTGGGAAAGATGATGTCCAAAGTTATGACTGAGCCCTGGAAAATGTAGAGTCCACCACATATAGCACACCTGAAAACTGATGTACCATCTTCTTATAAGCTACTTATGTATGATTGAGTCGTCACTCTCTTTTGAACTTTTTAAAAAATTAAATAAACTATATGACAATTTTTATAGATTCACATAGTTATAAGGCACAATACAGAGAGATCTCATGTATACTTTATCCAATGATAATGTTTTGTGAAACTATAGTATAGTACCATAACGAGGATATGGACATTGATGCAATGGTACTATACTCTGATATTGCTCAGATTTTGCCAGTTTTTCTTGTTGTATGTATCTGCATGGGTATTTAGTTCTATAAAATTTTATCACATGTGAATGCTTATATATTTAACAACATAGTTATAATATACAATATTTCTATCATCATGAGGACTCTTTATGCTGCCGTTTTTAAATGACACTCACTTTCCTCCCATGCCTATGTTCTCTGTTAACCTCTAGCAACCAATGATCTGTTCTCCATTTTTATAATTTTGCCATTTCAAGAATGTATTTAAATGGAATCATATAGTCATATAGAATCATATAGTAGATAATTTTTTTGACTTGGTCTAATTCCGTTGAAATTCATTCAAGGGGTTGCATGTAGCAATAGTACACTCCTTTTTATTGTTGAGTAGTATTCCATGGAGTGGAGGTATCACAATTTGTTTTAACCACTTACCTGTTGATGGGCATCTGGTTTGTTTCTGAGTTTTGGCTCTTACAAATAAAGCTGCAATAAATATTCGTGTAACTGCCAAACCACACACCAATCAAAGTGGCTAAAATAAAATATAGAAAACACAATGTTAGAGAGAATGTAAAGAAACTGATCACTCATACATTACCAATGAGACTGTAAAATGATACATTCATTCTGGAAAACAGCTTAACAGTTTTTCTTTTTAACTTTTAAAAATTGTACTTTAAGCTGACTTTAGGTTGATGCCAACCACAGTCCCTCTTATATTATGGACTCACAGTCCTGCCATTCTTTCTCTTCTCCACAGTCCAACAGAGTGAGTGATGACCTGTGAGCCAACCTCTAACACATGTTTTCAACAATACTGACATGATAGAGAGGAAATTGCTTGAAATGTGGATATACATTAACAAAGCAGTTTTCACAGATGTCTTTGAGAAATTTTTGTGCATTACTGTAGCCATTGTAAATACACAACAGAAGAAAATGCTACACCTTGTAAAACATGGGCTATTTATTATAAAATGCTTTTGTGGCATAATGTTAGTGTGTATTTGAAAAGGTTTTTAGGCCACAAAAGGAAAATGCTTTGCATCTGATGAAACACAGAAGATTATTAATGGAGAATGAGGAATACAGAAAACAGCTGCTTAAGGAAAAGCAATGCAAAAAGCATTTAAACTAATTTTGTCTGTCTCCTTCAACATGAATACTGTAGCAAAAATACAGTTAGCTAACAGCAAACTCCACATTAAACCCATTAAAAATATAACCTATAAAATAAATTTTAAAAAATCGAAATCTTATAATATATCAATTTATGAATATATATAAAGAGCCTTGTTGCCACAATTATTATTTTTTTAATTTACACTTTAATGAATGGTGAGAAGCCATGTAAACTGAGTCACTTATCCTAATGAAAGATGTAAAGATAAATGACTTAAAAAGGTAAAAATAAACACATAAGTAAAGGCATGTCATAAGAGGCAAGGATTAATTCAATTTAAAATAAATTTTGAGAACCATTTGAAAGTCTAAGGTTTTAACTGGTGGAAAGAAAACTGAAACATATACATATCTTTTCTTATTGCAAAATAAATAGCCTTCTAGAAAAATTTAAAACTGGATATAAGAAAAAGACTAACATCACAATTCTGACAAAAATATTAATAATTTATAAATTTTGTCCAATGCTCTTTAAATAATGTCATAATATAGAGTTATTAATATTTCCCTAGATCAATATATAAAACAATATTGAATAGCTGCATGAAACATCATTAATAGACTACGTTCTATTTTTTGTTTTATTCTATTATTATTTTTCCTTTACTTGTTCTAAAAAAAAATGAGATACATGTGCAGAACGTGCAGGTTTGTCCCATACGTATATGTGTGCCATGGTGGTTTGCTGCACTCTAAGTTCCCTCCCCTTACCCCCCATCCCCCAACAGGCCCTGCTGTGTGCTGTTCCCCTCTCTGTGTCCATGTGTTCTCAATGTTTAATTCCCACTTACCAATGAGAACATGTGGTGTTTGGATTTCTGTTCCTGTGTTAGTTTGCTCAGGATAATGGCTTCCAGCTTCATCCATGTCCCTGCAAAGCACATGAACTCACCCTTTTTATGGCTGCATAGTATTCCATGGTGTATACATACATTTTCTCTATCCAGTCTATCATTGATGGAAATTTGGGTTGGTTCCATGCCTTTGCTATTGTAAATAGTGCTGCATTAAACTTATGTGTGTATGTGTCTTTATAGTAAAATAATTTATATTCCTTTGGATAGATACCCAGTATGGGACTGCTTGGTCAAATGGTATATCTGGTTCTAGATCCTTGAGGAATTGTCATCCTGTCTTCCACAATGGTTAAACCAGTTAACATTCCCACCAACAGTTTAAAATTATTCCTAAAATTAAATAAGCCTGAGTTCATACTTTAATGTATTTAAGATGTTTTGAAACCATATGACCATCTAAGTAGATGCAGAAAAATCACTCAATAAAACTCAATACCCTTTCATGATAAAAACCCTCAACCAACTAGCCATAGATGGAACGTACTTCAAAATAATAAGAGACACATATGAAAAACCAACAGCCAACATTGTACTGAAAGAAGAAAAGCTGAAAATATTTCCCCTAAGAACTGTAACAAGACAAGGATGCCCACTTTCACTGCTCCTATTCAAAATAATACTAGAAGTCCTAGCCAGAGGAATCAGGTAAGAGAAAAAATAAATAAATAAAGGTATCCAAATTGGAAAAGAAGTACTCAAATTATGGTTGATAACATGATAATATAGCTTGAAAACCCTAAAGACTAATCTAGAAGACTGATAGACCTCATTAGTGACTTTGGTAAAGTCTCAGGACACAAAATCAAGATACAAAAATCAGTAGCTTTTCTACACACTAATAAAGTTCAAGCAGAGAACCAAATTAATAACTCCATTTACAATGGCTACAAAAATTACCTAGAAATACATTTAACCAAAGAGGTGAATGATCTCTACAAGGAGAATTACAAAACACTGATGAAAGAAATTGTAGACAACACAAGTAAATGGAAAAATATCCCACGCTCATGGATAAAAAGAATCGATTATCATTAAAGTGAACAAACTAACCAAAGCAATCAACAGATTCAATGCAATTC
>NW_012113141.1:14642466-14644814 GCF_000951035.1 Colobus angolensis palliatus | reverse complement strand
CTTACTGATGTGAGGTAAACAAAAATCAGAACTTTTGAATTACACAGTTGTTATTTTGAATCACTAATTTGGACAAATGTTTTAGTCTCTAGCTAATAGGTTTAGAATGATATTTGACATATAAGGTAAAGGTAAAGATTGGTGAATTGGATGAAAAAGTAGACTTTTGAATATAATATTCAATTTCTAGAAAATTCTACATTTCCTTTACT
This sequence comes from Colobus angolensis palliatus, assembly GCF_000951035.1. Taxonomy (NCBI): domain Eukaryota; kingdom Metazoa; phylum Chordata; class Mammalia; order Primates; family Cercopithecidae; genus Colobus; species Colobus angolensis. The sequence goes on along the minus strand of NW_012113141.1, from coordinate 14,644,602 downwards.
TGTATAGGATTTCTGTCAACAATTTACTAACACCAAAATTATTAAGCACCTATTTTGTGCAAGTCACTGGTAAAAGAAGTTATTCCACTAAGGAATTTAACTTTAAATATTAAAGGTGGCAGGGGTGGGGAGGAAAGAAAGGTAATAAGTATACTAATTAATTCATTTTCAACGACAGCTCATGTACTGAGAGGTATTGAGAAGTATAACAAAAATAAATGGGTAATAATTTTTTAAAAAATGAACGAAGTCATCAAGAAATTTAAGATTATGTTAAGTGACCAAACCTAAAAATAATTGTTGTTCTTGAGGAAGAAGAAAAATCTAAAAGTTTGGAAAACATGTTTGTGGGAATAATCATGGAAACTTCCCTGGCCTTGCTAGAGATCTAGACATCTGTCAGTGAGAAGAGTCAAACCCTTAAATCCAAACACAAGAAGCTCAAAGTACACCTGGGATATTCATCACAAAAAGATCATCACCTAGGCACACAGTCACCAGGTTATCCAAAGTCAAGATGAAGGAAAGAGTCTTAAGAGCTGTGAGCCAAAAGCATCAAGAAACCTATTAAGGAAAACCTATCAGATTAACAGCAGATTTCTCAGCAGAAACTCTACAAGCTAGAAAGGTTTGGGGTTCTATATTTAGCATCCTTAAACAGAACAACTAACAACATAGCATTCAATGAAACTAAAATTCATAAACGAAGGAAAGATACAGTCTTTTTCAGACAAATGCTGAGAGAATTTGCCACTACTATGCCAGCACTATGAGAAATGCTAAAAGAAGCTCTAAATATTGAAACAAATGCTCAAAATATACCAAAATAGAATCTCCTTAAAGCATAAATCTCACAGGACCTATGAAACAATAACACAATGAATAAAACCAAGATATGCAAGCAAAAAATAGCACAATGAATAGAATAGTAACTCACATCTCAATACTAATGCTGAATGTAAATGCTCCACTTAAAAGATACAGAATGACAAAATGGATAAGAATTCACCAACCAATTATCTACTGTATTCAAGAGACTCACCTAACACATAAAGACTCACAAAAACTTAAGCTAAAAGGGCAGAAAAAGATATTCCATGTAAAAGGACACAAAAGTGAGCAGGAGGACACAGAAAGTCAGCAAAGAAACAATGGACTTAAACTATCCCTAGAACAAATGGACTTAACAGGTATTTACAGAACATTCTACCCAACAACTGAAGAATATACATTCTAATCATCAGCACATGGAACATCCTCCAAGATAGACCATATGATAGGCCACAAAACAAGTCTCAACAAATTTGAGAAAATCTAAATTATAGCAGGTACTCTTTCAGACCACAGTGGAATAAAATTGGAAATCAATTCTAAAAGGAATCCTCAAAACCATGTAGATACATGAAAGCTAAATAACCTGCTCCTGAATGATCATTGGGTGAACAACAAAATCTAGATCGAAATTTAAAAATTCTTTGAACTAAACAAAGAACTTATCAAAACTTAACAAAATCTCTGGGATATAGCAAAGTGTGGCTAAGAGGAAAGTTCATAGCATTTAAATGCCTACATTAAAAAGTCTGAAAGAGTACAAATAGACAATCTAAGGTCACACCTCAAAGAGCTAGAGACACAAGAACTAACCAAACCCAAACCCAGCAGAAGAAAATAAATAATCAAGATCAGAGCAGAACTACATTAAATTGAAACAAAAAAATACAAAAGACAAATGAAACAAAGAGCTGATTATTAGAAAAGATACATAAAATTGATAGACTATTAGTGAAATTAACCAAGAAAAGAAGAGAGAAAATTTTAAAAAGCTCAATTAGAAACAAAATGGGAGATATTACAACTGATACCACAGAAACACAAAAGGTAATTCAAGGTTACTACGAACACCTTTACACACACAAACTAGAAAACCTAAAGGAGATGGGTAAATTCCTGGAAATACACAACCCTCCTAGAGTAAACTGGGGAGAAATAGAAACTCTGAAAAGACCAATAACAAGCAGTGAGATTGAAATGGTAACTAAAAAGTCACCACCAAATAAAACGTCCAGTACCAGACAAATTAACAGCTGAATTCTATCAGACATTTGAAGAAGAACTGGTACCAATCCTATTGACACT
>NW_012113141.1:14637857-14642416 GCF_000951035.1 Colobus angolensis palliatus | reverse complement strand
TAAGCTAAAAGGGCAGAAAAAGATATTCCATGTAAAAGGACACAAAAGTGAGCAGGAGGACACAGAAAGTCAGCAAAGAAACAATGGACTTAAACTATCCCTAGAACAAATGGACTTAACAGGTATTTACAGAACATTCTACCCAACAACTGAAGAATATACATTCTAATCATCAGCACATGGAACATCCTCCAAGATAGACCATATGATAGGCCACAAAACAAGTCTCAACAAATTTAAGAAAATCTAAATTATAGCAGGTACTCTTTCAGACCACAGTGGAATAAAATTGGAAATCAATTCTAAAAGGAATCCTCAAAACCATGTAGATACATGAAAGCTAAATAACCTGCTCCTGAATGATCATTGGGTGAACAACAAAATCTAGATCGAAATTTAAAAATTCTTTGAACTAAACAAAGAACTTATCAAAACTTAACAAAATCTCTGGGATATAGCAAAGTGTGGCTAAGAGGAAAGTTCATAGCATTTAAATGCCTACATTAAAAAGTCTGAAAGAGTACAAATAGACAATCTAAGGTCACACCTCAAAGAGCTAGAGACACAAGAACTAACCAAACCCAAACCCAGCAGAAGAAAATAAATAATCAAGATCAGAGCAGAACTACATTAAATTGAAACAAAAAAATACAAAAGACAAATGAAACAAAGAGCTGATTATTAGAAAAGATACATAAAATTGATAGACTATTAGTGAAATTAACCAAGAAAAGAAGAGAGAAAATTTTAAAAATCTCAATTAGAAACAAAATGGGAGATATTACAACTGATACCACAGAAACACAAAAGGTAATTCAAGGTTACTACGAACACCTTTACACACACAAACTAGAAAACCTAAAGGAGATGGGTAAATTCCTGGAAATACACAACCCTTCTAGAGTAAACTGGGGAGAAATAGAAACTCTGAAAAGACCAATAACAAGCAGTGAGATTGAAATGGTAACTAAAAAGTCACCACCAAATAAAACGTCCAGTACCAGACAAATTAACAGCTGAATTCTACCAGACATTTGAAGAAGAACTGGTACCAATCCTATTGACACTATTCCAAAAGATAGAGAAAGAGGGAATCCTCCCTAAGTCATTCTATGAAGTCAACAGCACCCTAATACCAAGACCAGGAAGGGAAATAGCAACAAAGAAAACTACAGATCAATTGTAGGTAGATGCAAAAATCTTCAACAAAATACTAGCTAACTGAATCCAATGGCATATTTAAAAGATAGTAAACAATAAACAAGTGGATTTCATATCAGGAATGCAGGGCTGGTTTAACATATGCAAGTCAATAAATGTGACACATCACATAAACAGAATTAAAAATGAAAATCACATGATCATCTCAATAGACACAGAAAAAGAATTTGACAAAATCCAGCATCCCTTTATGATTAAAACCCTCAACAAAATTGGCATAGAAGTGAAATACCTTAGGATAATAAAAGCCATGTATGACAAATCCACAGCCAACATTATACTGAATGGGAAAAAGTTGAAAACATTCCCCCTGAGAACTAGAACAAGACAAGGATGCCCACTTTCACTTCTTCTGTTCAACATAGTAGGGGAACTTTTAGCCACAGCAATCAGATAACAGAAGGAAATAAAAGGGAATCCAAATCAGTAACAAGGAAGTCAAACTGTCACTGTTCACCAATGATATTATCGTATACCTAGAAAACCCTAAAGACTTACCCAAAAAACTCCTAGAACTGGTAAATGAATTCAGCAAAGTTTGGGGGTACACAATTAATGTACACAAACAGCAACCAAGAAGAGAATCAAATCAAGAACTCGGCTCCTTTTACAATACCTAAAAAAATTTAAATACTTAGGAATGTACTTAACCAAGAAGGTAAAAGACCTCTACAAGGAAAACTACAAAAAACCGCTGAAGGAAATCATAGATGACACTAATGGAAACACATCCCATGCTCATGGATGGGTAGAATCAATATTTTGAAAATGACCATACTGCCAAAATCAATCTACAAATTCAATGCAATTCCCATCAAAATACCACCATCATTCTTCACAGAACTAGAAAACAACCCTAAAATTCATATGGAACCAAAAAAGAGCCTGCATAGCAAAAGCAAGAGTAAGCAAAGAGAACAAATTTGAAGGCATTATATTACCAAACTTCAAACTATACTCTAATGCCACAGTCACCAAAACAGCATGGTACTGGTATAAAAACAGGCATATAGACCAATGAAACAGAGTAGAGAGCCCAGAAACAAAGCCAAATAGTTAGAGTCAACTGATCTTCAACAAAGCAAACAACAACAGAAAGTGGGGAAAGGACACCCCATTCAACAAATGGCTCTGGGATAACTGGTATGCCACATTTAGAAGAATGAAAGTGGATCCTCATCTCTCACCTTATACAAAAATCAACTCAAGATGGATCAAAGGCTTAAATCTAAGACCTAAAACCATAAAAATTCTAGAAGACAACATTGGAGAAAACCCGTCTAAACATTGGCTTAGGCAAAGACTTCATGACCAATAACCCAAAAGCAAACACAACAAAAACAAAGATAAACAGATGGGACTTAATTAAACTACAAAGCTTCTGCACAGCAAGAGAAATATTAGTAGAGTAAACAGACAACACACAGAGTGGAAGAAAATCTTCACAATCTATACATCTGACAAAGAACTAACATATCTTGAATCTACAAGGAACTCAAAGGAATCAGCAAGAAAAAACAAACAATTCCATCAAAAAGTGGGCTAGGATATGAATAGACAATTCTCAAAAGAAGATACAGAAATGGTCAACAAACATATGAAAAAATAGTCAACATCACTAATGATCAGGGAAATGCAAATCAAAATCACAATGTGATACCACCTTACTCCTTCAGGAATGGTCATAATAAAAAATAACAACAGATGTTGGCATGGATGCAGTTAAAAGGGAACAATTTTATGCTGTTGGTGGGACTGTAAACTAGTATAACCACTATGAAAAACAGCATGGAGATTCCTCAAAGAATTAAAAGCAGATCTACCATTTGATCCAGCAATCTCACTTCCAGGTATCTTCCCAGAGGAAAATAAGTCATTACATGAAAAATATACTTTCACACACACACACGTGTATAGCAGCATGGTTTGCAATTGCAAAAATATGGAGCCAGCCCAAATGACCATCAATTAGTGAGTGAATAAAGAAAATACATATATAACATAGAATACTACTCAGCCATAAAAAGGAACAAAATAATGGCATTTGCAGCAACCTGAATGGAATTGGAGAACACTGTTCTAAGTGAAGCAACTCAGGAATGGAAAACCAAACATGGTATGTTCTCACTTATAAATGGGAGCTAAGCTATCAGGATGCAAAAGCATAAGAATGACACAATGGACTTTGTGGACTCGGAGGAAAGGGTGGAGGCAGTGAGGGATAAAACACAACACATTGGGTACAATGTACAGTGCTTGAGTGATGAGTGCACCAATATCTCAGAAATCACCACTAAAGAATGTGTTCATGTAACTCAACACCACCAGTTCCCCAAAAACCTATTGCAATTAAAAAATACATATTTGCTGAAAATAATATAATCTAAAATAAAAGGAGTGTTTGATATTGTCAAATAAATAAATGAAAAATAAATGGGTAATATATGGAGAGTGCTTGGGGTGGAGAGAGCTCTAAATAGAGTAGTAAAGTTCTCTCTCAGTGACGCTCCACTTTCACTAAGAAAGAGAAATGATATGAAAAGACTAAGCAACCTCAGCCTAAGCAAACAGATGATCTGGCTACCTAAGACCTGAAACCATAAAAATAACCAAAAAAGAAAAAAAGAAAAGTCGGTTCTTAAAAGAAAAGAAAGAAAATAATTTGACTGAAAAAGTGAACAAACAAAATCTAATGGGAATGAAGGTTAACTTTTTGCAATCTAAATATCAACATTCGGGGTGGATGGGTAAATCTTGGTTCATTGCATATGATGAAATATCATGCAGTCGTGAAAAGTAATGTCATACCATCAGTGACAGACTGGATAAAAAAATGTGGTACATATACACTATGGAATACTATGCAGCCATAAAAGGGAACAAGATCATGTTCTTTGCAGGGACACGGATGGAGCTGGAAATCATTATTCCTAGCAAACTAACACAGGAACAGAAAACCAAATGCCACATGTTCTTACTTATAAGTGGGAGCTAAATTATGAGAACACATGGACACATGGTGGGGAACAACACACATTGTTGGCTGTCGGAGGGTGGAGGGTTGGAGGAGGGAGAGGATCAGGAAGAATAGCTAGTGGATACTGGGCTTAAAAACCTGAGTGATGGGATGATCTGTGCAGCAAACCACCATGGCAAACATTTACCTATGTAACAAACCTGTACATCCTGCACATGTAGCTCTAAACTTAAAATAAAAGTTGGAAAAGATAATAATAATAAGTGAAAATAAATGTAGGGTATATAGGATCTCCGTATTATCTCTTCAATTTTTCTGTTAAGTCTAGAAATATTTTTAAATTAAAATTTAAAAAAAAATG
>NW_012113141.1:14614884-14637149 GCF_000951035.1 Colobus angolensis palliatus | reverse complement strand
TTTACTGAGAGAACCAAGTCAAGCTGGCATGTGAGTTCTCCACCAACATTCAGTCCCAGAAAACAATTGTAAAATGTTACCATGCCCACAAAATTTGGAGGCAAAGAAGTGTGACCCAGGCAAAGAATTGTGACCCAAAGAAGTGTGCCTTCCAAATTTGGAGGCAAAGAAGTGTGACTTCATTCTTTACATGATAAGTTATATATTTATAACTTTAATATATACATTCAGTCAAAATACCAAATGACTTATGAGAACTCATCAATAACTATAAACTTTGTCTATGTTAATAAAAGTGCATTCTAAAACCTGTAGAAACCTTTAAAGTATGCCCAAAGGTAATAGAAAATGAAATGTTTTAAATAAAAAAAAATTACAACAAAGTTTTCCTTTGTACACACTCTTTTGACCTGTGTTCTCAAGTATTCCAAAAAATAAGTAAAATAAGGCTAACTCCACATATGAGTACTGCATGAGGAAAAAATATGAGAAAATTTTTAAAAAATCAGGAGTCAAGACATTAGTAAATCAATAGAAGGTTAGCATTTAGTTTATGTGAATATAGAAGTAAGGCTAAACAACCAAGAAATTATGTTTATGAAACAATTTATATGTTATAAATCTTGGCAATGAAAGGATAATGACTTACTTATAATATTTTAAAATATATAAAAATAATAATATTTTGAATGACAGTTTAGAGAAGGTGAAAGGTAACATAAGTGCTAACTTCTTGATATTTTATAGAAGATAGATAATAGATATTCTCTAAAGTCAAACCATATGATTAAAATAACAATGTTCTAAAAAATCATTTTTTCTTCACTACCTTCAGAACACCATTTAACGACACATTTCCTTTAGGTGACATCTAAGTTTAGTGATTAGTTTTACATCAGCAATTTGTTCCTCTCAATTGGAGTAAAGCTACATTTACTGCACTTTTCCTAACTTACCTTCATCTGTCTTCCTGTCTACTTATCTGCATACATATAGGCCTCAAATAATATTTGCCTCATAATATTGATGGCTATTTCTGGTTCAAGGGTTTTGGGTTGATGTGGTGCTTTCATTTTAATATCATCTAAAATGATACAAAATACAAAATTTTTAAACGTATTAGATCATAGTTTAATTTCACATTATGTATTAAATTATCAATGTATTTATTACTAATGTCTTATTTCTAATGGTATTAGACTGATTAGGATAGCCAGAAAGATCAGCAGCCAGTATCTCCAGGTTCATTCTTCCCATGTCAGAATGCCAGCAATTGTTCAAAGTTTAGCTAGGAGCAGCAGGGAGTCATTCCAGTAATCTCTCCACACATCCAACGTAACTATTAATGTGTCAATGAGTTCCAGGAAATCTCCTTGCATGTTTATTTTGCATGGGTACCAAAGGCATATCTTCTCTATCCTTCCTGACATTTCTTTCTTTGATTATAATTGGTAGATGAACATTATTAGTTGCATGTCTTTTGAGTCAAAAGATCAATAATGTAGGTATTGGCTGCATGAATGAGTGATATAAGGCAGAGTTTGGATTTGTACTGTGTTTTGTGCAAGAGGCAAGAAGTGTTTGTAACACATGTGCTACAAATCCCCAACCAAGCAGCTGAGAGACAGGGAAGGATAAGGAAGCATTCTGGGCTTCTTACACCCAGGAGTTCTTCATTTTGAATCTCAGATCTCTCACTTATTGTGTAATCTTGGACCAGTTACTCAAAGTTTCTGAAATGTAATCCTAACAATTTTTAAATGTAGAGGAAAGAAATAAACATTTAAAAATGAGATAGACTCTTGTGCGTCAAACAACTTTTGTTTTGTCTGTACATTTAAAAGGTGCATTCCAACTTCATTAGGAACATCATGCTTCTAATTATCAGTATTTTAATTAAAGATAGGAGATTATGATAGCACTTTATTATGTTAAATTTTAACGTCCACCTGAAAACTGTCATTTTTGTCGGTTAGGAGACTGAATAGTTATAAGATGAAAAACTCCAAAGATCTATTTTTAAATAAGAAAAATGTTTTATTATGATAGACCCTTTCATGATAATCAGAGTATAAAGATATATTATCAGCTTACTGTATTATTGGCAACCACTAAATATTAATTAACATTGTGATAAAATAAATATTTCCTGTCTTCCTACAAATAAAAGTACTGCAGATTTATATGCATGCTTGAATCCTAGTGCAGGATTACTGACTTCAGAACGCTAAAATAAGGAAATGTTATTAGCAAGATGTCAGAGTATGCACTCTCTACCATCATTCCCCAGCAGAAGCACAGATTCTGACAACTATCTATTGACAAGCATACTTCTGTGGGAATCTGAGGGTACAGTGGAAAAGTTCCAACACACTGTTGAAGCAAAAATTCTTGGAATAGCTACACAGAAGAGAGTAAAAAAAGTGCCTTACCTGTGTCACCCCTTTCCAAGGTGGCACAGTTCAGTGCCAACAGAGAACATTCCAGTCTGAAATTTCACCCGCAGTGGAAAGAGCGAGCATAGTGAGTGATCACCACCTCCCCAGAGGTGGTCTTTTTCTCTCTCTCTCTCTGTCACTGTCTCTCTCTCTCTCTACACACACATACATATACACAGGCACACACAATGGAATATTATTCAGCCTTACGAAAGGAAATCCTGTCATTTTCAATCACACAGATGAACCTGGGAGACATTATCCTAAGTGAAATAAGCCAGACACAGAAAGACAACTACTGTATGATTTCATTTATTATAAATAGATTCCACATGTAAATGAAATGTGGAAACGGTGAAACTTGCAGCAATAGAGAATAGAGGCATGGTTAGCAGGCACTATGGGGTGAGGAAAATGGAGAGATGTTAGTCAAAGAGAGCAAAATTTCAGTTATAAGTTCTGGAGACCTAGTGTACAACATGATAACGATAGTGCATTTTATACTTGAAATTTTCAAAGAAAGATCTGAAGTTTGTCCTCTCTCTCACACACAAATAGTAACTATGTGAGGTGATATATGTGTTAATTAGCTTGATGGTGGTAATCATTTCACACTGCATACACATATCAAAACATCTTGTTGTACACCTAAATAAATACAAGCCCTGTTTGTCAATTACACCTCAATAAAATTGGGAAAAAGTCAAATTGCCTAAATAATAGCAACCCTTATGAAAATATTTTGAGATATAGGAAAATATTTGGAGATACAGGATTGGTATATGATATATTGGAGACAGAGGATTGGACACAATATTGGAGACACAGGATTGTCATACGAGCTAATATTGTGAACAAGGAAGAAATGCCAGGTAGAAAACTGGAAAGTTCATTTCCAAATCCTTCCATCTGGCCTAATTATAGCAGCTGTGGTAGAGGGTTGAGCACTACACAGCAGCCAGAAATTCTGATTCTTTCCATTGTCTTCATCTTTCCCCATGAGCTCCAAATTTGTAGCTGGAATAGAGCATCTGTAACTAATCTGCAGTTGTGCCAGGGGATCCAAAACAGCTCATCTAAAGGGTGATTTTTTTCCTAAGTTTGGACTTCCAGGTTTCAAGCTCGATGAGACAAACTGCTCAGGACTTGGTGTAGGTTGCTTGGTAAGTCACAGAGAGTCCCCCAGATACAGCAGTTTCCACAGTACCTGAAAGTACCCAGGGTTTACTCACAGCAATATACACAGTCTCTTTGATCCTGGAACAGAATTTCTGTGAAACAGTTTGCAGAGTACCTGTTCTTTAGCACAGGTGATTGAAAACTGGTAGTGTTTTGGTCTTTGATGATCTTAGTAACCTTTAACAGGAGCACTATATGATAATTTTTAAGAATATGAGCTATTAAATCATCTTTCAGGCTTATGAAGAGTCTTATAATATTAAGAAAAATGAAGACTGATTTGAGAGATGAGAAAAACTTAAGTTCTGTGTTGCACAAACTTCAGAATCCTACAAATTCCTGTGTTGTAGGACTACAAACAGTAGGATCGCTGAAAATAAAAATATAAGTAATGAAAGAAACAATTCAAACAAAAGTGGATGAAAATATACAATTTGGAGACTGCATGACAAAGCCAGAGCTGTCTTTTCGAAACAAAGTAGTGGTATTCATCTAGTCAAAATACTCCAGCAACTTTCAATCTTATTCAGAGTAACAAAATGTTCTGTAGTAAATCAACCGACATGGTAAACTGGAAGGGTCACCAGGCTAAAAAACAGAATGATGTAGTTCTGGTAGTAACAGCAATATATCCTGCAATGTATCCATGGCTCTAATTTCATAGTTCTCAAGTTCCCCATTGTTTAGATGTGGGAATTTGATCTGATTTTTTAAGTAGAGAAAGTTATACTGTTTAGGGGATGGGGTCAATTAATATTTACTCAATTTGAGTTTCATTTCTACTTATTAGTTTTTGTATCTACCACTATCTCTTTATAATTAATAATTAGACAATCAATTAACAACTTCTTATAAGGACTGAGGACATTTAGATCAGATATGGAAAACAGTGTTCATTCCAAAAGAACCTCAAGGCATACAAAAGAATTATACAAAAGAGATTCCAAGAATAGCCTAACATAAAGTAAGCCATTCTTGCCATTGCTTACACCAAAACCTTGGTATCTTTCCTAAATTCATTCTTTTTTTCTCACATGCAGAACATCAGCATATCTTGTTGGCTGTACTTTCACAATACATTCAGGCTCCAAACACTCAAACTGGTTTCACCACTTCACCTTCAACCAAGCTCCATCATCTCCTCCCTGCTCACTGTTGTCATTAGAATCCCTGCTCCTCCCTTTGCTCCCCAAGAGCCTAATATCACCACAGACCCAGAGCCTTCCTAGTAAAACAAAACGGTGCTGGCCAGGTGCAGTGGCTCACACCCGTCATCTCAGCACTTTGGGAGGCCAAGGCAGGTGTATCACCTGAAGGAGGGAGTTCAAGACCAGGCTGGCCAAAATGGTGAAACCCCGCCTCTACTAAAATTAAAAAAAAAAAAATAGCTGGGCATGGTGGCGGGCGCCTGTAATCCCAGCTACCTGGGGGTGGGGCAGGGGGGAGCGGCGATACAAGAATATCTTGAACCCAGGAGGCAGAGGTTGCAGTGAGCCAAGATCAAGCCACTGCACTCCAGCCTGGGTTACACAGTGAGACTCTGTCTCAAAAAAAAAACAAAACAGCAACAAACAACAACAACAAAACTGTGCTGCTACTTACCTGGTCAAAATACTCCGGCAATTTCCAACCTTACTCACTGTAAAAGCTAAAGTCATTATATGGATCTAACATCCCCTTAGTATTTCACGCTATTCTCCTACTTCTCTGACCTCGACTCTTCCCACTCCCTCTTTCACACACTCTTCAGCTACGTGGGACTCTGGTTTTTGAACCCCTGGAAATGTGCACTTGATGTTTGACCTGCTTGGGCCACTCTTCTAGATATCACTGTGATTTCCCTCTCACCTGCTTTAAGTCTTTCTGGGTTCAGATGTCACTTTATGAACGTGTGTGGTGGTGGTGGTCAGGAAGGGGTGGAGTGCTTTATCGGATCACATCCTAAGAAACCAACTGTTGAAGGACTTTTCCTTAGTTCAGCTAAACACAGGGTCCTTGTCCCAGGGCCATGAAAATATAGGCTCGCAGACAATTTGAAGCATGAGTAAACTGGGGTTTTATTTGGTAAAAGGAAAGAAAAGTGGGGAAGAGGCACTCTCCGCAAGACCAGAGTTCCCTGCTAGAGTTCTTCCTGCCTTGCAGCTTGAATGCCAGGTTCCACTCAGGAAGAGGAGGGCCCAGGCTCCTCCCAACTGCCAAGGGCACGGACCTCTGTGGCTCCAGCCTGGTAGCGTTTCTCCCGGTGCACAGGCCAGTTGGAGTTTTTCTGGGGACCCCCTGCCACCTAGCTTTCTCACAACTTTCTACCAACCCTGTCAATATCTCTCCCCTTTAGTGTTTTAACAGGTCTTCATAACACATATTTCCATCTTTATAATATATTTTGACTCTCCTTCCTCTCCAGGATGAAAGGATAATGATCTTCTGTTGGTTTTGCTGACAGTTGTATTTTCAACGCTTATGCAGGGCCTACCCCGCAGTAGGTATTTAGTAATGTCTACTGAATAAGTGAACACAACTTAGGTCTTTCACCCTTTTGCATCTATCAGATTGAGAGGCACTAAATGATGCATCCACCTGACCTGCTACTTAGGTTTTTCCCTTCCATACGGTCCTATGCCCTTTCTTACTCCAAAGTACTAAAGAAAAAGCCATTTTCATATCAAAAACACAACTTCTATGAATGTTTTGCAGAACGCAGCGGAATCCTTAGAGTTCATATTGATTATTCATTTATTATTGTAAACCCTACCTGTCAACTAAATCTGATAAGCTCTTTATCCTTGTATTTCATGCTTTATGTCCAGCACAAACGTCTACACTCTCTAAGCCAAACCTCCCACTAATTTACTCCTTCATGAACCCTTCTGTTTAGAGTTTCTCTTTAATGATCATCACAGTACTCTACGTTCTTAGCCTACTTACTGGTGACTTCATCACCTGTTTGTTTCTCTTGAAGACACCATTTCCCTCCAGTCCCCTCAAATGTATCTTGTGTATTTTCTCATGCCCTATAAAACAAGACTGAAAGATTTATATTTCCTTTTCTTATTTCCCTGCCTGATGTTACTATTAGAAGATCGTTCCTCTTATATTACATTCAACTTAACAAGTCACATCATTTTATATTATATTATATTAAATATGTGTGTGTGTGTATGTATGTATGTGTGTGTGTGTATATATATATATAGAGAGAGAGAGAGACAGAGTCTCACTCTCTCACCTAGACTGGAGTGCAGTGGCTTGATCTTGGCTTACTGCAACCTCTGCCTCCCAGGTTCAAGCAATTATCCTGCCCTAGACTCCCAAGTAGCTGAGATTATAGGCACGTGCCACCACGCTCAGCAAATTTTTGTATTTTTTGTAGAGACGGGGTTTCACCATGTTGGTCAGGCTGGTCTCAGACTCCTGACCTCATGATCCTCCCACCTGGGTCTCCCAAAGTGCTGGGATCACAGGCATAAGCCACTGCGCCTGGCCTTGTATTATATTAAGTCATTACAGTAGAAGCTTCCTTCATGGTCTCTATCAAAAAATATTTTCTCATTTGTGTTTAATCATATTATTTCTCTGTAGATGTACATGATATATTTGTTTAATGAAATAATTATCTTTCTTTTATAAAGACATCTTTGCATTCCTCTGAGGTTAATTCTGGGTGATTATATTATTCTTCAGTCTGCCTTTTCTGCAATACATCAACTTTGCATCCTAGCTTTCTGTTATACTTTCTCCTCACATCCTGGTATAGCAGAGTAAGGTCAACCTCAACCTGGGAAACAGAATAAATTGCCAAAACTTTCAGTCTTTCTCATTTGGACTTCATTTATTTTTTATTATTTCAGACTTCTTCATTCCTACTAACTTCTGAAGCACTCCACTCCTGCTACCAAATCTTCTGTCCACATCCTGGATTTACATCTGTTTTTTGTTTTGTTTTGTTTTGTTTTGTTTTGTTTTGTTTTGTTTTGTTTTGTTTTGAGACGGAGTCTCGCTCTGTCGCCCAGGCTGGAGTGCAGTGGCGCCATCTTGGCTTACTGCAAGCTCCGCCTCGTGGGTTCAGGCCATTCTCCTGCCTTGGCCTCCCAAGTAGCTGGGACTACAGGCGCCCACCACTACGCCCGGCTAATTTTTTTGTATTTTCAGTAGAGACGGGGTTTCACCGTGTTAGCCAGGATGGTCTCGAGCTCCTGACCTCGTGATCTGCCCGTCTTGGCCTCCCAGAGTGCTGGGATTACAGGCGTGAGCCACCGTGCCCGGCTGGATTTACATCTGATAAAACGTTTCCACCTCAGAAATTCTCACTAAAACAATCCTCTCTAACTACAACATATCATTTTAATAAACCCCAAATTTTCTTCTACCCCCTTGGTATCATCTGCTCATTGACTCCATTACATTCTTATTAATAACCATCTTGTCTTCATTTCTTTTTCTCTACAGATTAAACTCTTGGGTTAATTATCTCAATCCTTTCTTTAAAAATCCCTAAACTTTTTTCATTGTCTTTCCTTGGAGCATAGAATGGTAACATTCGAGGAATATCACACCACCCTTCTCTCCAACCACAATTGACCATTTAAGAATTATTGGAGGCCGGGCGCTGAGGCTCACACCTGTAATCCTAGCACTTTGGGAGACCGAGGGCGGTGGTTCATCTGAGGTCAGGAGTTCTGGACCAGACCAACCAACATGGTGAAACCCCATCTCTACTGAAATACAAAAATTTAGCCAGGCGTGGTGGCACATGCCTGTAATCCTAGCTACTTGGAAGGCTGAGAGAAGGTGGGAGAATCGCTTGAACCTGAGAGGCGAGTTGCAGTGAACCAAGATTGTGCCATTGCACTCTAACCTG
The DNA here is from genome assembly GCF_000951035.1 of Colobus angolensis palliatus. NCBI lineage: Eukaryota > Metazoa > Chordata > Mammalia > Primates > Cercopithecidae > Colobus > Colobus angolensis. The sequence continues at coordinate 14,628,674 of NW_012113141.1, read as the reverse complement.
GGCAACAGAGTGAAACTCCATCTCAAAAAAAAAAAAGAAAAAAAAGAAAAAGAATTTTTGGAGACAATACTAGAAATCGAAGATGAGTACTGATAAGTCTAAGATCAAAATCCGAATCCAGGCCCTCCACATCAAGAAAACCTAATAACCTGATCTGTGTTCCTAAACTAATTCATTCCCCTTTGATCTACAAACACTGTTTCAAGCTGTACTTTCAGCTAATATTTATTTACTTTTTAACTTGAGAGTTCAATTATCACTTACTCTGGAAAGTTCTTACTGATACTCAATAACGAATTAATTTCCTTTGCCATATAGTCTTATAGCACCTTCTATTTATCTTTGTCTAATTTATCAGTTGATGATTACTTTTTCAATGCTTAACTTTCCCCTCAGAATTAAATTTCCATGAAAAGTGGTCATTCGCTATTATATTTATCTGTTTTACAGTTATACCCTCAGAACAAGTATAGCTTCTTCCAGATGTATGTTTTCAATAAATATTTCTTGGAAATCAAAGATAATTTTCCTTAACAATTTAAATTTTAAAAATATTCTCTCTCTTCTCAAACTAATTCTCATTTTAACCCACAGTCGATTCTTACTACATCTATCAGGATGATTTTCTTACAATGGTCTACACTTGTTGGTCCTACTGATATTAACACAGACATATAATAAACTCCATTTATAAGCCTCTCATATGATTATGGCTTGGATAATGGGGATGGTTTCACGATTGTGTACATATTCCCAAACTCATCTAGACATATACATTATATATGTACAACCGTTTATATGTCAATCATACCTCAAGCGGTTTAAAAGGGAACCATTTTTAAAATAATTAACAATTACAATTTCAATCAGGCTTAATTATATATGTGTACATGCTTATACCTATATATGTATTTAACCATATTGCATATGCATAAATTTGTTTACGATATATATATATTCATATACATGAAAATCTATAACATATATTGAACTCATTCATTTCATGATCAAATGGAATTCAAAAAATAAAATTGTCTAGAAACAATGTCACGATGGAACAAATTTCTGAGAATTGACATAATAAAACCTAATGCACTGAATGGAACGCAATTACACATAATTCATTCAATACCATACTCTTTGTGTACAATAAAACTGTATAAATAAAAGGCATACAGTAAACACATGTTATTCACAATTTACTCATACTTTAAAGTATATCATACAATGTTACCTACAGATTATACACATATTGGTAGCAAATTATCACACATGAAAACTCAAGGGCTTCAAATTAAAGAGCTTCTGCATAGTGGCATTTAGAAGTAAGTTAATACTTTAAAGTATATGTGTTAATAAAACAATTATATAAAAGGAATAATATAACAAACCTAAGAAAAGTAAAAGGGAGGATATAAAAATAAGTGTAAAATTAGTAAAGTAGAAAATGAAATCAAGAAAAAAAAAGGGTGAACAAAGCCAAAAGAGCTTATTCTTTGAGACTAGTTCATCACTTTTTCGTCTCACTCCAACAAATCAATATCTGGCAATATTTATAAAGAATCAGGGAAACATCATGGATAGTTTGAACTAATTCAAAGGACATAACTACAGTCAAAAGTAAAGATTTTTAATATAACACAAGAATAGCAGAATAAAATATGTTGATATGCTTTAAAGCGATATAGTACTAAAATATACTAAGAAAATAAAAGTTGTAAATGAATTTAAAAATGACATCAAATTTGTGTCAGAATGATCCCTTCTAAAAGGCCACTAGATGGCTTTATACACAAGTTTGAGCAAATCTTCAAAGAATAAATAAACTGTTATGCAAGCTCTTTCAGAGAATAATGAACAACATTCTAATTAAAACACTTAGGAGGTTAATATAAACTAGATACCTAATTTGCAAAATGAAATGTCAAATTTGGAAAATATGGATTCATCTCACCCGTAAAATACTTGCAATAGTAATTCAAATTCAGCAATGTGAAAAAATGTACACACAAGGAAAGATGTTTCAGCATTAGAAAATTTTTAAGTACTAAATACCACATTGATAGATAAGAGGTTGATTGCCTTACGATAGCCTCGACATCTATCTATTGTTATAGTTCTGTAAGTATATACCAATGTGACTATCTTGAATACACAGAAATAGAGAGCAGAGAGGTAATTATCAAGGGTGGGGAGGATGGGAGAATTGGAGTAATTCATCGACTTAATGAATAAGCTGAATGATCCAGTGTACAACATGATAACTACATATAATAATAATGTTTTACTATATACTGAAATTTGTTAAGAGAGTAGATTTTAGATATCCTCATCACAAAATATTTAACCATGTATGATAATGAGTACGTTAATTTACTTGACTACAGTAATCACTTCATCGTAGATGTTAAATATATGAAATGAACTAATTTTAGAAAAGAAAACATAGAAAAGCATCTACAGGGTTTTAGATCATGGGCTGAATAATTTTGAAAGTATGACTTATAAGGTGGGAATGATTTGGGATTGAGTGATATTGTTGGTGTAATAGTTTTGGACTGGCTATTGGTGTGTACAGTGAGGTGAGCGTCTAAAGCAAGTCTTGATGGGAGAGCTATTACTCTTAATAAGTTTGGTACTTTGGTTAATTGGTTCACACCATATTTTCCATAAGCAGGTGTTTCTTACAGCAAGCAGTTTACTTTTTACTGATCTCAGTGATATTCATTTTTTAAAAATAGGAAGCAAAGGCATTCTAAAATTGTTTAGCACAGAATCGAAAATGATTCCTGTTTGCAGAAGTGGGTGGGAGACACTACTACTCCCAGAGACAGAGGATTACTTGGTTTAAGTTTTCCAATATAAGCCAACAATATTAAAGGCCTGAAGGAAATGTGAAAATTATCATAACTAGGAAAGGAAAAATAGAATACTTTAAAAGTCAATTTTTTTTAAGTTATAAGCTAACTCTGGATGTTGTGGTGAAAGGATCCCTTGAGCCCAGGAGGCTGCAGTGAGATATGATTGTGCCACTGCACTCAAGTCTGGGTGACAGAATGAGATCTTGTTGCTCACTCTCTCTCTATATATATAAATATGTATGTGTATGTGTGTGTGTTTATGTGTATTAATATAGTATATATACATACACTTAATGTATGTTTATGTATACTAAATAAATATACTAGACATATTTAGCATATATACATTTACTAAATAAATATGTTAAATATATTTAGTACATATATACACAAAAATATACTATATATTATATATTTAGGATACACAATATATAGAGTATTTTAGGATATATACTATATATCGTATATGCTAAAATACAATCTACATATTATATTGTATTTAAAAAGATATCAAATGTCATTTGTATATACTAAATATATAATATATAGTATATTTTAGTATACACATATATATGTGTGTATATATACTATTCAGTGTGTGTATATATATATATATATACACACACTAAATAGAAGACAAAATAAAAGACATTCATATTTGGAAATGAGAAATAAAACTTTCTCTTTGCAGATGACATGATTCATAATCCCAACGAATTACCAACAAATCAGCAACTTGTAAAACTGAGTTCAGCAAGGTCATAGAACAAAAGATCAATACAAAAAGACAATTGTTATTTGATATGCTCTATTTTTTAAGTTTTTTTAATTAGTAGCTGACCTGAGAATTTAAATTAACATCTTAACATACAACAATCTGGTTCAGATTAACACCAATTTAAGTTCAGTGGTGAATATATACTTGGCCTCTATAAGGCTTCATTGTCTCTCCACTCTTTTCTGCTCCAAGATACACACTCAGCATGGATGAGGACTTTTTTGTTCCAGATATTTACGTAAATCTCCATCAAATCATTAGCTGACCACTGAGCTAACTAGTAGAGACTTCAGGAGCCACAGTCAACTGTCAACAACAAACACCACCACCAAACCTTAAGGAAGAGGGAGAATCTAATTTCCAAGGTTGCCAAATGTTAGTATTTAAAATGTCCAGTTTTTTGTGTCTTCTCGTAATTGTTATCTCCTTATTGATGTTCTGCACAATACTGAGATATATTATTGTACTTTCTTTTGGTTCTTTAGTCTTGGTTCTCTTTAGCTCCTTGAACATACTTCAAGAAGTTGATTTAAGGGCTTGTTCAGTAAGTCCAGCATCTGGGCTTGTTTAAGGGGAATTTCTATTAACTGCTGTTTTTTCTGTATGTGGGCCATATTTTCTTATTTATTTGCATGTCTTTCTGATAAATAAACTTAAAGCTCTAAGTTTCCCTCTATGGTATCACTAGGTTCAATTCTCAAATGTTTGAAATTTTCTGTAGCTACACTGAGTTTGATTATTGGAGGCTACTCCTGGAACACTCAATCCTTTCTTATCTGATATATTACGTACCATTTTTAGACCCACTTTCCCAAATTTTATTTTACTTGTGGTAGATTTGTCTTTTAAAACAGTTAGTTTTTTGCCATCTCAGTGGAGTTTTTGAAGCTGCATTTACAACAGGCCACAAAAAATTTAAATTTAGTATTTTATTTTGAAAAGCATAAAGAGAATATTAAAAAGGATTAATAATTTGTAAAGCTAGGTAGTTGGTATTCAGGTGTTCACAATCTTATTTTCTAGGTTTTTCTTTATAATCGCTATATTTAATAATTTAAAGTGGGATGTAGCAGTGACTGGAATTGTTTGTTGGCTGGTTTATTTATCAGGTTATATTCAATGATTTTTCCACTGAATTGACAAATGAATTTATTGTATTTAGATTCCATTTCATCATCTACATCAAAACTTTTGTCATTTCAATTTGACATTATTGTGTTATAGGTTTATCCTTTTCATCCACTTTCTTTCATTGTGTTTTCTAATAATCATTATTTATTCAGCACCAGTTTTCTTCTAAACTTTTCTTGCTCAACATCACAAATTTTGGATTTATTTTATATGTCAATAATAAATTTATTGTCTTATCAAGTAACTCCATAATCTGCTCATAATCTACATTCAGGTATGTGCAAACTTGAGATATTTTATGTTTCCCCTGACATTGTAAAAGTTCTCCAAATATGCTTTTTGGTTTTGTGCTTTTTGAATACACCATCTTTCTCAGTATCTCAGAAAACTTCAAAGAGTTATTTGAATCCAGATACCATATGACCACACACCTCAGAGAGTCTAACTTGATGTCTCTAAACTCCTTGAAGTATTCTATCCATAAATATTTTAGAAATTTAATTATTAAAATTTATCCTATCCTAGGCACTGACATCCTTAATCTCAGTGACCCATTAATGATTACCTTTTAGCTCTGAAGCTTCAAAATTACAAAACATATATTTATAAGTTAGAATTAAGAACAGAAACTAAGTCAAGAATCAGTCTAAAATCACATCAGTGATAATGTTTCTGACAACTGCATCACAATTCTTTACTACTGTGGTTTTTAGGCTTACTAGATCTTTCCATAATGCTGAGTTTTATTTTCTGAATTAAGCTCAAATATCTGAATGATATTTATATATTTTGTATCTTTCATGGTAGCTAGCATAGTGTTGGGCTCTGAATTTAAATGCTAGTTGTCTGATTCTTCCATTCTTAGCTAGTTGGATCATACCATTTGTAACAGGTGAAATTAAATACCACTTCATGGAGTCGTTCACTCTTTATGTGGACTGAACAATTACTCAATATTATGTTAATAGAAGAGGAGCAAGATAGGAGCACATAGTATTGAAAAATATTGGCCGAACATGATGGCTCACACCTGCAATTCCAGCACTTTGGAAGACCGAGGAGGTCTTGAGTTAGAGGTCAAGAGTTAGAGAACCGCTTGGCCAACATGATGAAACCCCATCTCTACTAAAAATACAAAAAGTAACAAGATATGATGTTTCGTGCCTGTAGTCCCAGATACTTGAGAGGCTAAGGTGGGAGAATCACTTTAACCCTGGAGGCAGAGGTTGCAATGAGCCAGGATCGCACCACTGCACTCCAGCCTGGGTGACAGAATGAGACTCTGTCTAAGAAAAAGAAAGAAAGAAAGAAAAATATTCTAAGTTATGTATTTTGCAGAAAAGGTATAAAACAATGCACAAAGTTCTATTAAGAGTATAGAATATGTATGAGTATAGATACACGGATAACAAGATGTGGTTCCAAATCTTTCCAAAATATTGGTCTGTGATCATCAATACAGCAAATGATTTCAGTGGCTCTGGGTTCTCAGGTGTCTCAAAACAGTTAAGAAAATAGCTATTATTGTCATGTGAAGTAAAGAAAATTGTCTTTCGTGCATTGTGAAAAACAGCTGTATGTGATCAGAACTGATTGAAGATTGTTTTAACTATTTTATCAGAAACAGTCACAAGAATTCATTATATCATCTGTGACATCTGTTATCAGAAGTGGCATCTAATTGAAACATCACTGGTCTGGTATAATTGCATAAAAATGAAGATTTCTTTTTTTACTGTAATTAGTACTTTTGAGTTGTGATGTTGGAGATTCAACATATATTTTAGAAATGCATGAGTGCAAAATCATCGGTGCATTTTAAGCTTTTTGTTTAGCCTTGCTTTCTCCTACGACCTAGGCTGAAGAATATTTTTAAAGAAAGATGATCTTATTTATCTAAATTAAGTAGAATCACAAAAGGGATTTCCTGGAAAAATTCTCAGATGTCTTTTCCTACTTAAACAATCAGAAATTTCAGATTTTTCCAAGGTTCACCCTTTCCAGTTTGTGTAATTACTTCTTTTGCTAAATTACCTACTTCCAGGCTTTGAAATCTTACTTATTGTCATACATTTATTATGACTATTTGCAACACTCCTAATTCTTTCCACATGTCATGTCAATTCTACATGTAAAGTGTACCTGGAATCTGTCTCCCATTCCCTGTGCCTTATGCTAAGTCTAAAACTCTAAAACTTTGTTTTTGTAATCATATTGTTAGTCCAATATCAGAACAATATGTCCCAGTCAAAATTCTTCTACATCAGTTTGAGTATTTTCAGTTGTAGGTAAGATAAAACACCTAACAACTTCTCAAGTAATTAGGAAGTTATGATCTTATAAGGTGGCCAGAGTTAGGGCAGCTTCAGGGTTGGTTAATTTAGGAGCTTCAGAAAATCATACAATGCTGTTTGGTTTAAATTCACTCAACAAATATGTACTGAGCACATATTATGTATCAGTATAATGTATCAGGCTTTCTTATAAATATTTGATACACATTAGTGAACAAAACAGTCATAAGTTGCTGTATTATGAACATTGCATACCATTGTGAATAGAAGATAAATAAGTATATACATTAAAAAGTAAATAATTAATGTATGTTAGAAGGTAATAAAGCTTTTGGGGAAAAAAGAGCAGAGAAATAAAGATTGAGAGTGCTGAAGGTGCAATTTAATGTAGGGTGAATAATCAGGAAGAAGGTCGTATCTAAGCAAAGTCTTCAAAGAAATAAGGAGGTTTCTAGACAGATTCTGGAGGTATAAAATCCACACGGAGCAAATAACTAATGCAAAAATCCGACAGGAAGACTGTGCCTGAAAAGTTAGAACTCTAAGGATGCCAGAGAATCTAGAACAAAGTAAGCAAAGGATAAAGTAGAAGAAAAAGTTCAAAAGAAAAGACAACTGAGGCTTTATAGACCTTTTTTTTTTTCCCCCAGACAGGGTCTCACTCCCTGGCCCAGGCTGCAATGCAGTGGCATGATCTTGGCTCACTGCAACCTCTGCCTCTCAAGTTCGAGGGATTTTCCTACCTCTTCCTCCCGAGTAGCTAAGACTACAGACGTGCGCCACCATGCCCAGCTAATTTTTGTATTGTTAGTAGAGACAGGGTTTCACTATATTGGCCTGGCTGGTCTTGAACTCCTGACCTCAAGTGATCTGCCTGCCTCGGCCTCCCAGTGTGCTGGGATTACAGGCATGAGTCAACGCACCCGACCTTTGTAGAAAATTTTAAGTGCATTGGCTTTAAAACAGCTTGAAATATGAAGCAATTGCCAGCTTTTAACTAGCAGAATGACATGAAAGGATTTGCTATTTTAAGGGATGACTTTAGCTGCCCTGTAGATTATACACTCATGAGGTGAGGGGGAGCAAAGTTAGAAGAATTGTGCTAGTCATCCAGAAAAACATGATGGAAGCTCCTGGCATGTTGAGCATGGTAATCAAAGGAAAGGAATCTGTGGATATTTTGAAGGTGGAGACAACAAGCTTTTCTAATAGGTGTAAAACATGTTTGTGAGAAAGAAACAAAACAATGATGACCTTAGAGTGTTGCATTTTAATTGTTAATAACTTTAAACATTAGTGATCATAATAATATGAATAGTCCTTAAAAATCACCATAATTAAATAACATGTACTTCATTACTCTGTTTTTCACACAGTACTTCCCAACTAACTAAATAAATATTACTCCCGTTTTGGAAAATAAATCAACCACTCAAGGATCATCTGCAAGAAAACAGAATTCTTAATTATTTATAAAATCAGCAAACTGGAGTTTAAACATGAGTATATGATATGTAAATGAAAGCTACAATTGGCCAAGCTATCTGCAGCCATATTTGCAGGTCTGATTACTAAAAAATATACTCTATGACAGTTTACATCTTATCATTCTAGATGTTTTAAATACAGATTTTCTGGGAAAGCCATGCTACAAACACTTCATAAAATGTCCTTACAATGTCTTTAAATTAACAGTGCTACTTTTACACCTTGAATTTTCCTTTGACATTTATATTCACACTTACACAGCTTTTGTAAGAATCTAGCCTTTTTTATGAGGTATATTTCTCTTCCATATTACAATTTAATTGGCATGCTATTTCTGTTTTTTATCATTAAAATATTAAATATAATAAATATGTCCAGATTTTTTGCCCAATAATAATCCATTTGCATTCTTGTCTATGTAACCTGATTTCATAAATTAATGTTATTTTTAAAATTAATAAATTGCTACATAATCACATATTTGCATATATTTCTGGAGACTGTGTTTTTAAGGAACAATTATAAATTATCTTCATTTGAATTTCTAAGATTCTTTCATCCTAGATTACTACGTCTAATGTATTTTCAATATCACTTGCATCCCCAACACAAATATTACATACCTGCCACTATAGCCCATCTTAAATACAAGTCCAATCATATTAATACCTTGTTTGAAATCCCAAAATTACTATTTTCCATCATGACAACATATATTTTCCTTTTCTGGGGATGTCAAACATGCCCTTCAAAATTGTTTATTTCCATTCATTACTTCAGCCTCATTACATGCCATATCTCTGGTCACCATAGATAGTTCATTGTTAACCATAGTGCTAAATGGTATTCAACCTTACTGTGTTCCATCACATGTCTCTGCCTTAGTAATTTCACCCTCTGCGTGGCCCTTTACCCCACACTGTCTACTACTGAATATCTTTCCTCTGTTAAAATTTAACTTGAGTCTCCTCCTCTTGCAGACCTTTCTTTTATTAAACCTGTTTGTACCTCTGTCATAGCACCTTCCATACTGCACTAGAGGGCCTGCGGGTAGATGGGAACCATCCATTTGAGGAGAGGACAAGATATAGACACCTGGGCTTACTATTCACCCTCCAAAATGAATTATGATATGTGATACACAAAAAGAGCAGAACAGGGAAGAGTTATGGAGAGTAATTAGCATTGGCTATAACTAGAAGGAAGAACACATGGTGTATTTTCTTCAATTAACAATTTTACTTTTAATGCTTTAAAGCTATTTTAATCACTACCTACACTCTTGGTGGATATCCTACCTTTATTTCTTTTAAAGCCTCCAGTTTTCCTAATTACTTCATATATGGTCTAATAATTGAACCAGTATCTTAAAACCATAAAATTCTAGCTGAAATAACTCCTATTTTGCAATAAACTAATGTTTGACATAACAGATATTTTCTCATAGAGTCTCCATAGGGGACAATGAAATCAACTTCTTGGTACCCTTAGGAATAAATGGCACAACTAACTCGCGGCGAATGCTTAATTTATTTCATCACGTTCTATATTATTTATCTTTTGTTCTGCTTTATTTAGCTTTTTCATAGATCAAAGCTGAACTCCAGCTTTTGTGATTTGTTCTCTCCACTGTTGCAAGAAAAGAATGGAAAAGAGGAAGGAGAAGAACGACAACTATGACATCTTGATAAAGGAGATTTCAATATTTAACAAATTTGCATGTCATCAATAAATGCATTAGCACTTCAGCACCTGGCTTCTCAAGCAAACACTTTAATAAGCAGATGGTTCTGCCTGAGTGACCATTTTAAACACTTACTCCATTTAGCTTTGACAATTTGCTTGAGACAGGCTGGTATTGCTCATCAATTCTATGGCATCTTCAGAAACAGTCAAGTCATTTACTGTGAAAAATATTTTTTCCGAGAGGTTAAAAATAAATTTAAAGTGAGCACACATATTTTAATTTAAATCCTACTGCTTATTTATTACTCATTTATCTATGTGGTATTTGTGATACAAATTAATTCTTTAAAATAATTCATATCATGTCATCCCTCTGGGCCAATTTAAAGAGCCCTTCTGCCTCTCATCAACATTTCCATACTTCTTGTTATCTTTCCATCTCTGTGATCCCTTCTCTTTTCAGATTATGTTTTATCATTTCCTTTACTAAGATTTCACTTATCCTTCCCCAGCCCAAGTTAAGTATTCTCTTTCTAAATTCCTCCAACCCTTCATAACTAATGCCTGCACTGAATCACAATGCTGAAGTATAATAGGGGTGATTGCCTTTGCTTGTTGATTTCTGATATGGGGCCAAGATTCCTTTGAAAATGAAAAACACCAATTTTATAATTGTATTTATTTTTAACTGATTTATTGCCTGTTCTTTTTTTAGGAGATTAATTTAAACACAGATTTGACTGAGCGTAAATTCAGAGTAATACTAAAGGAGTAGAATTACAGCTTCTTATTTCATGCAAAGTGCAATTTATGTTCAGATAAAATATAAAACTTTTAAGCTGAAGATGCTTACAGTAATTTCCTTCTTATTTTCAAGATCACATATAAACTTACAATTTTGTACTAAACTCACAACATGAATATTTGAAACATAAAAGTATCAGACAAATATTAGAATGTGTAGCTTTGGTGTAATAAGATGTATTATACAGAAAGAACAAGTGCTTTTGTATACATACAAATAAAGAGTTTTTGAGACATGGGAAAATGGATTCATCTTTTGAGCAAGGAAGGGACAAAGTGTCATGTTTTATAATGCATTTTTTACTCTTTTTAAGTGATCATTCTCTTGAATTCCTCCTTAGAAGTAAAACAGTTCACCTAGAGTTTCCAGAAATTTCAAGTACTCAGGGCAGAAAAAATTTTCAAAGGAAGAAATTTATAAACACTAGAGTCTGCATGGGTGTATGAGTCTGTTCTCACATTGCTGTAAGGAACTATCTGAGACCTGGTAATTTATTTTTTAAAAAAAGAGGTTTAATTGGCTCACCATTTTACAGGCTGTACAGAAAGCATGGCTGGGGAGGCCTCGGAAAACTTACAATCATGGCAGAAGGCAGAGGGGAAACCAGCACATCTTAAATGGCCAGAGAAGGAGGAAGAGAGGATAGGGGAAACTGGGGATTACAATTTGATATGAGATTTGGGTGGGGCCACAGAGACAAACCATATCATTTCATCTCTGGCCCCTCCCAAATCTCATGTCCTTCTCACATTTCAAAACACAATCATGCCTTCCCAACAATCTCCCAAAATCTTAACTCATTCCAGCATTAATTCAAAGTCCAAGTCCCAAGACTCATCTGAGACAAGGCAAGTCCCTTCTGCCTAGGAGCCTGTAAAATAAAAAAAATACAAGTTACTTACTTCCAAGATTCAGTGGGGGTACAGGCATTGGGCAAATGATCCCATTCCAAAAGGGAAAAATTGGCCAAAAAAACAGGGGGCTAAAGGACCCATACAATTCCTCAACTCAGCAGGGCAATCATTAAATCTCAGAGCTCCAAAATAATCGCCTTTGCCTCTATGTCTCACATTCATGCCACACTGTTGCAAGGAGTGAACTCTCAAGATCTTGGGCAGCTCCGCCCCTATACCTCTGCAAGGTACAGCCTCACAGCTGCTTTCATGAACTTCCATTGAGTGTTTGTGGCTTTTCCAGGCACACAGTGCAAGCTGTCAGTGGATCTACCATTGTGGAGTCTGGAGGATGGTGGTCCTCTCCTCACAGCTCCACTAGGCAGTGCCCCAGTAGGGACTCTGTGCGGAAGTTCCAACCTCACATTTCCCCTCTGCACTGCCCTAGTAGAGGTCTTCCATAAGGGCTCCACCCCTGCAGCAGACTTCTGCGTGGACATCCAGGCATCTTTATACATCCCCTGAAATTTAGATGGAGGTTTCCAAGGCTTAACTTTTGCACTCTGTGCACCTGCAGGCTTATCACCATGTAGAAAATACCAAGGATTTTATAGCTTGCACTCTCTGAAGCAACAGATCAAGGTATACCTTGGGCCCATTTAGCCATGGCTGGAGATTTAGCAGCTGCAATGCAGGGTGCCATGTCCCAAGGATTCACAGAATAGCAGTGCCTTAGGCCTGTCCCCCAAAGCCATTCTTTCCTCCTAGGCCCCCAGTCTTGTGATGGGAGGGGTTGCCATGAATGTCTGTGAAATGCCTTCTAGGTATTCTCCCATTATCTTGGCTATTAACATTTGAATTCTTGTTACTTATGTAAATTTCTGCAGCTGGCTCGAATTCCTCCCAAGAAAATAGGTTTTTCTTCTCTACCACAAGGTCAGGTTGCAAATTTTCTAAACTTTTATGTTCACTTTTCTTTTAAATATAAGTTGCATTTTCAGATCATCTCTTTGCTCACACATACGACCATATGGTGTTAGAAGCAGCTAGGCCACATCTTGAACACTTTCCTCTTCAGAATTTTTTTTCAACCAGATACCCTAAATCATCACTCTCAAGTACAAAGTTTCACAGATCCCTAGAGCAGGGACAAAATGCTGCCAGTCTCTTTGTTAAGCATAGCAAGAGTGACCTTTACTCCAGTTCCAAATAAATTCCTCATCTCTATCTGACACCACCTCAGCCTGGACTTTGTTGTCCATATCACTATCAGTATTTTGGTCACAACAATTTAACAATTTTCTAGGAAGTTCCAAACTTTCCCACATCTTCCTGTCTTCTTCTGAGCCCTCCAAACTGTTCCAACCTCTGCCTGTTACCCAATTCCAAAGCCACTTTCATAGTGTCAGGTATCTTCATAGCAATGCTCCACTTCTTGGTACCAATTTTCTGTATTAGTCTGCTCTTGCATTGGTATAAAGAAATACCTGATATTGCATAATTTATAAACAAAAGGAGTTTTAATTGGCTTATGGTTCTGCAGGCTGTACAGTAAGCATGACTGGGAAGTCCTCAGGAAACTTGCAATCATGGTGGAAGGTGAAGAGGAAGCTGACACATCCTTCACGGCCAGAGTAGAAAAAAAGGGGTGGGGAAGTGCTATATACTTCTAATTTACTCAGTCTCATGAGAACTCACTCACTATCATGAGAATAGTAAGGAGAAATTTACCCTCATGATTCAACCACCTCCCATCAGGCTCCTCTGTCAACAATGGAAATTACAATTCAGCATGAGATTTGGGTGGGACACCGAGCCAAACCATATTATCGTGCTTCAGGCCACCCCAGGTAC
>NW_012113141.1:14604565-14614734 GCF_000951035.1 Colobus angolensis palliatus | reverse complement strand
CCCAAAGGAATATAAATCTTTCTGTCATAAAGATACACATACGTGTATGTTCATTGTAGTACTATTCACAATAGCAAAGACATTGAATCAACCCAAATGCCCATCAACGATAGATTGGACAAAGAAAATGTGGTACATATACACCATGGCATACTATGCAGCCATAAAAAGGAATGAGATCATATTCTTTGCAGGGACATGGATGAAGCTGGAAGCCATGATTTTCAGCAAACCAATGCAGGAACAGAAAACCAAACACTGCATGTTCTGTCTTATAAGCGGGAGCTGAACAATGAGAATATATGGACACAGGAAGGGGAACAGCACTTCCTGGGGCCTGTCAGGGGAGGGCAGAGTGGGAAAGCATAAGGGAAAAGAGCTGATGCATGTGGGGCTTAATACCTAGGTGATGGGTTAATAGGTGCAGCAAACCACAATGGCACCTGTTTACCTAAGTAACAAATCTGCACATCCTGCACATGTACCCCAAAACTTAAAAAATAAATACATAAATTTAAAAAAAATAAAAAAGACTGAGTGCAAATGTTTTAGAGGACATTATCAATTATACTCCCAGAAATTTATTAATAACCTATATCCTTGTCAATTGTGATTTTTTTAGCAACAATTTCTAGTCTTGAGATTATCAGGTCAAAGAGTAAACATGTATTAAATATGAGAACAATTATCTAATATTCTTACAAAAGTGTCTTACGATAAACAATGTGTGGGAATGTTTGTTTCTGCACAGCCTTGCCAGCCATGGTTATCATCAAATAATGTATTATTTGTTACAATCCTATGTTTCTGCATTCCTTGAGACATAAATGCTGAGCATCAGTTTTGTGTTTACTGGGTATGTGTAGTCAGTTGTTTAAAGTAAATCACTTTTAGTATTGTGAGGTGTGTGTGTGTGTATGTATTTGCGTGGTGTGCTTCTCTTTGCAAATTAAGATTAATGATATTAGATCTTTCTTGTCAAGAGTCAAACTTGTTTCCTCCCTGATATTGTCTGGCTCTGTGTCCCCACCCAAATCTCATGTGGAATTGTCATCTGAGTTATAATCCCCACATGTTGGGTGAGGAACCTTGTTGGAGGTGATTGGATCATGGGGGCGGTTCCCCTATACTGTTCTTGTGATAGTGAGTGAGTTCTCACAAGATCTGAGGTTTTTATAAGGTACTCTTTCCCCTTCGCTCTGCACTTGTTTCTGTTTTGCAACCTTGTGAAGAAGGACATGTTTGCTTCCCCTTCCGCCATGATTATAAGTTTCCTGAGGCCTCCCAAGCCTGTCAGTTCTGAGTCAACTAAACCTCTTCTCATTATAAATTACACAACCCTGAGTAGTTCTTTATGGCAGTGTGAAAATGAATTAATACACTCCCTTTTATACATACCCCACAATTAATCCATCAACTAGTTCTGTTAGCCCCACTTTCAAAATATATACAGAATCAAACCTTTTTTCATGACCTACCATTGTCATGTCTCATCCGGGCTATTGTGACATCCTCTAACTTGTCTATTCCAAACAGAGTAGCTATTATGACACTTTTAAAGCATATGCCAAATAATATTCCTCTGCACAAAAAATCTCATTCTGAGCCAAAGCTAACATCCTTGCTTGGGCATTGAGTCATCTCATCCTGGCTATCCAGCCTTCATGTCCCCTCCCTCTCCCATTAGCAGGCTTCCTTGTGCCACACACTTGCCATGTATCTTCCTCTGCCTTCAGGGTCTTCTTCTGCCTGGAAAGCTCTCTGTGAGACATCAGGTACCTCCTGTCCTCCCTCCAGTCTTTTCAAACAGCAGTCCTTCATCATCCTATATAAAGCACCTCTCCCAATAACACACTTTCTTTGCCTTGTTGTGCTATTTTTTTGTTGTTTGTATTAGAACTTATTAACAACTGAAATATTGTATGTTTGCTTTCACATGAATCAATATTAATTTTTAAAAGGGAATCATAAGAGTGCTCAAAAATAAGAGTGCTCATAAATAGCATTGGTGAATTATTTATAATGATTGAGAAGTGAAGACATTTCTGAGCAGTGAGACAGAAATCCTGATTTATTAATCTATTCCCCAGCAATGGTTATTGAATTATCTCTCTTTTCTCTACTGATTTGAAAATGTTACTTTCATTTTCTACTGAATTTCTGTATATATAGGAAACTATTTTTGAACCACCTTAAACTAAAACCCCATGTGTATTTGGATCTATTTGGGGCATTACTTTGCTCATTGCCAAATTTTTCTTCAGAAAGATCAAACCTACTTACAATTCCAATAAACATATGAGCAAGCCTATTCTCCCAAACCATACACAAATGCTCAGGAACTGAATCTAAAAAATCTTTTATATTTGCATATGTAGGTTTTTTATTATTTAAGCCAGGAATTTATATATATGCACGCCCACATATGTGAATATTCTATATACAAAAGTTATTTATATATTTATAATGTTTCAGATAGATATAAGCTCTTTATATATTAATGCCATTTCATTTTGGTTTATCCTTATAGTATAGAAAACAGTTTTATTATTTGAATTCTGTCTCTCTACTTGTGTTTTTTTTTAATTTAAGTTTTATTTTTATAGGATTTATAGATTTGGTGGATTCCATCTACCTTATTATAAAATTTTGATTTAAATAGTACTGTATTTATATATTTATAGTTTATATATTTATATTAAATTATAAATTTATATATTTAAATAGTACTGTATTTATATATACAATAGTATTGTATAAATTATTTTATTGTTAATTTATTATCTTCTAAGATACGCATTTTTCATGGGCCTGAGAAGTATTAGTGTGTAGTGGTTAGCTCCACAGGCTCTACATTTAATCTGGCTTGGATATGTATCCTGCCTCTTCCCCATTCTATATGTATAAATTCATGAAACTACTTTATCTTCTTTAGCCTCTATATTCTCATCTTTATATTGGGGATTTTAAAAATCAACTAATCAAGAAGGGTTATTGGCCAATTAAATTGGATAAGACATCTAAATAGCTTAATATGGTGACAGGCAAAATCAGCACAATCATATCATAAAACAAAGTTAAAATGTATTGTCATAGAAACTTCTGAAGTACTACTTTCTAAAATCTTACATTGAAGATAAGAAATCTTATGTCAACCTATTTACATGTTAGATATATAGCTTTTCAGATATTTAGTCTCTATAGAAATCCCAAAATCTTGCCATTATCTTCTGGATGTATCGTATCTTCACTAATTTCTCTGTTAAGTGGCCACCTTTTGATTCCATTTTTCTCAAGTTTTGTTTTTCAGTGTTGGGGGTTTTTCTTTTCATAATTCTTCACTTAGTACTTTTCAGCAGGCTCCGTTCTCTTCTTCAGGGGTTACTGGTATTTCAGATTTTCACATTCCTCAGATTACATTCATCACATTTATTTTTTACCCATAAAAAATGCTTTTGGAATTTCTTTAGTTGATTTAAAATTTATTTGTTTGAGCTCCTGCTGTGTATGGTTTTCGTGACATAAAATCATTCTATGTTTATAAAAATTTTATTTTGATGTCAAATATCCACTTTCAATTACAATGTCAATTACAACGTTCTCTTGATTGTCTTACATAATACATTAAGACATGTTTAGGGTTCCTCCTGTTACTTGGAGTAAGCCTACTTTACTGGAGGTAACTATTACAGAATTTTCAAAATAGTGTCCTCCTTTTAGACTAGTGAGACATGAAAATTTATGAATTTATAAATTGCTTTCTAGATTGATGTGGCTTTCTATTCTGGTGTTTTAGTATAAATTATTAGGAAAGGAAAGGAAGATATTTACACTTACCTATTTTATTTTTCTGTATTGCCATTCTGTTGCCTGGGAGGCAGGGAAGAAGTAGGAGACCAGCCAGCCAGTTGCAGAGGACTTCACTGATTCAGGAGTGGTTGTTTTCCATGTTAATTGTAGAAAGCTAATTCTTTCAGGGCCTATCTCACTTTCACAGGTCTCACAAAGAACTCTGTGCCGCAGTGCCTTCCTTTTGCACAGCCATCCATACTTGAACTAAATTTGGGCTAACACGCTGGCCAAATACCTCATACAATTCTTCCTTTTGAAGCTTCACAGTTTGAACTGGCACCTTCTGTTCTGAACTTGGTTGTTTTAACACTTTATGTTTGTTTGCTTTTGTTTCTGTTTTTGTTTTGTTTTGTGTTTCTCCTGAGATATTCTGTTCACATACTTTCATGCAGGATTTCTTTTACGTTTCACATTATCAGCTTTTCAGTACTTCCTTCAGTACAATCCTATCTGCATTACCACCCATCTATTGATGATATCCTTTCTCACCTTCCATTTTGAATAGAGAAGACAGATTTATTTTCACTTTCTAGTACATTTATTTTAAGGGAATTTATTAATGAACAGAATTAACCATATAGGTTCGAACAATGTCTTTTAACAAGTTGCATGTTTATTAAACTGTATTTTAAAAGTGGCATCCCATCACAATTTAAACCAAAACACTCATCTTCTGTATGTCACCATCCTCAGTAAAATAATAATTAAAAGTAATTAATGTTTATTCTCATTCTCTTGTACTTGCATGGGAATACGTATTAAATGCACAGTCAGAGCACATTTTTTTGGTCAAATATGGAAGAATAGGTACAACTAAGTCAGGTACTTTTTCTAAAATGTCAGTTACAGTATTACACCAGTAATGTAACACCTCACAATGGCTTTTTCTCATTTTTGCCCAGACTACTTGTCTTGAGTCTTTCCCTTTCCCTTTCTATCTTTCCATGATGTACTTTAAGAAATAGGGAGTTTTATTCAGCATGGAACATAATTCTTCAACAGTTTAGAAACAAGACTGCAGAGCAGAAATAGCAAAACCTCTAAAGAGTTTACTTTGAGTTGTCTCCTCACCATGCTCATGTTTGAAATATTGAGCAATTTATTAATCACTTTAGTTCCTCTTTTCTCAGTCTATCAAATGGTGAAAATATCTACACTGTAAAATTTTGAAAAAATAAATTAGATAAGGTATTTAAAGCAGTTGCCAGACATTTTCTTTGTCATCAATGAATGTCAATTTTTTTCCTTTGTGGAAGCTTTAAGTTGACAGAGTTGGGACTGATCTCCAAATCCTCTTATGTTCCCTTCTCCCTCTTTTCCTCCATTTCTCCCTCTGCCTTTTTAAAAGAGTCGAAATACAGCAACTGAAAATGATGGAATCGCAATGTTGAATTTCTGTATAAGGAGCATTATTACAAATACATAATCAGAACTACAAATGTGCAATGAAATAGCAAAAATGGGTCCAAGGAACGGGAGAAGAATTTTTTTGAGTCACTGAACTTGGGATTTTCCTCCTTATAGCAAATTTAAGAAGCAGATATCAATAAGTTGTTTGAGAAGCAGCTTGGCTGTCAGTGTCACGTTTCATTATACATAAGCCCAATAGTTCTCTTCCTATTAATGAACTATTTGACTGACAACGTGATTAAACTACATATGCCCGTGATGTCACACATTTGGCTGAAAACAGTCTTGATGTCTAACAGATGAGTGCTCTAATTTGACACCAAATGAGAACACCTTACAGAATGCAACCAGTGTCGTCTAATTTGTCCAGATGGTTGTCACCTTTTCTTCCTCCCCAAAATGACTCTAGCAACTTCAATGACATTATCTGTAACAGTGTGCTTTGGAAAGACTAATTATGCATTTTTTCATATTATAAAATATGCAGTAAAGAGTCAATATTTCCTCAAATATATTTATGAACTCTAACACCTTAAAAAATAATAGATGATAGCCATTAATTATTTTGGATAACTCTAAAATACTAGACAATTTTAGTATGCAGGAGTTCCAAAATTTTGTTTGGAATCCTTTGCAAAACTCAACATGATTTAGAATTTATTGATTATCCACTATATTTTAGACATTGTACTAGTTGGTCTGATAACTACAAATATCGATAAACCATGGCATAAGAAATTCTATACAATCAGAACACAAATAGACCATACATAAAAATTTTAGTACAATATAGGCTAGTGGATAAAAATTGAGGAAATAAATGTCATGGGAGCAAATAAATGGAGATATATTGCAGTTGGATTATATTAGAATAATTCTTGGGTAAAAATGGTATCAGATCTGAGCGTCAAAGAGTAAGAATTTTGCATGTAACATCAGAGTAGAGAAAGTGCAAGCTTAGGAAGAGATTCAGCTAATAGCAAAAGGGAAAACCTTTGAGATAAGGAAGAACATTGTGTCCAGGTAGTTTGCATCCTAATGAAAACATTTGTATTAAATAAAAAATAGTCATCATATATTGATAAGTAAAATGAACAGATAAAAAATTTTTAAGAACAGATACATTTAAGTCTAATTATTGAGGTATGTAGGCACCACCAATTCATCTACATAAGAAAATTAACTGAAATCCAAAAGAGAATACAGTAAAATATTAAAAATAATTTGCTGATCTGGTAACAAATTCAATATTCTAATTTTATTCAATTAATATAATCTATTTGTGTTATAAATTTTTTGAAACTTGACATTTTATTTATTCTTGCCTTGGATCTATCATACGCTGTTTATGATTTTGATAGAGTTCTAAAAGCTTGCAAAACCACAAAATAAAGCACCAAAGGCTCCAAATTTTGGTAAGTGAGTGGCTTCCTAAAATAAGTTGAGTCTATTAGTGAAAGCTATAGCGAATTGGGTCAAAAGAAACAAAATACTGACAGATGGCAAAGGGAAATAAGAAAAGCCTTTTCAAGTATTTCAAACATAGAAGTAATTCGAACATGAAGTTCCAAGTCCATTAATAAATAAAGAGGTATATGAAACCTACAACAGCATCAAAACAGCCAAGTTATTGACCTGCTTTTAAGATAGGTGGTAACAAGAGTTGTTTTCTTTTAAAATGATGTAGCAATCAGTATTATCATCTGAATTTATAAGCCACACAGTGATGAAGGTAGAAGTGATAGGAATAAACACTTTAAACATTTAAGCCTAAGCAAATGAGCATCTAGGTGACACATTTCAGGATGTTAAAAATTAGACAATAAATGGCCTTGATATAAATCTGTAAAATCATAAATGAACTTGAACAGATCTCTCCAATATTATTTGAATTGGGAGCTAATGATTAAAAATTGTAAAGTACTAGAATTTATGTGTGATTTTAAAAATAAAAAATAATGTGTAAAAAATTTTTAAAGAACAACATTAAATTTCAAAAGGCATTTACATTTAAAAAACACTTAACTTTTTGTTAGAATCAAAAGTAAAGATTTTTATTAGTAAATAAAGAATAGATTAGAATCACACCCAAGTGTAGGTAAGTTTACTAACCCAATCATTTTTTCTCGATTCATTGTCATATATTCTGATTTCTCCCCTAAACCATGATACCCATTTATACTTGAGACTGTACTGCTCAAGGTAAATTACCTCATGATTACAATTTACCATGTAAATCATGACCTGGAATATTTATCAATGTCAACAGTAAGTATGTGAGTGAGTTAGTTTGTTATTTTTTACTTAGCCAGATCAAATTTGTAAAGACATGATTTCTTTATTTAACTTGAAGTAAGTTAATACAATAATTCTTTTGTGTTTTGTCTTGAATATTTACCTATAAAGGAAGTACATTGTTTTGAAACTGTATCTTATTCAAACTGATGTTATATTAAAACCTATGGACAATATCTAGGAGGAGACATGGTTGATAAGAATTTTTCAGAAATACATGCAGTTTCCAAGAACAAATACTATTCCTATTTGTATAGGCTAACCTGTAATTGTAGTAAAAATAATCCTAACCACAATTAAGCTAAAAATGATATCAATAACAGTTTAATAGAACTTACAAAACACTTCCAAATATGTTATCACAATTAACACTCGTAACAACACTTTTAAGAAAAGATTTATTAACTTTTGCCTTCATTGAAGAAATATTTATGTAGTACTTGTACATACCTGCTATAGTTTCAACAACATTTTAATACTGAGCTCCTCTTCCATATGTAATTCTGTACATTGCTATCAGAATTCATTTGCTGGGTTAAGTGAAAATTCGAGATGGGATTTTGACAGAAATCGAATGGATCATATTACATTATTATATAGTATAGCATATTAATTATATGATATTTATGTTAACTAATGTGGAATAACTAATAATTGCTACATTCTTACATCTAGAAACATGGCAAATGTCTCTATTTGTCAGTCCTAGTTTTGTAATCTTTCATTTATTTTATAGTTTTAAATAAAAAGATTGCACAGTTATTTTATACATATCTTAAGTAATTTGTTATCGTTGAAATATAGAGTAAGTTCTGGTCACTACAGCACCAAAATCCCATTACCAGATGCTGCTTATCTAGCTGGAGGAGACTGAGTGGGAATGGTGATGGGCTGACACTGTTAGCAGCTTTTGTTGGAACAACCCAAAAAGAGGTGATGATTCTGTTCCTCTCCCAGGTACATATCAACATTCCATGTATTTATTGGTCAATAAAGGTCTTACCTTCTACGGTAGTACTTTCCCAGCTCTTTAGAGCTTGATTCCATGCTTCATTCAGATCTTGTCAGCTGTCTTTCAGGCTTTGCTTTGTCTGTGGTAAACTTAGAGCACCTCTACTTGTTTTTCACTATTTTTATAAATGTATTTTTATCATTTTTGTCAAATTTGGAGCAGCTGGTGGAGGCCTATCATACCTTCAATATATCAAATGGGGCTGGCATCAGATTATATTTAGATTTTTTAAATATTTAAATCATTATTACTTTTGAAATGTGTTTTCATAAAAATTTTTAATACAGTTTTAAATGTATGATTTTTCTAAATAGTGATTAGTGCCATCCAGATACTATGTTAAATTTTGAAAGATGCACTTATACTCACTGATTGTATTTCTCAGCCACCTCAATCTGTACTAATCTGGTTCGGGTCCCATTGCTCCAAGAAACAACCTTTATAAAGGGAATCAGTCAATGTAAGGTGGTTTCCTTTTAAAACTGTTTTAAATCTGTAACTTTTTGCTTATTTCTTTTCTTCTACCTACAGTAATTTTAAATTTTTTTCTTAACTTGATTTTGTAAAATATTTATATGAAATAGCCCAAAAGTTTATTTAAGCCCTTATTTTGCAAAGAAAACAATTACAAGGATAATACATTATCAATTTACAGCGCCCTTGAAAAATTGAGTTTTTCTACCAACACAGTTAATTGACATTACATTTAATATATTTGTTTAATTGCTAACAGAAACTTCTTTTAGATCTTCCATTTTATTAAAGTCTAAATTATGAATTGTTTTTACATAGGTAAAGTACTTTTTCAATTCTTTTTTTTTCAGTGAGATTGTATGAGTAGCAGCTTTTTAATTTGTTCATATTTAGTAGTTCTTGGCTGAGTAGAAAATTCTTGTATCATAATGTTTTTTTTTTTAATTTTATTGATTGATTGATTGATTTGAGATGGAGTCTCTCTCTGTCACCCAGGCTGGAGTACAGTTGCGTGATCTTGGCTCATGGCAAGCTCTGCCTCTCAACCTCCCAAGTAGCTGGGACTACAGGTTACAGGCTCCCGCCACCACGCCCAGCTGGTTTTTTTTGTATTTTCAGTAAAGACGGGGTTTCACTGTGCTAGCCAGAATGGTCTCGATCTCCTGACCTCGCGATCTGCCCACCTCGGCCTCCCAAAGTGCTGGGATTACAGGTGTGAGCCACCACACCTGACCCATAATTTTATTTTTAAATAAAAGTAAAAAGTAAAGAAACACCTACACATGATATTACAAAATTTTAAAAAACTTCAAGATTCTCATTTATGCACAATAATCTGTGCTATATTGTGATGTTTCAATGACTTTATTATCAGAAAATCTGTAAAATGTGATTGCATAAAATTAGAAAACACAGATAACAAAATTTTCAAAAAAAAAATTATATTCACACCCAAGATCACTTGTGCAATTCATACATCTGGATTTACTTTTCTTTGTTTAAAAAATATATTAGCTAAAATGAGATTATCCTCTGCTTTTCAAAAATTGGTATATTGTTAAAAAATTTGTCCCAGAACATTTTCATTTTCTTTACTTGTAAAACACATAGAATTTTTTTTTTTTTT
>NW_012113141.1:14582512-14604515 GCF_000951035.1 Colobus angolensis palliatus | reverse complement strand
AAAAAAATAAAAAAGACTGAGTGCAAATGTTTTAGAGGACATTATCAATTATACTCCCAGAAATTTATTAATAACCTATATCCTTGTCAATTGTGATTTTTTTAGCAACAATTTCTAGTCTTGAGATTATCAGGTCAAAGAGTAAACATGTATTAAATATGAGAACAATTATCTAATATTCTTACAAAAGTGTCTTACGATAAACAATGTGTGGGAATGTTTGTTTCTGCACAGCCTTGCCAGCCATGGTTATCATCAAATAATGTATTATTTGTTACAATCCTATGTTTCTGCATTCCTTGAGACATAAATGCTGAGCATCAGTTTTGTGTTTACTGGGTATGTGTAGTCAGTTGTTTAAAGTAAATCACTTTTAGTATTGTGAGGTGTGTGTGTGTGTATGTATTTGCGTGGTGTGCTTCTCTTTGCAAATTAAGATTAATGATATTAGATCTTTCTTGTCAAGAGTCAAACTTGTTTCCTCCCTGATATTGTCTGGCTCTGTGTCCCCACCCAAATCTCATGTGGAATTGTCATCTGAGTTATAATCCCCACATGTTGGGTGAGGAACCTTGTTGGAGGTGATTGGATCATGGGGGCGGTTCCCCTATACTGTTCTTGTGATAGTGAGTGAGTTCTCACAAGATCTGAGGTTTTTATAAGGTACTCTTTCCCCTTCGCTCTGCACTTGTTTCTGTTTTGCAACCTTGTGAAGAAGGACATGTTTGCTTCCCCTTCCGCCATGATTATAAGTTTCCTGAGGCCTCCCAAGCCTGTCAGTTCTGAGTCAACTAAACCTCTTCTCATTATAAATTACACAACCCTGAGTAGTTCTTTATGGCAGTGTGAAAATGAATTAATACACTCCCTTTTATACATACCCCACAATTAATCCATCAACTAGTTCTGTTAGCCCCACTTTCAAAATATATACAGAATCAAACCTTTTTTCATGACCTACCATTGTCATGTCTCATCCGGGCTATTGTGACATCCTCTAACTTGTCTATTCCAAACAGAGTAGCTATTATGACACTTTTAAAGCATATGCCAAATAATATTCCTCTGCACAAAAAATCTCATTCTGAGCCAAAGCTAACATCCTTGCTTGGGCATTGAGTCATCTCATCCTGGCTATCCAGCCTTCATGTCCCCTCCCTCTCCCATTAGCAGGCTTCCTTGTGCCACACACTTGCCATGTATCTTCCTCTGCCTTCAGGGTCTTCTTCTGCCTGGAAAGCTCTCTGTGAGACATCAGGTACCTCCTGTCCTCCCTCCAGTCTTTTCAAACAGCAGTCCTTCATCATCCTATATAAAGCACCTCTCCCAATAACACACTTTCTTTGCCTTGTTGTGCTATTTTTTTGTTGTTTGTATTAGAACTTATTAACAACTGAAATATTGTATGTTTGCTTTCACATGAATCAATATTAATTTTTAAAAGGGAATCATAAGAGTGCTCAAAAATAAGAGTGCTCATAAATAGCATTGGTGAATTATTTATAATGATTGAGAAGTGAAGACATTTCTGAGCAGTGAGACAGAAATCCTGATTTATTAATCTATTCCCCAGCAATGGTTATTGAATTATCTCTCTTTTCTCTACTGATTTGAAAATGTTACTTTCATTTTCTACTGAATTTCTGTATATATAGGAAACTATTTTTGAACCACCTTAAACTAAAACCCCATGTGTATTTGGATCTATTTGGGGCATTACTTTGCTCATTGCCAAATTTTTCTTCAGAAAGATCAAACCTACTTACAATTCCAATAAACATATGAGCAAGCCTATTCTCCCAAACCATACACAAATGCTCAGGAACTGAATCTAAAAAATCTTTTATATTTGCATATGTAGGTTTTTTATTATTTAAGCCAGGAATTTATATATATGCACGCCCACATATGTGAATATTCTATATACAAAAGTTATTTATATATTTATAATGTTTCAGATAGATATAAGCTCTTTATATATTAATGCCATTTCATTTTGGTTTATCCTTATAGTATAGAAAACAGTTTTATTATTTGAATTCTGTCTCTCTACTTGTGTTTTTTTTTAATTTAAGTTTTATTTTTATAGGATTTATAGATTTGGTGGATTCCATCTACCTTATTATAAAATTTTGATTTAAATAGTACTGTATTTATATATTTATAGTTTATATATTTATATTAAATTATAAATTTATATATTTAAATAGTACTGTATTTATATATACAATAGTATTGTATAAATTATTTTATTGTTAATTTATTATCTTCTAAGATACGCATTTTTCATGGGCCTGAGAAGTATTAGTGTGTAGTGGTTAGCTCCACAGGCTCTACATTTAATCTGGCTTGGATATGTATCCTGCCTCTTCCCCATTCTATATGTATAAATTCATGAAACTACTTTATCTTCTTTAGCCTCTATATTCTCATCTTTATATTGGGGATTTTAAAAATCAACTAATCAAGAAGGGTTATTGGCCAATTAAATTGGATAAGACATCTAAATAGCTTAATATGGTGACAGGCAAAATCAGCACAATCATATCATAAAACAAAGTTAAAATGTATTGTCATAGAAACTTCTGAAGTACTACTTTCTAAAATCTTACATTGAAGATAAGAAATCTTATGTCAACCTATTTACATGTTAGATATATAGCTTTTCAGATATTTAGTCTCTATAGAAATCCCAAAATCTTGCCATTATCTTCTGGATGTATCGTATCTTCACTAATTTCTCTGTTAAGTGGCCACCTTTTGATTCCATTTTTCTCAAGTTTTGTTTTTCAGTGTTGGGGGTTTTTCTTTTCATAATTCTTCACTTAGTACTTTTCAGCAGGCTCCGTTCTCTTCTTCAGGGGTTACTGGTATTTCAGATTTTCACATTCCTCAGATTACATTCATCACATTTATTTTTTACCCATAAAAAATGCTTTTGGAATTTCTTTAGTTGATTTAAAATTTATTTGTTTGAGCTCCTGCTGTGTATGGTTTTCGTGACATAAAATCATTCTATGTTTATAAAAATTTTATTTTGATGTCAAATATCCACTTTCAATTACAATGTCAATTACAACGTTCTCTTGATTGTCTTACATAATACATTAAGACATGTTTAGGGTTCCTCCTGTTACTTGGAGTAAGCCTACTTTACTGGAGGTAACTATTACAGAATTTTCAAAATAGTGTCCTCCTTTTAGACTAGTGAGACATGAAAATTTATGAATTTATAAATTGCTTTCTAGATTGATGTGGCTTTCTATTCTGGTGTTTTAGTATAAATTATTAGGAAAGGAAAGGAAGATATTTACACTTACCTATTTTATTTTTCTGTATTGCCATTCTGTTGCCTGGGAGGCAGGGAAGAAGTAGGAGACCAGCCAGCCAGTTGCAGAGGACTTCACTGATTCAGGAGTGGTTGTTTTCCATGTTAATTGTAGAAAGCTAATTCTTTCAGGGCCTATCTCACTTTCACAGGTCTCACAAAGAACTCTGTGCCGCAGTGCCTTCCTTTTGCACAGCCATCCATACTTGAACTAAATTTGGGCTAACACGCTGGCCAAATACCTCATACAATTCTTCCTTTTGAAGCTTCACAGTTTGAACTGGCACCTTCTGTTCTGAACTTGGTTGTTTTAACACTTTATGTTTGTTTGCTTTTGTTTCTGTTTTTGTTTTGTTTTGTGTTTCTCCTGAGATATTCTGTTCACATACTTTCATGCAGGATTTCTTTTACGTTTCACATTATCAGCTTTTCAGTACTTCCTTCAGTACAATCCTATCTGCATTACCACCCATCTATTGATGATATCCTTTCTCACCTTCCATTTTGAATAGAGAAGACAGATTTATTTTCACTTTCTAGTACATTTATTTTAAGGGAATTTATTAATGAACAGAATTAACCATATAGGTTCGAACAATGTCTTTTAACAAGTTGCATGTTTATTAAACTGTATTTTAAAAGTGGCATCCCATCACAATTTAAACCAAAACACTCATCTTCTGTATGTCACCATCCTCAGTAAAATAATAATTAAAAGTAATTAATGTTTATTCTCATTCTCTTGTACTTGCATGGGAATACGTATTAAATGCACAGTCAGAGCACATTTTTTTGGTCAAATATGGAAGAATAGGTACAACTAAGTCAGGTACTTTTTCTAAAATGTCAGTTACAGTATTACACCAGTAATGTAACACCTCACAATGGCTTTTTCTCATTTTTGCCCAGACTACTTGTCTTGAGTCTTTCCCTTTCCCTTTCTATCTTTCCATGATGTACTTTAAGAAATAGGGAGTTTTATTCAGCATGGAACATAATTCTTCAACAGTTTAGAAACAAGACTGCAGAGCAGAAATAGCAAAACCTCTAAAGAGTTTACTTTGAGTTGTCTCCTCACCATGCTC
Source organism: Colobus angolensis palliatus (assembly GCF_000951035.1). Lineage (NCBI taxonomy): Eukaryota > Metazoa > Chordata > Mammalia > Primates > Cercopithecidae > Colobus > Colobus angolensis. The sequence goes on along the minus strand of NW_012113141.1, from coordinate 14,600,102 downwards.
ATGTTTGAAATATTGAGCAATTTATTAATCACTTTAGTTCCTCTTTTCTCAGTCTATCAAATGGTGAAAATATCTACACTGTAAAATTTTGAAAAAATAAATTAGATAAGGTATTTAAAGCAGTTGCCAGACATTTTCTTTGTCATCAATGAATGTCAATTTTTTTCCTTTGTGGAAGCTTTAAGTTGACAGAGTTGGGACTGATCTCCAAATCCTCTTATGTTCCCTTCTCCCTCTTTTCCTCCATTTCTCCCTCTGCCTTTTTAAAAGAGTCGAAATACAGCAACTGAAAATGATGGAATCGCAATGTTGAATTTCTGTATAAGGAGCATTATTACAAATACATAATCAGAACTACAAATGTGCAATGAAATAGCAAAAATGGGTCCAAGGAACGGGAGAAGAATTTTTTTGAGTCACTGAACTTGGGATTTTCCTCCTTATAGCAAATTTAAGAAGCAGATATCAATAAGTTGTTTGAGAAGCAGCTTGGCTGTCAGTGTCACGTTTCATTATACATAAGCCCAATAGTTCTCTTCCTATTAATGAACTATTTGACTGACAACGTGATTAAACTACATATGCCCGTGATGTCACACATTTGGCTGAAAACAGTCTTGATGTCTAACAGATGAGTGCTCTAATTTGACACCAAATGAGAACACCTTACAGAATGCAACCAGTGTCGTCTAATTTGTCCAGATGGTTGTCACCTTTTCTTCCTCCCCAAAATGACTCTAGCAACTTCAATGACATTATCTGTAACAGTGTGCTTTGGAAAGACTAATTATGCATTTTTTCATATTATAAAATATGCAGTAAAGAGTCAATATTTCCTCAAATATATTTATGAACTCTAACACCTTAAAAAATAATAGATGATAGCCATTAATTATTTTGGATAACTCTAAAATACTAGACAATTTTAGTATGCAGGAGTTCCAAAATTTTGTTTGGAATCCTTTGCAAAACTCAACATGATTTAGAATTTATTGATTATCCACTATATTTTAGACATTGTACTAGTTGGTCTGATAACTACAAATATCGATAAACCATGGCATAAGAAATTCTATACAATCAGAACACAAATAGACCATACATAAAAATTTTAGTACAATATAGGCTAGTGGATAAAAATTGAGGAAATAAATGTCATGGGAGCAAATAAATGGAGATATATTGCAGTTGGATTATATTAGAATAATTCTTGGGTAAAAATGGTATCAGATCTGAGCGTCAAAGAGTAAGAATTTTGCATGTAACATCAGAGTAGAGAAAGTGCAAGCTTAGGAAGAGATTCAGCTAATAGCAAAAGGGAAAACCTTTGAGATAAGGAAGAACATTGTGTCCAGGTAGTTTGCATCCTAATGAAAACATTTGTATTAAATAAAAAATAGTCATCATATATTGATAAGTAAAATGAACAGATAAAAAATTTTTAAGAACAGATACATTTAAGTCTAATTATTGAGGTATGTAGGCACCACCAATTCATCTACATAAGAAAATTAACTGAAATCCAAAAGAGAATACAGTAAAATATTAAAAATAATTTGCTGATCTGGTAACAAATTCAATATTCTAATTTTATTCAATTAATATAATCTATTTGTGTTATAAATTTTTTGAAACTTGACATTTTATTTATTCTTGCCTTGGATCTATCATACGCTGTTTATGATTTTGATAGAGTTCTAAAAGCTTGCAAAACCACAAAATAAAGCACCAAAGGCTCCAAATTTTGGTAAGTGAGTGGCTTCCTAAAATAAGTTGAGTCTATTAGTGAAAGCTATAGCGAATTGGGTCAAAAGAAACAAAATACTGACAGATGGCAAAGGGAAATAAGAAAAGCCTTTTCAAGTATTTCAAACATAGAAGTAATTCGAACATGAAGTTCCAAGTCCATTAATAAATAAAGAGGTATATGAAACCTACAACAGCATCAAAACAGCCAAGTTATTGACCTGCTTTTAAGATAGGTGGTAACAAGAGTTGTTTTCTTTTAAAATGATGTAGCAATCAGTATTATCATCTGAATTTATAAGCCACACAGTGATGAAGGTAGAAGTGATAGGAATAAACACTTTAAACATTTAAGCCTAAGCAAATGAGCATCTAGGTGACACATTTCAGGATGTTAAAAATTAGACAATAAATGGCCTTGATATAAATCTGTAAAATCATAAATGAACTTGAACAGATCTCTCCAATATTATTTGAATTGGGAGCTAATGATTAAAAATTGTAAAGTACTAGAATTTATGTGTGATTTTAAAAATAAAAAATAATGTGTAAAAAATTTTTAAAGAACAACATTAAATTTCAAAAGGCATTTACATTTAAAAAACACTTAACTTTTTGTTAGAATCAAAAGTAAAGATTTTTATTAGTAAATAAAGAATAGATTAGAATCACACCCAAGTGTAGGTAAGTTTACTAACCCAATCATTTTTTCTCGATTCATTGTCATATATTCTGATTTCTCCCCTAAACCATGATACCCATTTATACTTGAGACTGTACTGCTCAAGGTAAATTACCTCATGATTACAATTTACCATGTAAATCATGACCTGGAATATTTATCAATGTCAACAGTAAGTATGTGAGTGAGTTAGTTTGTTATTTTTTACTTAGCCAGATCAAATTTGTAAAGACATGATTTCTTTATTTAACTTGAAGTAAGTTAATACAATAATTCTTTTGTGTTTTGTCTTGAATATTTACCTATAAAGGAAGTACATTGTTTTGAAACTGTATCTTATTCAAACTGATGTTATATTAAAACCTATGGACAATATCTAGGAGGAGACATGGTTGATAAGAATTTTTCAGAAATACATGCAGTTTCCAAGAACAAATACTATTCCTATTTGTATAGGCTAACCTGTAATTGTAGTAAAAATAATCCTAACCACAATTAAGCTAAAAATGATATCAATAACAGTTTAATAGAACTTACAAAACACTTCCAAATATGTTATCACAATTAACACTCGTAACAACACTTTTAAGAAAAGATTTATTAACTTTTGCCTTCATTGAAGAAATATTTATGTAGTACTTGTACATACCTGCTATAGTTTCAACAACATTTTAATACTGAGCTCCTCTTCCATATGTAATTCTGTACATTGCTATCAGAATTCATTTGCTGGGTTAAGTGAAAATTCGAGATGGGATTTTGACAGAAATCGAATGGATCATATTACATTATTATATAGTATAGCATATTAATTATATGATATTTATGTTAACTAATGTGGAATAACTAATAATTGCTACATTCTTACATCTAGAAACATGGCAAATGTCTCTATTTGTCAGTCCTAGTTTTGTAATCTTTCATTTATTTTATAGTTTTAAATAAAAAGATTGCACAGTTATTTTATACATATCTTAAGTAATTTGTTATCGTTGAAATATAGAGTAAGTTCTGGTCACTACAGCACCAAAATCCCATTACCAGATGCTGCTTATCTAGCTGGAGGAGACTGAGTGGGAATGGTGATGGGCTGACACTGTTAGCAGCTTTTGTTGGAACAACCCAAAAAGAGGTGATGATTCTGTTCCTCTCCCAGGTACATATCAACATTCCATGTATTTATTGGTCAATAAAGGTCTTACCTTCTACGGTAGTACTTTCCCAGCTCTTTAGAGCTTGATTCCATGCTTCATTCAGATCTTGTCAGCTGTCTTTCAGGCTTTGCTTTGTCTGTGGTAAACTTAGAGCACCTCTACTTGTTTTTCACTATTTTTATAAATGTATTTTTATCATTTTTGTCAAATTTGGAGCAGCTGGTGGAGGCCTATCATACCTTCAATATATCAAATGGGGCTGGCATCAGATTATATTTAGATTTTTTAAATATTTAAATCATTATTACTTTTGAAATGTGTTTTCATAAAAATTTTTAATACAGTTTTAAATGTATGATTTTTCTAAATAGTGATTAGTGCCATCCAGATACTATGTTAAATTTTGAAAGATGCACTTATACTCACTGATTGTATTTCTCAGCCACCTCAATCTGTACTAATCTGGTTCGGGTCCCATTGCTCCAAGAAACAACCTTTATAAAGGGAATCAGTCAATGTAAGGTGGTTTCCTTTTAAAACTGTTTTAAATCTGTAACTTTTTGCTTATTTCTTTTCTTCTACCTACAGTAATTTTAAATTTTTTTCTTAACTTGATTTTGTAAAATATTTATATGAAATAGCCCAAAAGTTTATTTAAGCCCTTATTTTGCAAAGAAAACAATTACAAGGATAATACATTATCAATTTACAGCGCCCTTGAAAAATTGAGTTTTTCTACCAACACAGTTAATTGACATTACATTTAATATATTTGTTTAATTGCTAACAGAAACTTCTTTTAGATCTTCCATTTTATTAAAGTCTAAATTATGAATTGTTTTTACATAGGTAAAGTACTTTTTCAATTCTTTTTTTTTCAGTGAGATTGTATGAGTAGCAGCTTTTTAATTTGTTCATATTTAGTAGTTCTTGGCTGAGTAGAAAATTCTTGTATCATAATGTTTTTTTTTTTAATTTTATTGATTGATTGATTGATTTGAGATGGAGTCTCTCTCTGTCACCCAGGCTGGAGTACAGTTGCGTGATCTTGGCTCATGGCAAGCTCTGCCTCTCAACCTCCCAAGTAGCTGGGACTACAGGTTACAGGCTCCCGCCACCACGCCCAGCTGGTTTTTTTTGTATTTTCAGTAAAGACGGGGTTTCACTGTGCTAGCCAGAATGGTCTCGATCTCCTGACCTCGTGATCCGCCCGTCTCGGCCTCCCAAAGTGCTGGGATTACAGGCTTGAGCCACCGCGCCCGGCCCACATAGAATTTTTAATAAAAGACCTAAAGTACGTAATTCAACTAATAATCTTTTATTTTTTGGCTCCTAAAAAGTGTTCCCAGAAAATAAGTTTTTCATAAAAAGTATTGGTCATTTTGAATACAATTCTAATAAATGATTTTCCTCCATATATATTCTATCAAAATAGACTGATTTAAACTTTTCTCAGCTCTGTAGATTCAGTTTAGCTTATTAGCATTCAATATGCCTTTTGTTGATACAACTGATATTTTTTTCTGTAGGAGGATCTCAAGTTATTTATAAGTCCTTATAAAAACAATCTGGACTGGAGAATTTCTTTTTATAAGAGAGATACTGTTTGAGACGTATAATTGTCTATATGAAAGTTAAGATATAGCTCTCCTAAAGGCGATATAGTTACTTGATTCTATATTTCAAATTAAAGTAGAAAAAACACACTATTTTATGAGTAACAATGTGTAATCACCTTATTTATTTTGCTAATTCACATAATTGCTGAAGATTTGGTTTACACCTTTTCTGCACATTGCTTGAAAACACGTGGTAAGAATCTGAAATATAGTTGAAAAAACAATCTCTATAATTGCCTACAAGCTAGTTGTGTGCTTTTTAAAAATGCATTCAGTTTTATTTGTGAAAACCAACAAAAATGTTTAATTGAATTGCAAAACAAAAACATAATCAGAAATGCAAAAAACTGGGCTTTCACTTAACTGTTTTCTTTCTATTACTTTTAAATTTTTGTTGGTGCATCGTATTACCTAGCTGAATTTTTTAATTCAAAAATGTAACATTATAAACTGCTGAAACATATCAAGTATCAATAACTTAATCACCATGACATAATTATGTTGATATTATATTAGTCACTTCAATTCTCTCTTTATTTCTCCATTGATCTAATAATTTGTTTTATGTTCATCTATGTATATAATCACTTAGAGATATATCTATGCAGTTGAATTTGTAGTGAACACACTATCCTCTATTACATTTCCAATATTAATATGTAAAAATTATCTGTGATGAAGCATAATGTTTGCAATTATCTTGCTAAGCACTACATTAGTCTGAGAGACAACTATCATAATCATTTAATTCTACTACATCTAGTTAAACATTTGTAATCGTTTCTTTTATATTCAGACTCTATATTTGGTTAATAATACATTAGTTTTACAAACATTTCATTACATTTGATGAGTGTACATTTTTGTTGTCTTTACTGTTATCGACTCTAGGACAAGATTCACAAATGAGCATTCACAATTTCAGAGAAACTATCAATAACTTCTGCCTTCTGATGTTTATCTTCATGTTACAGAACAGTGTGTAACAATTTTAACAAATGCTTTTAACAATGGATTATGTTATTATTTAATTTCTGACTTATAACTGTAAAAGTTCACCTAAGTTGATTTAGTCTGCATTTTCATGTCTCCAGAGGATAAACATTTTTCCATGTTCAGAACTGTTTCCTCTCGTGTACTCACATAGTTTTGTGTTGTAAGAGTAGAACTCAAGTCTTTTACTACAATTTCCAATATATATTATTATGCTATAAATAATAATTCATTGCCATTTCCTATACACTTATCTTGTCTATTGTTATCTTTAAAATTTTACTTTTTAAACCAAGCCAAAAGAAAATAAATTTTATAAGCCATTTAGGCTTAATGAAGTCCTAAAAGGCTGATACATTTTGCCAATCATTTGTGAAATGAGGGATACATTTATTTTATTTAACAAAGTTTAAGTTAAATCTTAGTAAAATGTAAGTGCAATATTGGTAACAGCTAAATGTTAATGGCATATTTAACTAACCATGTCATATTCTTATGAAGAAATGCATAAAGAAGTTCTTAAATACTTTTGTATAAAATTGACTTTAATTTTAATTAATGATTACTAGTAATATAATTATTTCTCATACTGAGTCTTACAAAATATTCCAAATTATCTTCTTTGTTGGCTGAAATTTCAATGCCAAAATATATTGGAATTACCTATGTATAAAAATAATACAGTACTTAATTACTAAAAGAAAATTATTTCATTGACCTGTAATGGGGGATTTATATCCACAAATAAATGTATACAGGGTGTTAATAGAGAGTTAATGCCAACTTTTTACATTACCAAAATTGATATTGCTATCAATAGTATAACAATATTAATGTCCCTCCTGATCCCAAATATATATGAAGACACATTGATTTTATTCTAGTAGTGATAATACACAGACACATAAAAATTTGTATTTCATTATATATATGTGTGTATATATATTTATATATAGGTTTGGGTTTAATCTAAGTAGTAGCTAATACGTTTTTTAAAAACGTTACTCTTACTTGATTCTTGATCTCAAATTTTAAATAACTAATTTGTGTATAAATATAGGTTTATTCATTGTAGTCCACTCGATGTAGACCCTTCCTTAATAAACTGCTATAGACATCTAAGCATCTGCAGTACTTCACCAAGAAATAGAGGGTAAGAAAAGTAGTTCTGAGATTAAAGGGAAAAAAAAAACTAAATATAGGACAAAAATGCTAAGGATTAAAAAAAAAAAAAAAGCATCCAATACGGCACTATTTAATGAACAAAAAAGCGGCCAGGCGCAGTAGCTCACACCTGTAATTCCAGCACTCTGAGAGGCCGAGGTGGACAGATCACTTGAGGTCAGGAGTTCGAGACCAGCCTGGCCAATGCTGATAGTGAAACCCCACCTCTACTAAAAATTCAAAAATTAGCCGAGTGTGGTGGTACGCATCTATAATTCCAGCTACTCAGGAGGCTGAGGAACGAGAGTTGCTTGAACCTGGCAGGCAGCGATTGCAGTGAGCCGAGATCACAACACTGCACTCCGGCCTAGGCAGCAGAGCGAGACTCTGTCTCAGAAAACAAATGACAACAAAAAAAGAGCAAAAAACTGAAAAAATCAAAAAAAATAAATTTAATCATTTCTAAACCTTATTGTATTGCTAATATTTGAAAAGAATAATTAACAATATGGGTAAAAATATTACAATGTAATATTGAAGGTAAAAACCTACATTTTTGAATGAAATTATATTTTATGAAACAATAAAACAGATAAAAAGAGTATCATAAATCAAATAAAAAGATGTTTGTGAAATGTTAGTGGAATAAGGAATGAGTTTAATTTGTTCTTTATCTCAAATTTCTTTACCGTGCTTTCCTTACTCTTAAAAACTATATTACTAATTGAAATTGTTAATTTTTAAATAAGGCATATAACTGCCAAGGGGACCAGAAAATTCAACACAAAATTTAATATTTCAATTTCTTACCAGGATATGTGTGTAGCGACACATATATAAAATTATGTTAATTTGACGGTTTTAAATGCAATTACATTTTTATTTTTTCTAAATGAAAAACATACAAATATTTACACATGATGAATCACATAGCTGTCTGTTAAGACCTTTTATGTGCTTCTTCGTGTGCTTTAATATATCCTTATCAAATGCATATATGTTGAAAATGGTATATAATGTTAATACAAATATATGGAGTTTTATTCTCATTTTACTAAGCATTAAACTAAGTATTAAACATTTTACTTATCCTCATTTTACAAAGTAATATAACTGGAAATTATATAGTATATTGTATGCTATATATTTGATATCATTGTATATATTTTTAGTCATTTGATGATAATTTCAAAGCTTTATTTAACCACATAATAGCCCTATATTTAAATTAATTAAAAAGCTTCAAAATATGTGAAACATAAACTAGAAAACTAAAGGAATAACTAGAAAAATTCTAAAACATAGCAATATTAACCCTCCTCTCTAAGTATCTCATAAAAAAGTAGACTACATTAGGCATATAGAATACTTCAGTAAACATAAAATACATTGACCTAATTGACTTTTTTCTTTATAGCTTTGTTGAAATATAATGCGCATATCATACCTTTCATTTATTTAATGTGTACAAGTCAAAATTTTTAGTTGTATTTCACAGTTGTACAAACATCATCACAATGTCATTTTCGAACACTTTTGTCAACCCAGAAAGAAATTGTATAATCATTTTCAGTTAATCCCCTTCCCCATCTTTACCCAGCCCTAAGCAATGACCAATCTACTTTTAGTCTCTACAGATTTACCTATTCTGGGTATTTTATTTAAATAGAACTATACAATATATGACCTTTTGTGATTGGCTTCTTTCACTTAGCACAGAGTTCATCTATGTTGTAGTTCATGTCGGTATCAATCCTTTTCATTATCCAGTAATAAATCATTATATGGATATGCCACCATTTATTTATCCATTCATCAATAGATGGAAGATTGAGTTGTTTCCACCGTTTGGCTAAAGTAAATAACATTGCTATGAATATTTGTGCTCAGGTTTTTCTGTGATGTATGTTTTCATTTCTTTGATATTGACTTATGTAGAACACATACCCAACAGCTACAGAATATTCTTCTAAAATGTATATGATATATTTTTCCTGTAAAGATTAATCATAAATTGTGTCATAGAGTCCCAGTATATTTCTAATAATTAAAAATTTTGCAGAATATATATATTCTCTGACCACAATGAAGTTAAATTAGAAAAAATATGTTGAGAATTCTCATATTCAAGTTTAACTTATTATTAAAAACCTGTTTTTTGACTTGCATATGTATATTATTTCTCTTCTTTGTTTTTTATCATATACACTTAAGGTCCTTTCTAATGTAGCATTATTTCATCTCCTTTTTGTCTTCTGATATTGTTAAATTTCTTTTAGGTCTATTCAGGTATTCTTGATTGTTCTTTTCAAAATGTTTTTTGCTCTGGTGTGGAAGCTTCATGCCAAAATGTTTAAAGTGATCTTCTCTTTTGCTTTTTTGAACATATGTAGACATATTGGTTCCTTAATTTGATCCTCTCTTGGTTTTCCTATGACAGATAATTTTTCTATTTATTTTCTTTGGAGAAAATATTTGTACTTATCTATTTTGGGAGTTGAAAGGGGCTTTCTTATATTCTGAATGGTTTCTTTTCCTTTTCATAACTTTCATAATTTCTCTCTCTGCTCAAGGATGCCCTTTGCCCTCTCTTTGTTTGTCAGGACAGCCAGCAAGTAAACTGACTAAACAAAAACAGAAAACAACAACAACAACAAAACACACACACACACACACACACATGGCTTTCAGTGCCAATCATAAGATGGAGGAATATGTTGTTACCTAAGGTACTTTTCAGAAACATTGATGCTGCTCGATATTTATCCTGATATTTAACCCAACTTCCCCACAGCTGACCTGTCCAGTCACAGCAAAAGTTTATGCATTTTTATAAAGTTCTCTTTCACTTAAAACACAGTTTGACCCAATGCATTGACATTGACTCTTCTTTCAGTGTGACAATATCTTTGCATTAAAATAAATTAAATGAGGTTTTCAGAACTTGGAGATCCTCCTTCTCTAATCGCTAGCACTAGGATAGATTTGTGTGTGTGTGTGTGTGTGTGTGTGTGTGTGTGTGTGTGTGTGTGCAGATGAGGTTTCACTATGTTGCCCAGGCTGGTCTGGAACTCCTGAGTTCAAGCTACATTTCCCACTGTGGCCTACCAATGTGCTGGAATTTTAATTTCTATTTTCATACTGTATAAAGTATTCCAAGTCCATATATATTAAAATAAAACTTTTAACATTATCTATCCTTTAGATATTTAATTTTCAAACACCGATTTATATGTTTTGATTGATGCCCCAACTTACAATTTAGAGAAATGTGAAAATGTCAAACAAAAGGTATCTGAAATTGTTATAGGATAGGGTTAGGGAAATGTATCACTTTCCTCATATGGTAAGTGCTTCACCTGCTGAATGATAGGGATTTTATTTCTGAGTCATCCATTTCCTGGACTCACGGTTTTGTTCTGACTTCTAAGTGGTATGATGACATTAATACACAAAATAAAATGTCTTTAATATTTCTTGCCAAGACTGAGTCATTTTTTCTAATTTTATATGCTTATGGATGTCATCATTTCCTCATGGGATATATATAGACCTAATTGGCAGAAAGAAATGACACTCCATTCTATGTTAAACTTAGGTGCTTCCAAAGATGCTGTTCTTTCTTAAAGAAGAATATCCTTCCATCATAAATTTTTATTTTGGAGGGAAATAGTACAAGCTTTGAACAGAGGCAACTCAAAATCAAATTCCAGGTTTTTCATGTAAATATGTGAGCATAGGTATTTAATACACCTTGATAGCAACAGTTTTCCAGTTTCAAAACTGGAAATGATATGTCTATCATGGGGGGCATCAGCAATTTTACATAGAGCACAAAAACACCACTGCCAAATATGCACTTTTATCAACCATAGATATTTGATTCAATGTTTCGTTTAGATTTTCCGTATCCATGAAATGGATTGGCATTTGAAGAACGTTATTTTTATATGTTATGTTAACTCTTAGAATGAAAGAAGATTGTAAAATTTTCCTCTTTGTCTCTTCGTAGGCTGTTTCCTGAAGGATTTTAGGTCTCCCACACATCAACATTTTCTTGAACTCTATCACACCGCATCAGAGGTAAAACAACAAAGGGAATGAGCCTTTGAAAGGGAGGATTCTAAGATTCAGTCGTCCTGACTCTATAAAGAAATAATTTTGTTCTTGAATTGTCTCAGAATTTCTCCTAAGGATGGAGGGAATGTGTAAGTGTGTGAGTTACTGCAGGCTATTAGAGATTGAATTAACAAACACCATCTATTTTAAAGAATTGCAGTGAAAATTTCCAAGACATTCCAATGCTAAGCAAATTTACCAGCAAGCAAACAAGCAAAAACAGAAGCAAATACATTTTCTTTCTAATAAAATTTGTTTTTAGATCCTTCAAAAGGATTCAACAGCCTTTACATGTTATACCTGTTTATTAATTCATCAGTATCCCACATATTCATGAACTTGTCTCTGGGATTTCCACTTTGTACTGTTTATCTATAGTTAAATACTGTCTCAAGAGCTATCACTATAAAAATCTGTCATTAAGTCAAGACCTTGTAGTTTGCTTTTCTTCAAAATTTTATAAATATTCTTTTCTCTGCACTGTTCCGTATAAACGTTAGGATTTACAAAATTAGTTCTTTAAAAAAATAGGATATTTTTGTGTTCTCACTCACAAGTGGGAGCTAAACTATGAGGATGCAAGGGTATAAGCTTAAGACAGTGGACTTTGGGGACATTTGGGGGAAGGTTGGGAGGGGGTGAGGGATAAAAGACTACATATTAGGTACAGTGTACCCTGTGTGGGTCATGGGTGCACTAAAATCTCAAACATCACCACTGAAAAACTTATCCAAGTAACCAAAGACCTCCCGTGCCCCAGAAACTACAGACTTTTGTTTTAAAATAAATAGGAGATGAATTGAAAATGCATTAAATTTTCATTAATTTGGGGATATATTTATAGTATTGCGTCTTCTTACTTATGAATATAGTTATTTTCAACTTTTCTCCATAGAAGTCTTTGGTAGACACAAAAAGATCTTTTGTTGAGTACCATATTATGGGCATCACATGAGAGCACATTTTCTGTTACACTGTGTTATATTTAATTAGTTTTCAGTCACACACATAGAAACACTAAACTCTTTATTTGCCAGAGTTTTAGATTTTCTATTTCATATAAAGAATCCTGTACTCTATCAATATAAGTAGGAAAATTTTGGGGCTTTTTAATACTTATATCTTTAATTTCTACTTCTTTCTATATCTTATAATCTTACTGAATGGCCAAGGGTCTCCAATGTTGTATTGATTGAATCAGTGTGGAAATAGCAGTTATCTCTATTTTGTTTCTTGATTTAATAAGAAATGCACTTAAATACACAATATAAAGTACAATATTTATTATAAATCTTTCATAAATGCCTTTTATTAGATTAAAGACAGCTTCTTTTATCCAGTATAATGAGGTTTTTTACATATTGATTATTAAATATTGCCCAATACTTTTAATTTTCAATTTTAAAATATCTTTGTTTTTCACTACATCAGCATGTACTTTCTCCTTTAATCTATTAATATGGTAGGTTATATACATTGGTTTTCTGATATTAACCCATCTCCATATTTCCAGATAAATTTTAACTAGTCATTGTGTGTGTGTTTCATTTTCTAATATTTGATTCAGGAATTTAACTTCTATGTCCATGACAAAAGATGGTTAAAATTTTATTTTTCCCTTGCAATTCTTGGCCAGTTCTTTCATCATGGTACATTCATTAGTCAAAAAAATGTATGAGAACATCTTTGCCAGACACTCTTTTGAGTGGAGATATGAAGGTTAAAAAAAACAGAAAAATTCTCTTCTCTAATGAAACTTGCATTCCATTGCCATGTGCAGATGGGATATCAAGTTATAATGCATGCAACATAAGTGGATGGAGATGTTTCAGTTAGGGAGAAAAGAAAAAGGCATGCTGGAGTAAAGCAAACTGAAGTGAAGGGATGGGCTATGTAGAGGTGACATTTTACAGGCATAAAGAATGACTAACAACAAGGGGTCCAGTCATTTATTCACCATTGCATAAAGATGTATTCAAGAAACAGGTAGAATTCTGGTATTTCTGGAGCACCAAGAGAGAGATCAAAAGTGGTATAAAATGATATCATAGGCCAGGGGCGGTGGCTCACGCCTGTCATCTTAGCACTTTGGGAGGCCAAGGCAGGTGGATTACCTGAAGTCAGGAGTTCGAGATCAGTCTGGCCAACATGGTGAAACCCGTCTCTACCAAAAATATTTTAAAAATTAGTCAGTGTGTGGGGCTTATCATGGGGAGGAGGGGAGGGGGGAGGGATTGCATTGGGGAGTTATACCTGATATAAATGATGAATTGATGGGTGCTGACGAGTTGATGGGTGCAGCACACCAACATGGCACAAGTATACATATGTAACAAACCTGCACGTTATGCACATGTACCCTAGAACTTAAAGTATAATAAAAATAAAAAAAATAAATTAAAATAAAATAAAAAAAAAAATTAGTCAGTGTGGTGGTTGGCACCTGTAATCCCAGCTACCTGGGAGGCTGGAGCAGGAGAATCTCTGTAACCCAGGAGGTGGAGTTCGTAGTGAGCCAAGATCACATCACTGCACTCCAGCCTGGACGACAGAGCAAGGCTCTGTCAAAAAAAAAAAAAAAAAACATAAAGTTACTCAGGGACCATAGAATGGAAATTCCTTACTATCTGTGGTCAAGATTTTGATTTATACCATCAATGTGATGTTGTAGAAGGCTTTATGTGGCATACTAATATGAAACATGAAATTGGTTTGTAAACAAAGCCTACACTTCATGAAGGAAGGAGCAATGGGACTTTGGTTACAGCAGTAAACTGGGATCAGAGTGTGAAAACCCTGATGGGAAGTATAATAAGGTTTTGTCATTCTTGCCTGAAAGCAGTGGGTGTATTGAAAGACCATAATTAAATGAGAGAAATGTTAAGATTCTTATTTATTTATTTTTAAGCTCAATATACATGCAGCGGAAATGGAAATGACAGGGATATCCAAGCAATATACGTGTTAGAAGTGACAAGATTGGTGAACGGGTAGAGTTGAGTTGTAAAAGAACATGAATGAACTAAAAATATTTTCAGTTTTATGGCTTTTAATTCACTTAGATTAAAAATAAATGATAGGCAATGTGAGAAATGAGTTCACAGTGGGATCTTCATATTAAGTTGAAATTTTAAAAATAGGAATGCTGTCATCTGTTCATATTTTGGAAACCAGAAAAACCACTTGCTTACTGACTACGTGACCTGTAAAAAAATTATGTTGGAACAGAAGAAAGGATCTGCAAACTACATTCACAAATTGTATTTTCTGATATTGAGTTCCCCATGCACTGCGTGGTATTATGTACACATTTTCTAATCTTAGCAAAAAACATGTGAAATGAGTCTGCACAGAACCAGAAATGTGAATTATGTTTCCCAACTTCTTGACATTCCCTTTTCCTTACACCCCATATAAATCATCAAGTCAGAAAGATTCTCTTCCTAAAGATGTCTAAATTCTTAATTCACTCAGTAGTTATAGTGGATTCCAGAGTCAGACTTTCTTAATTTGAGTATCTCTTTACCATTTATCTGTGTGATCTTCAGGGAATAATTTAATCTTTTGGTGCATCAATTTGTCTGCGTCTTTCCTTTGCTTAAACTGCTATGGTTCTTTCCTTTGCTATTTGAATAAGTAACAAGTCACTTCTTGTCCACAAGTCTCTGCACAATCTGTCTCTTGCCTGTACTTCTGGCTTCATGATAGACCATTTTCCGACTGCAGTGACACCAGTTTTCTTTC
The DNA here is from genome assembly GCF_000951035.1 of Colobus angolensis palliatus. Taxonomy (NCBI): domain Eukaryota; kingdom Metazoa; phylum Chordata; class Mammalia; order Primates; family Cercopithecidae; genus Colobus; species Colobus angolensis. Next base: position 14,584,881 of record NW_012113141.1, on the reverse strand, counting down.
ACCCTGATGCACTCACAGGTTTTATTTCATGCTCTGTGATATGTGTCTAAACTGACTCCCTAAGGGAGAGGCAGACTTGGTTCAGCAAAGAATCACATTGCTCTGCTACGAAGTCCAAATTAGTTTATAACAATCCCAGCAGTCCCAAATTAGCTGCTTCACTTTTGGCACTGGTAGAAATGACCCTGGGCTCACTGTGCTTTGACAAGGATCCTGCTGTATTTCACATCATCTGTAGAAGTGAAGAGTGTATGTGGGCACGACCCATGAAGTGCTCCTCTAGTGCAGTAGTCTCTGCAGCTCCTGAAATCCTTCCTAGGGTTGGTATTTGACCCCTGATGACTGACCATTGGTCTTCCCAGGCTCTATTGGGACACTGAAATTTTAACAGTGTTTTTTTTTTGTCTAGAGCTTCAAATATCTGTGGGAAGGAAATGATGGCTCTAACCCCAAATCGGTAATGGATTTAAAAATTTAACTGTTGTAGTGAGCAAGTTTTCTCCATGATTCTCATGTCAGCTAAGAGTGAAATGCCTTCTCTCTCTAAACAGCATGAAAACCTTCTCAACTGCTTACTAGGGAAAGGATCCTGCTGTATCTAGTACAATGCGAAGGAAAATACAGTTAATAGCCACCTACTTACTATCCACATTTAATAAATGTAGGTGCTGCTATATTCAATTCCGGGTTGCTGTTTTTTTTTTAATAGAATTTTAAGATATAAATTTTTTCACAACTTTCCCCACAATAGTGGGGAAGCCACTATTTTCTGCACTGAAATTGGTACATATTTTTTACATGCATTTTTATGAACCTAACAGAAATGCATGAATTCAAAAACCACAGTGTTGCTGCATGTTCTTAAAATTAATGTAAAATGATGTCAAACTTTTTTAACTTGCTTTTTTTTAACATAATTGAACTGTCTTAGAAATATAGCAGAGTTTCTGGCTTGCTCATGGCAATATTTCTTTTCAAATCTAATGTATATTATGCTTTGAATTTTGATTTATTTTCTCCCTTTAAATTTCAGCTCAAGATCTCAGCATTCAACATATACGCTTGAATTGTAATATCATGTGGCAGACTTTAGAGTAAATGCCACTTGCTAACCTCATTAATGATGCCTCTATTTGCAATTCAAAGATAATGATTTTTTAAGAGAAAGAACATAACCAACTATGTAAAAATAAAAACTGCTTCACTTTGTTCCAAAAAGCAAAAATATACCTATAAACAGATATAAAACATTTCTCAAGAATATATAATACAAAATTTATCTGTGCAGAGATTAAACTTCACATATTTTAGGACTCAGAAGATACTGTTTTTAGTTGGATCCGCCATTTACTAGGTCCGATTGTAAGATAAAATTTGAGGTTTTATTTCTTTATCTCTAATTTTTTTTACTTGCATGTTTATCAGAAGTAAAAACCTAATTATTAAAAATGTGAAATATCACGGTGCTTCAGTCTCACCATCTTTTTGATGCAATTTTGCAGCCTTTCTCTAGAGACTTGGGTTCACCGTGTCTGCAGTGGTACACTTTAAAATTGCCACCTCGGGTATGTATGATGCAGGTGATCCTAAAACATATCGATTAGCAATGTACTTAGAAAATTAGAGGTATTTAATAAGGTTCACTTTATTTTTCCAAAATACTTTCACTATGTAATTCATTTATGTATAATTTAGGTAACCATGTGATAAAGAATAGAATTAGGAATGCAATTCCAGTTTTATTCTGCCAGGTACAAAATAGCTTAAGTAAAGGTATTCTTCAGAAACTCTCCAAATACTATTTTGATGTACCTAACTCGGAAGTAATACAATAACTCCACCAAAGACTCCGTAACATTTTGAGGGGCTGAACATTTAATTTAGTGTTTATGCATGTTGCTTGGTTTTGATTATTCAGAAGGAGAGATTAAAATCTCCTGATGGGTGATAAAGGTATTAAAGTTAAATTTGTTGGAAGTTTTGTTGTCTGATGAAAAACATCTGGCTATTTGGAAGCAGGCAGATGCTCAAATAAATTTTTCATTTTTCATAAAATGTGCCTGCCACTTGGCTGAAATCTTAGTATGTTAGATATAAATGTTTCATTCATCCATATATTTAAATAATATGGGTAGGTAAAGATCAGCAGAATTACAGAGTTACTTTGTTGCTATGTTATGTTACAATTATAGTCAACAAATTAACTTTGTAATTTGGATGTAAAAATTTTTAGAGTGCTTATCAATATTTTCTTTTTCTTTTTCTTTTTTTTTTTTTTGAGACTGAGTCTTGCTCTGTCGCCCAAGCTGGAGTGCAGTGGCCGGATCTCAGCTCACTGCAAGCTCCACCTCCCGGGTTTACACCATTCT
>NW_012113141.1:14547428-14582462 GCF_000951035.1 Colobus angolensis palliatus | reverse complement strand
GATCTCCTGACCTCGTGATCCACCCGTCTCGGCCTCCCAAAGTGCTGGGATTACAGGCTTGAGCCACCGCGCCCGGCCATTTTTTTCTATTAGATTTTGATTCTCAGACAAAACTCAAAATGTCTAAAAACTGCACTATATACTTTCTGTCAAAATATTTTTAAAACTCATAGGTGGAATGTAGTGTATAGCAATTTCATATGTAAAATGGCCAGGATACCATAGATTAAAATCTTCACAGGTAATGAAATAGATAACGGGATGACATAAAGAGGAATTGAAATGATAGCGATAAATAGACTATGTAGGTCCAGATTCCAGAATCAAGATTTCTAAGTGTCTACTGGTTCATTTGTAAAGTTTCGTTTTCCAATGAATTAGCTACAACATTTCAATTCTATTTGGATGTTTAGTATAAGTGTAAGTGTTACAGAATTAGGAACCGTTATGGGAATTAAGTATTTACACATTTCTATGCGACCTCTGCAAATAATGTTTTGCTACTTAAATATTTACTTTTGTCATAAAATTTCCAAATACACAGAAGTTAAAGTAATAATACAATGGAAACACGTACACTTATTATCATGCCTCCTAAGTGATTAATTCATTATCAATCTTGTTTAATTTGTGGTACTCCAGAATCTAACACCCCAGTCCATATTACTTTTTGTTATATTGAGACATAATTTACACATCATAAATTTCACTCTTTTAACATATATAATTTCGTATGTTTTCAGTATGTTCACTAGTTTGATGTCACCATCACCCCCCCAAAAAAAAAAATTTTATAGCTGTTAGCAGTGACTCTCTTTAACTCCTTCCTCCAACACTTGGCAGCCACTAGCCTATTTTTGTGTTTATGAATTGTCTGCTTTGAACATCATGTACATAGAATCATATGACATGTGATATTTTGCTTCTGAGTGTGTCACTTAATACAATGTTTTCAAAGTTCATCCACATTAAAGCATGTTTCAGTACTTCATTCTTTTCATATCATTCCAATGGATATTTCATATTTTATCTATTCATCAATTGAAGGGCATTTGTGTTGTTTCCACTTATTTGTTTTCTAAGAACATTTGTGTACAGGTTTTCATGTGAACATATATTTTCAACTTTTTTGGGTTTAGTTCTGGAAGTGGAATGGTTGAGTTACATGAATAATCTTTGCTTACATTTTTGAGGAACTATTTTTCCCCCATTGAATGGTCTCAGGACCCTTGTTGAAAATCAATTGGCTGTAGTTGTATGTATGTATTTATTATGGACTGTAAATTGTATTCCATTGATCTATATTATATGTCTATGTGATTTTTTGTCCTTTATGAATTCAGTGTATTAAATTACTTTATTTTGTATGTAGGACCAATCTTGCATCTTCTAAATCTCACTTGGTCATGGCATATCATCCTTTTTATGTGTTGCTGGATTCAGTTTGCAAGTATTTTGTTGAAGATCTTTGTGTCTATATTAATAGGAGCTATTGTTCTACAGTTTTCTTTTCAAGGTTTTTGCCTGATTTTAGTGTCAGGTAACACTGGCCTTGTAGAATGGGTTGAAATGTGCCCCTCCTCTATTTTGGGGAAGAGTTCAGGAAGGATTGGTGTTAGTTTGTCTTAAAATATTTGGTGGAGTTGAGAAGTGAAGCCAGCTGGGCTTCTGGGTCAGGTGGGGACTTGGAGAACTTCTGTGTCTAGCTAAAGGATTGTAAATGCACCAATCAGCACTCTGTAAAAATGCACCAATCAGCGCTCTGTGTCTAGCTAAAGGATTGTAAATGCACCAATCAGCACTCTGTGTCTAACTAAAGGATTGTAAATGCACCAATTAGCACTCTGTAAAAACACACCAATCAACACTCTGTAAAATGGACCGGTCAGTGCTCTGTAAAATGGAGCAATCAGCACTCTGTAAAATGGGTCAATCAGCAGGACATGGGCGGGGCCAAATAAGGGAATAAAAGCTGGCCACCCCAGCCAGGAACAGCAACCCACTGAGGTCCCCTTCCAAGCAGTGGAAGCTTTGTTTTTTCACTCTTCATAATAAATCTTGCTGCTCACTCTTTGGGTCTGCACCACCTTTAAGAGCCGTAACACTCACCACGAGGGTCTGCAGCTTCACTCCTGAAGTTAGCAAGACCATGAACCCACTGGGAGGAAAAAACAACTCCAGATGTGCCACCTTTAAGAGTTGTAACGCTCACCGCAAGGTCCACGTCTTCATTGTTGAAGTCAGTGAGACCAAGAACCCACCAAAAGTAGTAAATTCTGGACACGGAATTCCTTAATGAAGTTGACTCTGGGCTTTTATTTCAGGTAATGTTTTGATTACTAACTCAGTTTTTTTACTTGGTACACATATATTCAGATTTTTTTGTTTCTTCTAGAGTCTGTTGCTATGATTTGTGTCCTTCTAGAAACTTGTCCATTTCATCTGGTTAACTAATATATTGGCAACAGCTAAAATATGGAAACAATCTAAGTGTTTGTTGGTGGATGAATGGATAAAGAAGCTGTAATGTATATACAATGGAATGTGGATAGATGTATACATATTTTATATTATATATAATACATATATGTATACAATGGGATATTTTTTCATCTTTAAACAGGAGATCCTGTCATTAAGGTAACATGGATGAAACTAGAGGGCATGATGTTAAGTGAAATAAGTCAGGCAGATAAAGAAAACTACTGCATGATCTCACTTACATGTGGAATCTAAAAAATTCAAATACATAAAAACAAAGAGTAGAAAGGCGGTTACAGGAACTGAGGAGGGTAAGAAAAATGAGGAGATACAGCTCTTTAAAAATAATAAAATAGGAGTCTGCAGGTATAAATTTCCCTGTAAGCACCCTTTTAGTTAATCCTGTAAATCTTACTTTCCATTTTTCTTCATTTAATTTAATTTCCCTTGTGATTTCTTTCTGAGATTGGTTATTTAGGAGTGGGTTATTAATTTCTACATATTTGCAAACATCCCAGTTTACTTCTGTTATTAATTTCTAATTTCATTGCATTGTGGTTATGTTACTGGAGGATTCTGCATTGGGATGAATTCTTTAACCGAGGAGATCAACAGAGCTAGAGTTCTGGATCAGCAATCTCAGTTCTTGTGGTAGTGAGCAAAGAATTGCAAACTAACACCAAAATTCAAGCTCAAAGCAAAATTTATTAAAGCACAGTTATAAATTCTCAGAGAGCGAGTGGGCTGATTTCAGTTCACAGAAATCAGACCCTCTTTACAGAGCTCAGGGTGTTTTTATCCAGTTTGTGGGGAGAAGTTGAGGCTTGGACTGGGTTTGAGTAGCAGGATGATGTCATTTGATGGGGAGTTTGTGGTTATATAACTGAAGTTAAATTGTGCATGTTTTTATCTGTAATTCATTAAGGAAAGCCCACTCAAGGGGGCAAAAACACATGTATATTTTATTATAATCACTGTATAATGAGGATAGGGTTACCTGGGGTTCCAGCCCAGATGGACTGGGCCTATGCCACTTTAGAGGATTGTTAATCCATGCTCCAATTCTTTTTTTCTCCAGGATGTGCTGCTAGTGATGCAGGACTTTTTGCTCTGTAGTTCGGCTAAAATCGAGGTTCTTGTTTCACAACCACGAAAAATTAGGCATGTCAACACATTGAAAAGTAAAAAGAGCAGAATTATTAAGCAAAAAGGAACACTCTCAACAAAAAGAGGGGCCTGCACCCAGGTTTTCCAACTTATAGACCTGAACACCAGGCCACCACATGTGCACTGAAGAGGCCCTGCTCCTCCCTGCATAAGGTACAAATTCCGGGTGACTCCACCCCATTCTCCCACTGCACGTGCAGGCCCTTAGTCTGAGCCACTCCACATTGATTTATTTCCCTTACTACGCATGTGTTAAGGGACAGAATTTTTCACCATGGGCACGTTTAGGCAAGCCCCCTGTGTACAACGACCTGGGCAGCATTTGGCTGTCTCCTACCTCTATCACTAGCCACAGACTTTACCACAAACTCCGTCTGTTAGGGTGGAGTTAGGGTGATCTCGGCGCTGAACTTAGGTGGGCCAGGACCTGTCTTAGTGACAGCCCTTCTGATCTCTTCTCTCATCCCCTCCCAGCTTCTTATGTCTATCTAACTACTTAACAGTTAGAAAACATGTGCTTTGCATGGTTTCAAGTATTTTAAGTTAGTTGAGTCCGGTTTTATGGCCTAGCATATGGTTCAGCTGGGAATGCTTCTTGTGATCTTGTTGCATGAAGTGCTCTCTAAGTATCTGTTAGGTCTAGCTGGTTTATAGTGTTGCTCAGGTCTTCTCTTTTCTTTGTTGATCTGTGTAGTTGTTCTAAACACTACTGAATTTGGTATATTAAAATCTCCAAATATTCTTGTTGAACAGTTTAATTATTCATTCAGTGCTGTCACTGTCTGCTTTGTATATTTTGGGACTCTCTGTTTTCAGATTATCATGAAGCAAATCCCAGATATCATACCATTTGAGCTGTACATATCTAAATGTGTATAGTTAAATGGCAAGAACCTGTTTAATATAACACCACTACCATTATCTCAACTTTTGAAATTGACAATAGTTTCTTAAATCAAATGTCTAATCAGAATTCAACTTTCCAAATTAATTCATAATTTATTTAATTTTACATTTTCTTTTAATTTATTCATTCCCTTGTCAAAATGCCATGAAACCACCAAACCTTACAATATTTCCATTATTCAGATAGTTTCCTCATGTCCCATCAATAAAATATCGTATATTCATAGAGAACTACTATTGTGACCTCATATACCACTGTGTTAGTTTTGCTTGTTTTTGATGATTAGAATTATACAGTTTTTACTCTTTTGTGCCTGGTTTTGTTTGCTCAACATTTTGCCTTTGAGTTTTATCTGTGGTATTGCATATAAGCCGTAGTTCATTCTTTATCTTTGCTCTGTTTTCTAACTACAAAATAGTCTATTTACTTAGTCTGTCCTCATGTTGATGTACATTTAGATAGTTTCACATAGCACTCAGTAATAGGGTATACATAGATTTAGTTTGGAAGTTCCAGCGTGGTTACATCAGTTCTATGCTAGGCATCAAGACATAAGTGTTGTGTCTAGCCTACATTCTTGCCAGTACTAGATGTTATTGCTGCTTTTCAAAATGGTAGGCCTTTAAGTAATAACTATATTGGTTATTCTCTATTGCCTTAAACAGTTTTGGGCTTTTTTTTTTTTTTTTTTCAGTTTCCATACTTGGTTTTTTGGTGGTGGGAACATTAATTAGTCTTATACAAATAAACTCAATATTTTTGTACAGTTTATTTGAGTCACAATCTAAGAAGGTCTATAGGATGCAGTTACTTGACATCTGTTAAGTCTCTTTCAATTTGCAGGTTCTTACTCCATATTCCATCTTCTCTAGCTGTTATTTTCTGATACCAAAAAGGTCAATTGTCTTGTAGAGTATCTCATGGCCTGCCTTTTCTGATACATCTCCAAGGTGTCATTCATCATTTTTCCTCTGTTTGCTTATGTGTAATAAACATATATATCAAGTGCTATATGATTCTGGCATTTTTTTTGCAATAACTCTTTATAAGTTGTTCTCTTCCAACAGAGTGCACATAATCCAGATAACACTCTTTATATGTGTGTGATATTAGTGCCTATTAAATAATTCGCTGATCCTTTATTATGTGTTAAAAATGGTCATGTTCTTATTTACTGTTTTTTTTTTCATTTATTATCTGGAATGCTTCTTTAAAGATAAATTTGTACTCATCATCTGGTTGGTTGCCCTGGAGCATAACCAGGCAAAAACAAGAAGACACAAGTTAAACACTTGATATTTTCCCTTTATTTACACATTTTTTGATTGATGAGTTGTACAATTAGTATCTTTCAAAGGTGATCAATGGGTCTATTATTTTATTACTTTGTGATAATATTATGGGGTTTAACAAAGGGGCTGCAATTGAGGGCAGCATTTTCTAACTGAAGCTAAAACTTGATTCACCATTGGTTACAGAGATTCTCCTTGCATGGGATATTAAATCTTTTTAGCTATGTTCATAGAAGTCCTTGAATATATCCTTGCTATGCAGTATGATGAAATGACGTAGGTCTTTCGTGTACGTTTCTTGCCCTGACCCAGATAGCTTTTTGTGTAAGAAGTGCTAGCTCGTCTTAGTGAAGAATTGTACTTAGAATTTACAATATGGGCACTAGGAATGCTCTTTGCTACTGAAATAGGCATGGTATCTAGGTAGTTTCAGTGGATAGAGCCAGGAAATCAAACTTTTAAGGAATAAGCTTAATATGAATTAATAATTATACTTTGGAATTGATTTCAGGAATACAGGGTTTTACAAGCCTCACAAATATTATTTCTTCTCTTTCTTTTCTTGTGCTGAAAATCCTAGTTCTCAACGGAACTGACATAGTCATTTCTCTTATGCTGTAATACACCCACAATACTATCAGAATAACAATATAAACTCACAGTAACAACATAAAACAATATGTTTATTCCAAACAATTTTGAAATTTTTTGCAGGTTTTTCTTTTTGGTTATTTTAAACATAACTCAATACAGCTATACAGAAAATTTCAGAGATTTGAAACCTCTGAAAGTGCTTATACCTTCAACTATGTCACAGGTAGATTCATTGATTTCATCTTGATTTGGGATTTTAGGGATTTCTTTATAATATTAATTATGTTTTATAATAATTTAAAATATTTATGATTCTGAAATACAGTATCTCCTTTTACATTTGTTATATTTTATTCTAAGTTCTGCCTATCATAATTGCCATTGAAGATCATTAGATGATCTTCATTTTTATCAGAAAAAAATGCTAATTGCTCAGTTACTTATTCATTAAGTATATATTGACATTAAAACTATTAATAAGTGAAGAATGTGCAGAGAAATGAACTATTTGACCCCTGATGTATTTAATGAGATATATTAGAATGTTTCACACACTTTCTCTCTTAATTGCCATAGCAACTTCATAACTTTATTTTAAAAGACTATTACTAAAGTATACATTGGTCAAATAGGTTAGGCAGTCTTTAAAATGTATGTTTCTTCTGACTTTTTAATAATAGATTTTCTAACAGGTGTGAGATGGTATCTCATTGTGGTTTTGATTTGCATTTCTCTAATGACTCACTAGTGATGTTGAGCATTTTTTCATATGCTTGTTGGTCACATGTATGTCTTCTGAGATATCTCTGTTCATATCCTTTGCCCGTTTTTCAATGGGAATGATTTTTTTTTTCTTGTTGAATTGTTTAAGTTCCTTATAGATTCTGGATATTAGACCATTGTCAGATGCAAAGTTTGCAAATATTTTCTTCCGTTCTGAATGCCGTCTGTTTACTTTGTTCATGGTTTCTTTTGCTGTGCTCTTTAGTTTAATTAGGTCCCATTATCTATTTTTGTTTTTGTTGCGATTGCTTTTGGAGACTCTGTCATAAAATTTTTGCCCAGGTGTATATCCAGAATGATATTTCCTAGGTTTTCTTCTAGGGTTTTTATAGTTTGAGGTCCTATATTTAAGTCTTTAATCCATCTTGAATTGATTTTTATATATGGTGATATGATTTGGCTTGTCCCCACACAAATCTCATCTTGAATTGTAACTCCCACAATTCCCATGTGTAGTGGGAGGAACCAAGTGGAAGATGACTGAATTATGGGGGTGGATCTTTCCTGCTCTGTTTTCATTATAGTGGATGAGCCTCACAAGATCTGATGGTTTTAAAAACGGAGTTTCCCTGCACAAAATCTCTCCTTGCCTGCCACCATCCAGGTAAGCTGTGACTTGCACCTCCTTGCCTTTCACCTTCCACCGTGATTGTGAGGCCTCCTCAGCCACGTGGAACTGTAAGTCCAATAAACCTCTTTCTTTTGTAAATTGCCCAGTCTCAGGTATGTCTTTATCAGCAGTGTGAAAATGAACTAACACATATGGTAAAAGGAAGGGGTCCAGTTTCAATCTTCTGAATATGACCAGCCAGTTATCCCAGTACCAATTATTGATAGGAAGTCCTTCCCACAGTGCTTGTTATTGTCAACTTTACCAATAGTCAGATGGTTGTAAGTGTATGTCTTTACCTCTGAGTTCTCTAACCTGTTCCATTGGTCTACATGTCTGTTTTTGTATCAGCAAACTGCTGTTTTGGTTACTGTAGCCTTGCAGTATAGCTTGAAGTCAGGTAATGTGATGCCTCCAGCTTTGCTCCTTTTGCTTAGGATACTTTGGCTACTTTGGCTTGTTTAAATTCCATAATTTTAGAATAGTTCTCTCTAATTCTGTGAAAAATGACATTGGTAGTTTGATAGAAATAAGATTTGATCTATGAATTGATTTGGGTAGTATGGCCATTTTAACAATATTGATTCTTCTGATCCATTAGCATGGAAGATTTTTTCGTTTGTTTGTGTCATCTCTAATTTCTTTGAGCAATGTTTTGTAATTCTCATTGTAGAGATCATTCACCTCCCTGATTAGCTGTATTCCTAGGTATTTTATTCTTTTTGTGGCTACTATGAATGAGATTGTGTGCTTGATTTGGTTCTCAGCTTGGACATTAGTTGTATATGAAATGTTACTGATTTTTGTACATTGAATTTTTTTAAACTGAAACTTTACTAAAGTTGTTTACCAGTTCTAGAAGCCTTTGGATAGACGATGGGATTTTCTATAGAGTCATACTGTCTGTGAATAGATATAATTTTACTTCCTCTCTTCCTATTTAAATGTACTTTATTTCTTTCTCTTGCCTAATTTCTATGGCCAGGACTTTCAATACCATGTTGATAAGGAGTGGTGAGAGTGAGCATTCTTATCTTGTTCTGGTTCTCAAGGCGAATGTTTCTGGCTTTTCCCCATTCAGTATGATGTTCAATGTGGGCTTCAGAATAAGAGTAATAGATTGCTCTTATTGTTTTGGGTTATGTTCCTTCAGTTCCTCGTGTGCTGAGGGTTTTTAACATGAAGGGATATTGTATTTTACACCATGAAATACTATGCAGCCAAAGAGAATGAAATCCTGTCCTTTACAGTAATATAGATGCAACTAGAAAGGCCATTATTTTAAGCAAATTAATGCAGGAACAGAAAACCAAATAACACAGGTTCTCACTTATAAGTGGGAGCTAAACATTGAGTACCAATAGACACAAAGATTGGAATAATAGACATGAGGGGATAATTGCGGGTAGAAAGTGAGAAGAGGGTGAAGATCTGATATGATGCTCACTACCTGGGTGATGAAATCATTTGTACACCAAACCCCAGCTGCATGCAATTTACTCATGTAACAAACCTGCAAGTGTACACCTTGAACATAAAATAAAAGTTTAAAAGAAAAAAAGTATGTGGATAATAAATGCAAGATTCACATTTAAATTCAGATATAACTTCAATCAGACTACAGTGATAGCCAGACTATCATATTATAATTAATAGATTAATTAATGCACAATTTCTTACAGAATTATTTCACACCTTATTCTATAATTCATAAAAATGATACTGAAAGGAAAGTTTTATCTACATTTTATAACAGAAATGTTGACTCTAAATCACAATCTTTCTGTAGTACTTCTATTTTATATCTGTTTTTGAGTCACTTACTGTCTAGTAGTATATTGGGTTGGATATAATATACTATTGGATCTAATATACACTGGTAACATAGTGTAACACTGTAACAAAAAGCTGAATGCAATGAGAAAGTGGCTTATTTTTATATATAAAGACAGTGATGAATTTAACTTACTAAGAATTCAAAAAATATTGCCAATATTAATTTTTTAATATTCTAAATTGTCAAATTTACCCAGGTATACATTCTTTGACATGTTCCACTCTAAATATTGATTTTCTTTTACACAGATTAAATAACATTAAAGGTTTCCTGATTTCATTAACAATGACATTTCATTACAGATGGAGGCTTCCTTCAAAAATGAGCAACATCCTAATGACATTGAAAGCAGAAATGCACAACAGATAAAATGGTTCAATATGATACACGGCATTGGGTTTATCTATTGGGACTTCAGAAAGTAAGCACGTTGGGAGTTGCTAATGTCAATTAGCTAAATCTAAAGGATTGATGATTACCTATTCTAACAAAGAATCTCCCCAAGATCTTGAAAAAAGATATACTGAAACTTTACTAAAGTTGTTTACCAGTTCTAGAAGCCTTTGGACAGACGATGGGATTTTCTATAGAGTCATACTGTCTGTGAAGCATGGGAATTTTTACCACCCTTGAAATGTGCTACAACAGTTTTACAAACAGTCTTATTTTTGTTCTTACAGTGAGATTATTTAAGAGTTGGCAGAAATGCTCTACTTCTGGCAAATGCATAATGCCTTGTTTGAATACAATGAATTCCTCCTCAGCTAAGATGCTTTCTGAAATAATCACACAGACCTAAAGACCAGGTTTCCTTCACTTTTATCAACCCCAAGCACAAAGCAAGTAACATGTTGATACAGAACAGAAGATGTTGATGAAGCCGAATGTTTTTATAAAATCCCGGCATTCACACACAAAAATTATTTTCATGATTTTAATATAAAGGAAGTAAAAAAAGGAAAACCAATCTGACTTAAAAGAGCCAGACCAAGGTAGCTGAAAAGATATCCCAGGTTCCTCCTTTGATTTATAAAACTGAGCCTTAGTAGTCAAGTTTCTCACAGCCATTCATGTCTCTTTCCCTTGTCTTCGCAGAAGAGGAGTTCCCCAACATCCCAGTCCATTACCTTCAACTTAATCATGTCAGTTGGCTTCTGAAATACGTTTTCCTATTCTCTTTTTCATGAATTAGTTAAATCCCTCCACATCTTCACATGGCTACTAAGTGGCAGAGACAGGAATTGCTAGGGTAGCTTTAATGATATCAAACAAAATAGATTTTACATCAAAAATTATAAAAGGCGATTAAAAAATATACAAATTGGCTAAAGGGTCAATCATCAAGAAGACGTAATAATTACAAACACATAGACACCTAGCAACAGAGCCCCTTCAACTGATAAAAGTAAAGAGGAAAACAGACATTTCTACAATAATAGTTAGAAATATCAATACCCTACTTTTAACAATATATAAAGAATTGTAAAAGAACATGAATTAGAAACTACAGAATTGTAAAAACACAGTAAACAAACTAGAATCTAACAGACATATACAAAACACCTTATCAAGTCAGAGCAAATACACTTTTTGTATTAAGTTTGCATAAAACATTTTTAACGTAGCTGTATATTAGGTCACAAAATACATCTCAAAATTTAAAGTTTTGAAAACATATGAAGTTTATTCTCTAACAACCTGGAGTAAAACTAGAAATCAATATCAGGACGAAAACTAGAAAATTCACAAGTATGTGGAAATTAAACAATACACTCAGACAAAAAATGGTCAAAGAAGAAATCACAGAGAAATTAGGAATATTTTATTTTGAGGCAAATAAAAACAAAATATAACATACAAAATGTATTAGCTTTGTATGTCTTGGAAGGGAATTTATACCTGTAAATACCTACATTAAAAATGAAGAATGATACCAAATTAATAACCTACCTTTATTTCTCAAAGAACTAGGAAAAAAAAGCAAACTAAACCAAAGCTAGCAGAAGGGAAGAAAAGGTAAGTAAACCAACAAGATGGAGCAGATAGGAACAAAATAGAGAATTCAGGACAACACCCAAATTCAATAAAATGAGATGTTGTCTTTGGAAAGATCAGTAAAATTGAAAAATATTAAGTTAGACTGAATAAGAAACAAGTGAATAATCAAATTACCACCATCAGAAATAAAAGTGAAGGCATTAGTGCTGATCTTGCAGAAATAAAAAGTTTTATCGCAAAATACTACGATAGATAACCTAGGTAAAATGGGCAGATTCCTAAAAACACAGAAACTATCCAAATTAACTCCAGAGGAAATAAAAGAGCTGCATAGATTTATAACAAGTATGAGATTGAATCAGTAATCAGAAACCTACCAAAGGACTCCCTGTTCAATAAATGGTACCGCGATAACTGTCTAGCCACATGCAAAATGAAACTAGACCCTACCATTCACCACATACAAAAATGAACTCGAGATGGTTTAAATATTTAAATGTAAGACCTTAAACTATAAAAATCCCTGAAGAAAACCTAGGAAATACCCTTCTTGACATTGCCCTCGACAAACAATTTTTGGCCAAGCCCACAAAAGCAATTGCAACAGAAACAAAAATTGACAAGTGGGACCTAATTAAACTGAGGAGCTTCTGCATACAAAAGAAACTGTCAACAAAGTAAACAGACAACCTAAAGAGTAGAAGAAATGTTTATAAACTATGCATCTGACAAAGGCTAATATGCAGAATCTATATGGAATTTAATCAACAAGCAATGAACAACCTCATTTAAAAAATGGGAAAGGGCTGGGTGCGGTGGCTCACACCTGTAATCCCAGCACTTTGGGAGGCCGAGGCAGGCAGATCACGAGGTCAGGAGATTGAGACCATCCCGGCCAACATGGTGAGACCCCTGTCTCTACTAAAAATACGAAAATTAGCTGGGTGTGGTGGCGCGTACCTGTAATCCCAGCTACTTGGGAGGCTGAGGCAGGAGAATCACTTGAACCCGGGAGGCGGAGATTGCAATGAGCCGAGATCACGCCACTGCACTCCAGCTTGGCAAGAGAGTGAGACACCGTCTCAAAAAAAAAATGAGAAACGACACTTCTCAAAAGAAGACATATAAGCAGCCCAGCCAAGACACATGAAAAACTGCTAATATCACTAATCATCAGAGAAATGCAAATAAAAACCACAATAAGATGGCATCTCACACCAGTTGTAATGGCTATTATTAAAAAGTAAAAAAAAAAAAAAAAAAAAAACAGATGCTGGTGGCTATGGGAAAAGGGAACACTTATACATTTTTTGTGGGAATGTATATTAGTTCAGTCACTGTGGAAAGCAAAATGGAGATTTTTCAAGTAACTTAAAACAGAGCTACCATTTAACCTCTTAAAATCATTACTGATTATATAACCAAAGGAAAATAAATCAATAAATGGCACTTGCACTCTGCATGTTCATCACCATGCTCTTTACAATAGCAAAGACATGGAATCAACATAGGTGCCCATCAAAAATGGATTGGATAAAGAAAGTGTGGTGCATGTACACCATGGAATGCTATGCAGCCACAAAAACGATTGAAATCATGTTCTTTGCAGCAACATGGATGCAGCTGGAGGCCATAATCCTATGGAAATTAATGCAGAAACAGAAAACCAAATACTGCCTATTCTCAGTTACATGTGGGAGCTAAGCATTGAACAGAAATAAACGTAAATATGGGAACAATAGACACTAGGACTGCTAGAAGGTGGAAGGAGAGAAAGGGGTATGGTTTGAAAAAGCACCTATTGGGTACTATTCTCACAACCTGAGGGACAGAAGCTATACTCCAAACCTCAGCATCATGCAATATGCCCATGTGACAAACCTGCACATGTGCCCCCTAGGTCTAAAATAAAAACAGAAAACAGAAACCTCCTAACAAAGGAAAGCTAAGGACTAGATGGCTTCACTGGTGAATTCTACCAAACATTAAAAGAAGAATTAACACATATCCTAAATAAATTCTTCCAAAAAATAAATAAAACTCTTTTTAACTCCTTCTAGGAGGCCAGCATTACTCTAATACTAATTCAAAGACGTAAGAAAATTACAAACAAAAATCCCTCATGAATATAGATGCAAAACATTCTCAATAAAAACTGGCAAATGAAATCCAGCCGCATATTAAAATAATATGACTAAGTGGGATTTATTCCAAGAATGAATGAAATCAATATAATAAACCATATCATTAGAATGAAAGAAAAATGAAAAATATATATATATGATCATCTCAACTAGTGCAAAAAAATCTTGACAAAATCCAACACTCTTTCATGAAAAAACCCACTCAGAAAACTAGTAATACACAGATTATTTCTCAATATTATAAGGGTACTTATTTTAAAACTCATAGTTAATGTTATAATCAAATGGAGAAAAACTTTACCCTAAGTTCAGAAGCAAGACAAGAGCATCCTCTGTTCTCGCCTCTTTTCAACATTGTAATGGTAGTTTTATGCAGAACAGTGAGAATAAATAAAGAAATAAAAAGCATCCAAATTAGAAAGGAAAAAGTAAAACTGTCTTTAGAGATAACATTGTGTTACATAGAGAAAATTCTAAAGGATTTATACCAGAACTTATTAGAGCAAATTAACAAATTCAGCAGTGTTACAAGAGAGAAGACCAACAGACAAAAATCACTTGTAAGTTCTAGCCAGAGCAATTAGGCAAGAGAAAGAAAGACATCCAACCTTAAATGGAGGAAGTCAGGTTGTCCCTGTTTACAGACGACATGATCTTATGTACAGAAAACTTCAAAGATTCCACCAAAAACTATTACACCTAATACGTAAATTCATTGAAGTCACAGGGTACAAAATCAACATACAAAAATCAGTTGCATTTCTATATGCCAATAGCAAATTATCTGAAAAATGAATCCAGAAAGTAATTCCATATGATACAGGAGCCACAAAAAATATCATAGTAACAAATTTAACCAAGAAGATGAAAGATCTCAATAATAAAAGCTATAAATCATTGATGAAATACTGAAGACATAGAAAAATATGGATATTCCATGTTCATAAATTGTAAAAATATTGTTAAAATGTACATATTACTCAAAGTCATCCACAAATTCAATGCAATCTCTATGGAAGTACCAATGACATTTTTCAAAGAAATAGAAAAACATCTTAAAATTTTTATGGAACTATAAAAAAAAGACCACACAAAGCAGTCTTCAGAAACACAGACACACACACACATGCAGCTGGTGACATCACACTATCCAACTTCAAAACATATTATAAACTTATAGTAAACAAAGTACAAAAATGCTGTCATAAAAACAGACATAGAATAATGGAGCAAAATAGAAAGCCTAGAAACAAAGTTACTTATTTACAGTTTATTGATTTTCAACAAAGGTACCAAGTACACAAAATGGGAAAAGTGCAATCTCTTCAATAAATAGTGCTGGAAAAACTGAACAAGCATAAGTAGAAGAAAAAAAATTAGATCCTTATCTCTCACCATATACAAAAACCAATTCAAAATGGATTAAAGGGGTTGAGACCTGAAGCTGCAAAACTAGTAGAAAAAAACATAGGGGAAAATCTTCTAGGCAGGAAGTTTTTGGATAAAACTTCAAAAGTACAAACAACAAAATCCAATGTAGACAAATGGGATTACCTCAAACTAAAAAGCTTCTGCACAACAAAGGAAACAACCAATAAACAAAAGAGACAACCTATAAAAGAGAGCCCACTTTGTGCCCTGTGCTGTGCCAGGTATGAGTATGTTATGGTTGTGAGAAGGATACAGCCCCACTCTTTGCATTCTCTTTTAGCCCTCTCCCCCGTCCACATTTTATCTTTCTTCCTATGAGAAATCATACATCTGATGAAGAGTTAATATCCAAAATATATAAGAAACTCAAACAACCCAACAACAAAAGTACAAATAACCTGATTTTAAAATGGGCCAAAGACCTGAATAGACATTTCTCAAAAGAAGACATGCAAATGGACAACAGATGTAGGAATAAATGCTCAACATCGCTAATCATCAGGGAAATACAAACTAAAACCAAAATGAGATGTCATCTTGATCAGTCACAATGAATGCTATGAAAAAAATCAAAAGTTAACAGGGATTGGTGAAGATGTGGAGAAAGGGGAGCCCTTATATTCTGCTGATGGGAATGTAAATTAGAACAGGGATTGTGGAAAAGTACGGATGTTCTTCAACAAATTAAAAACAGAATTACCATATGATTCAGCAATACCACTACTGGGTGTGTAGCCAAAGGAAATGAAGTTGGTATTTTGAAGAGATAACTACACTCCTATGTTTATTGCAGCCCTATTCATAATAGCCATGATATAAAATCATCCTAAATGTTCATTAACAGATGAACAATTAAAGAAAATTTGTTATATATACACAACGAAATACTATTCATCTATAAAAAAGAATGAAATTCTGTCATGGTTGGCAACATGAATGAACCTGTGCGACAGTATGTTAAGTAAATAAGCCAAACCAAGAAAGACAAATACTATACATTCTCACTCATATGTGGAATCTAAAATGTTGTTCTCACAGAAGAAAGGAGTAGAATAATGATTATCAGAGAATGGGGAGGGTGATTTGGGAGAGGGAGATGAGGACAGTTTGGTCAACAGGTACAAAGCTGCAGTTAGATAGGAGAAATAAATTCTGGTGTTTCTATTACATAATAGGATCACTGAACTTAACAATAATGTATATTCCAAAATGGAAAAAAAAGAGAATTTTTTTTAATGTTCTCATCCTAAAGAAATGGTAAATGTTTAGGGATATAAATATACTAATTACCTTGATTTGATCATTATATAACGTATATATGTAGCAAAACACCACATTTTACCCCATAAAATTGACAATCATTATATGTCAATCATAAATCTTTGAAAAATAAAATATCTAAAATAAAACCTTTATAAGGAAAAAGAATCAGTTGCATACACTAGCTATGAAGAATTCAAAAAGGAAATTTTTTAAAATCCCTTTATAATAGCATCAAAAGAATAAAATAATTGGGAGTACATTTAACTAGAAGATATAAGGCTTTTACACTGAAAACTAATATTTTGCTAGGTAACTATAAAGAAGGCTTAAATAAGTGGAACATCATCACTTATTTATTAATTGGAAAATTTAATATTATTAAGATGGCAATACTCCCAAGTGAACCACACACTTTTAATGCAGTACCTATCAAAATTGGCTCCTTTTTTTTTTTGCAGCATAATCTTTTCTTTATTCTCCACTTTTTCCTCTTTCGGAACAATTGATTTAATAATGTGGCCATTTGTTAGTTTAAGGCACTGTGCTTGTTTACAACAGTGAAGTCATACTAGGCTGGATATGTGCATAAGTCAATGAGAGATTGTGCAGCTGCTCAGTGAATCAGCCAGAGCAAAGAGTCACTCTGACATTTTAACTGAAAAACCCTGCTTTCCCAAAATCATGGGGAATTTCTCTTCCAAGTCTTTTAAAAATTAGTATTTTAGGTTCAAGAGTACATGTGCAAGTTTGTCATATAGGTAAATTGTGTGTCACGGTGGTTTGGAGTACATAGTATTTTGTTACACAGGTGATAAGCACAGTGCCCAGTAAGTCGTTTTTTGATCCTCTCCCTCCTCCCAACCTCTACCCTCAGTAATTCCCTGGTGTCTGTTGCTCCCTTCTTGGCATCCATGTCTACTCCCTTCTTTGCATTCATGTTTAGCTCCCACTTATAAATGAAAACATACAGTATTTGGTTTTCTGTTTCTGCATTACTTCATTTAGAATAATGGCCTCCAGCTCCATCCATGAGGACATGATCTCATTCTTTTTTATGGCTGCATAGTACTCCATTGTGTATATGTACCATATTTTCTTTATCCAGTCTATCATTGATGGGCATTTAGGTTGATTCCATGTCTTTGCTGTTGTAGATTGTGCTGTGATGAACATATGCATGCATATGTCTATATGGTAGAGCAATGTGTATTCCTTTGGGTACATATCCAATAATGGGATTGCTGGATGGAATGGGATTTCTGTTTTTAGCTCTTTGAGAAATTGCCATACTGCTTTCCATAATGTATGTTAGTTAGTGAGAACTAACTTACATTCCCACCCTCAGTGTATGTGTTCTCTTTTCTCAACAACCTTGCCAGCATCAGTTATTTTTTGACTTTTCAGTAATAACCATTGTTGGTGTGAGATGGTATCTCATCGTGATTTTGATTTCCATTTTTCTAATTATTAGTGATGTTGAGCATCTTTATGTGTTTATTGGCCACATGTATGTCTTCTTTTGAAAAGTGTCTGTATGTTTATTTTGCCCACTTTTAAATGAGGTTATGGTTTTTTGGTTGTTGATTAGTTTGTTTCTTGTAGATTCTTGATATTACATTTTGTTGGATACATAGTTTGCAAATGTTTTCTTTCACTCTGTAGACTATTTGCTGATAGTTTGTTTTGCTTTTCAGAAGCTCTAGTTTAATTAGTTCATACTTTTTTTGTTTTTTTGGGTTTTTTTGTTTGTTTTTGTTTGTTTATTTGTTTTTTGCAGCAAATTGCTTTTGGAGTTTTCATCATGAAATGTTTGTCCGGGTCTACATCCAGAATAGTATTTCCTAAGTTATATTTTAGAGGTTTTATACTTTTAAGTCTTACATTTTAAGTTTTAATCCATCTTAAGTTGACTTTTGTATATGGTGTAAGGAAGGGGTCCAGTTTCCATCTTTTTCATATGGCCAGCTAGTTATCCTGGTACCATTTACTGAAGAGGGAGTCCTTTCCCAACTGGTTATTTTTGTCATCTTCATTGAATAACAGACAATTGTAGGTGTGCAACTTTATTTCTAGACTATCTGTTCTGTTCCACTGGTTTATGTGTCTGTTTTTGTGCCAGTTCCATGCTGTTTTGGTTACTGTAGCCTTGCAGTATAGTTTGAAGTTGGATAACATGATGCTTTCAGGTATGCTCTTTTTGCTTAGTTTTGCTGTGGCTATTCAAGCTCTCTTTTAGTTCCATAGGAATTTTAAAATAGATTTTTCCAATTCTATGAAGAATGTCACCAGTAGTGTCATAGGAATAGCATTGAATCTGTAAATTCCTTTCGTCAGTATGGCTATTTTAACAATATTGATTCTTCCAAACAGTGAGCATATAATGTTTTTCTATTTGTTTTTGTCATCTATGATTTCTTTGAGTAGTTTTATATATTTGTCATTGTAGAGATCATTTACCTCCCTGGTGAGCTGTACTCCTAGGCATTTTATTCTTTTTGTCACTATTGTGAATGGGATCACATTCTTGATTTGCTTCTTAGCTAGGAGGTTGTTGATGTACAGAAAGGCTACTGATTTTTATGCAATGGTTTTGTATCCTGAAACTTTACTGAAGTTATTTTATTACATCTAGGAGCTTTGGGGCAGAGACGAGGGTGTTTCTATACCTAAAATCATATCATCTACAAGCAAAGATAGCGTGACTTTCTTTCTTCCTGTATGAATGCCTTTTATTTTTTCTTGCCTGCTTTCTATGGCTAGGACTTCTATTACGGTGTTGAATAGGAGTGGTGAGAGCAGGCATCCTTGTCTTACTCTGCTTTCCAAGAGGAATGCTTCTAGCTTTTGCCCATTCAGTATGATGTTGACTGTGAGTTTGTCATAGACGACTCTTACTATTTTGATGCATGGTCCTGAATTGCCTAATTTGTTGAGGGTTTTTTTTTTAACGTACAGAGATATTAAATTTTATTAAAATAATTTTCTGCATCTGTTGAAATGATTATGCGGTATCTTTTTAGTTCGGTTTATGTAATAAATCACGTCTATTGATTTGATTTGCATATGTCAAACCAACCTTGTATCCCAGGAGTAAAGCCCACTTGATCATAGTGGGTTAGCTTTTGATGTGCTGGTGAATTCAGTTTGTTAGCGTTTTGTTGAGGATCTTTGCATTTCTGTTGGGCCTGAAGTTTTCTTTTTTTGTTGTGCCTCTGACAGGTTTTGGTATCTGAGTGATGCTGGACTCGTAAAATGAGTTAGAAATAAGTCCCTCCTCCTCAGTTTTTTGGAATAGTTTCCACTGGAATAGTACCAGCTTTTCTTTATACATCCAGTAGGATTCAGCTGTGAATACATCTGGTCCTGGGCTTTTCTTCTGGTTGGTGGGCTTTTTATTATGAATTCAAACTTGAAATCTGTTATCGTTCTGTTTAGGGATTCAGTTTCCTCTTTGTTTAATATTACGAAGTTCTACTTTTCCAAAAATTTATTAATTTCTTTTAGCTTTTCTAGTTTGTGTGCATAGAAGTCCTCATAGCCGTCTCTGAGGGTTTTCTTGTATTTCAGCAGGCTCGGTGGTAATGTCTCCTTTTTTATTTCTGATTGTGTTTATTTGAATCTTCTATCTTTTTTCTTTATTAGTCTAGGTAGCAGTTAGGTAATCTTATTTATTCTTTCAAAAAACAAATTCCTGCACTCAATTATATTTTGTATTTTTTTTAAATCAATTTCCTTCATGTCAGCTCTGGTTTTGGTTATCTGTTGCCTCCTGATTGCTTTGAAGTTGGTTTGCTCTTCCTTCTCTAGATTCTCTGGTTTGCTCTTCTTTCTCTAGATTCTCTCAGTGTGATGTTAGGTTGTTAATTTGGGATCTTTCTAATTTTTTTATGTGGGCATTTAATGCTATCAACTTCCCTTTTAACACTGCTTTAGCTGTTTCCCAGAGATTCTGATATATTGTATCTTTATTCTCATTCGTTTCAAAGAATTTCTTGATCTCTGCCTTAATTTTATTGTTTATTTAAACAACTTTCAGGAGCAGACTGTTTAATTTCCATGTAATTTTATGGTTTTGAGCAATTTTCTTATGATTGATTTCTATTTTTATTGTGCTATGGTCCAAGAATGTGGTTGGTATGATTTCTTGTTTTCCAATTTGCTGAGGATTGTTTTATGTTCTATTAGGTGGTTGATTTTAGAATATGTGCCATGTGCAGATAAGAAAAATACATACTATGTTGGTTTTGTGTGGATCGTTCTGTAGTGGTTTGTTAGACCCATTTGGTTAAACATTGAGTTCATGTTTCAAATATGTTTGTTAGTTTTCTGCCTCAATGATCTAATACTATCAGTGTAATATTGAAGTCTCCCACTATTACTGAGTGCTTATCTAAGTCTCCGTGTATGTCTCTAAGAGCTTGCTTTATAAATATGGGTGCTCCTTTGTTGGGTGCATATTCAAAATAGTTAAGTATTCTTGTTGATTTGAACCCTTTACCATTATGTAACACCCTTCTTTCCCTGTTTTCATAATTGTTGGTTTAAAGTCATTTTTATCTGGAATTACAATTCGAATCCCTGTCTTTTTCTGTTTTCCATTTGCTTGATAAATTTATCTCCATCCCTTTACTTTGAGCCTATGGGTGTCATTTCATGTAAGATGGGTCTCTTTTAGATAATATACAGTTGGATCTTGCTTCTTCATCTAACTTGCCACTCTGTGCCTTTTAATTGGTGCATTTAGCCCATTTACATTCAAGGTTAATATTAATGTGTGCAGGTTTGATCCTGTCATCATGTTGTCAGCTGGTTATTACGCAGTCTTCATTGTGTGGTTGCTTTAGAGTTTCAATGGTTTATGTCCTTGACTATGTTTCTGTGGTGGCTGGTAAGGGTATTTCCTTTCGATATTTAGTACTCCCTTAAAGACCTCTTGCAAGGCAGGCCTAGTGGTAATACATTCCCTTAGCATTTGCTTGTCTAAAAAGGATCTTATTTTTCCTTTGCTTCTGAAACTTAGTTTGGGAAGACGTGAAATTATTGGTGGATTATTTTCTTTACAAATGCTGAATATAGGCCCCCAATCTTGTCTGGTTTGTGGGGTTTCTCTGAAAGATCCACTATTAGCCTAATGGGGTTCCCTTTGTAGATGACTTGCTCCTCTTCTCTACCTGCCTTTAACATTTTTTTCTTTCATTTTGACCTTGGAGAATATGATGACCATGTGTCTTCAAGATAGTCTTCTTGGATAGTATCTCTCAGGGTGTCTCTGCATTTTCTGTATTTGAATGTTGGCCTCTGCAGTGAGGTTGGAGAAATGTTTGTGGATAACATCCTCAAATATGCTTTTCTAGTTGCTTGCTTTCTCTCCCTCTGTTTCATGGATGCCAATGAATCATAGATTTGTTCTCTTTACAAAATCTTATATTTCTCAGTTTCTGTTCATTCTTCTTTATTCTTTTTTCTTTATTTTTGTCTCACTGAGTTATTTCGGAAAACCTATCTTTTTAGCTCTCAGATTCTTTCCTTGGCTTGTTTGATTCTACTGTTACTACATGCAATTGTATTACAAAATTCTTGAAGTGAGCTTTTCAGCTTTATCAGTTTAGAGTTTCGTTCTTTCTTAAAATTGTCATGTTGTCTGTTATCTCCTGTATATTTTATTGTATTGCTTAGATCCCTTGGGTTGGATTTCAACTTTCTCCTTAATATTGGTGATTTTCATTCCTATTCCTATTCATATTCTGAATTCTATTATTGATATTTCAGCCATTTCAGCCTGGTTAAGTACCATTGCTGGGGAACTAGTGTGGTTATTTGGAGGTAAGAAGACACTTAGCTTTTTGAGTTGCCAGAATTCTTACACTGTGTGTGTGTGAGTGTGTGTGTGTTTCTCATCTGTGTGGGCTAATGTTCCTTCAGCCTTTGAAGTGTTGTTCTTTGGATGGGTTTTATTCCATGCTTTTATCCTGTTTGATAACCCTGCTTGGGGGTTCAATTGTTGTACAAGGTGGTTTCAGCCAACTGGCTTGATTCTAATCTACTCCTGAATCTAGGAGGAGCACTTCTGATTACTGATGCTGTGCCTATGTTTATTTTGCTGGATGTTCTGGTCCACAGGTCTTCCTTAGGCAGGGGCTACAGTTGGCAGACAGGTCATATCCTTGCCAGCTCAGTCCTATTCTGCTATTCAAGTGTTTCCCGGGAGAACACACTGTTGCACCTGCCAACAGAGTTCTGACAGAAGCAAGACCACTGAGCTGAAAGGTGTAGCAGATGTGGCCTATCTGGTTACAAGAGGTGCGGATGGCTAGAGTTTCCCACCCTGCCATTTGGGTTTTTCCAGGGCAAGAAGAAGCTACATCCCTCAGTAAATTCAGGCAGAATTAGGACCATTGGACTAAAAGCTCTAGCAGGCATGTCTTGCCTGGCTATGAGAGGCGAGGGTGGATGGAGTTACCCATCTGGGTGTTTTCCAGGACAACAGGAGGTTGTGCTCTCCAGCTGAGTTCATGCAGAAGAGGGACTGCTGGGCTGGAACTCCTAGCAAGTGAAACCACCTGGCTACCAATGTCATGGTAGATTGGGTCACTCTCCCTGCTATCCATGTGTTTCCTGGAACAGCAGGAGCCTACATGCCCCTCTCCAGGTGAATCCACACAAAAGTAGGACCACTGGGTTGGAAGCTCCAGCAGGTGTTGCCTGTCTGGGTTCCAGTGACAGGGATGAGTGGGGTCACCTGCCCTGCCATCCAAGTGCTTTGTAGGAAAACAGAGGTTGTAGCTACTAGCTGAGTTCAGACAGAATTGGGAACACTGGACCAAAAGCTAGTGCTAAGCCTTATCTGGCAAGAGGGATGGAGCAATCTTACTCCTCCCAGGTACTGCACTGCACTGTACTGCAACTGTGGCCTCTGTTGCAACTATGGTACCAGCACTAGTTTCTCTGGGGCCTAGCCTTGTAGATGCTCCCTTTGACTCAAAAGCTTCCTTCACAAAACATCTGGGAGGTTCTCTGCCTCAGTCTAAAAGCATAGTGAGGGGGCACAGGGGTGACAGGGGGATTCTCACATTTCCACAAGTCCCTGTGGAGAGTGTGAATCCCCCACTGGGCTCTCATTCATTCCTTCCTTCTCATATTGCAGAGGTTCTCCTGGCTCCATGCTGTGCTTTCTACTCGTTGAGTCCCCTGCTACCTTGTTGGGTCCCGACTTGGTTTCTCAGGGGACTGGCCTGCAGGGTCAGTGTTCACTGGCCCTTTTGTTTCCTGTCCATGGGAGTGGTGCACATGAGCAGCTCTAGGCTGTCATCTTGACACAGAAACCAGCCTTTGTTTTTCAGATATGATAAAACCGTTGCTAAAATTAATGTAGATTTGCAAGGAACCCCAAATACGCAAAACAAACAAACAAAAGCGCAATGTTAGATGACTCACAGTTCCCAATTTCAAAATCTAATGCAAAGCTACAGTAATCTATGTGGTACTGTAAAAAGGATTGGCATATAAATTAATGTTTCCAGAAATAATCCCATATATCTAAGATCAATGGATTTTCAACAAGGATGTCAAGACCATACAATGAAGAAAAGAGTGTTTTTTGAGAAACGTTCTGGGAAAACTGTATATCCATGTGTGAAAGAAGTAGGATCCTATATCACAGCATAAAAATTAACTGTGTAAAAAAGGATCAAATGCCTAAAAATGAGGTGTATGACTATAAAGCTATTAGAAGAAACATAAGTATAAATATTAAAAAGATAAATTTTATGTTATATGTATTTTATCATAAAAATTTAATAAACAAGTAGCATTCAGAAGACTGAATAGTTCAGTGGAAGAACTTGCTTGAAAATTGGACATCCAAACAAACATTTTTTCCTATATTCCTTCCTACCCTACTATGTCACTCCCCTTTCATGCAGGCATAGGTTGGGATGCTTCCAATCATGGCATATCTATTTTAGAGATCTGTGCTTCTTTTTTCTTATTTTCTTTCAAATGCCTGACTTGGACATAGAGTGATATAGACAATTATTCTACATCCAATCATTGGAATTGAACACCTGAGTGTTTTCACTGATGTAACAGCTCAAAGTTTGTCTCTGACAATAAGATCATAGAGTTATTTCATGAGAATATTCTATCTTTGGATAGAGAACTATAGAGAAAAATGTAAATTTGTAGAGCTAAAGTTGCAGATACAGAAGGAGTGAAAAATGTAGAAATAGGACAATAAACAACGTTCAACAAATGCCATACAATGACATTTGCATTTGGGAGATTGCCTGATGCCAGCACGGAAAATTGAAAAAACTTAAGAGGCAATTACAACTTCATATGAGAGGTGAGTGTGTGAATGGAGCCTGAGGCTAAGGGTTTCTTTTTTGTTTTGTTTTGTTTTTGTTTTTGTTTTTGAGATGGAGTCTCACTCTGTCACCCAGGCTAGAGTGTAGTCAGCTCACTGCAACCTCCACCTCCTGGGTTCAAGTGATTCTCCTGCCTCAGCCTCCAGAGTAGCTGGGATTATAGGTGCATGCCACCATACCCAGCTAATTTTTGTGTTTTTAGTAAAGTTGGGGTTTCTCCATGTTGGCCAGGATGGTCTTGATCTCTTGACCTCGTGATCCACCAGCCTTGGCCTCCTGAAGTGCTGGGATTACAGGTGTGAGCCACCATGCCCAGTCAGCTAAGGGTTTCTGAAGAATGGAATCTGCATTGTATCATGATATAATTGGAGGACTTTTAAAGTCCTTTCTAGCCCTGAAACTCAATAGAATACCAGAAAATGCATTGATGATGTATATATTTCTTAAATAATCTGATTTTAAGGAGAAAAAATAAGGATAATTAGAGGATAATTTAAAAAATAAATTAGAAATACCCACCTATTGATGGAATAAATAATTTTTATGTTAATAAATAATTTTTAAATCACTTTCTGGTGTTAAATGGTTTGAAATGTTAGAAATCTGAAAACTATCTAAAGACATTAGAAAGTGAAGTTTTGACCATGGACTTGGTACAGATGTTAGCCAACATTTCTGTAGAAAAAGGCAGAGAAAAACCCATGTTTACACAATTATAACATATGTATATTCCTCAAGTGTGTAATTTAGAAAAACAAAATATCCTTTTCAGTGTTCCAAAAAGTAATCTTTTGAAAACCTAATGATGAAAATCGGGATTATTGTGGTTCGAGGAGGAAAGTTAGGATGCAAGACAATTTTTGAGATCCGCAAATAAACATGAGAACAGTGAAAAAGCAGTTAATACTATTTAAAGGATGAAAAGAATAGGCAGGATCTGTATAAATATATCAGGAGTAAAACACATAGAAAGCAAGTAGGCATGAAATTAATAATTATTTTTAAATGCTAAGGTAGTGATTTCATTTTGAAACCTGACTTTAATAAGAAAAGTAGGCAAGAGCATTTTGCACAATTAGGTAGTAATGGAGAATTTGTAAAATGCCTACTAATAAAATGTAGCAAAGTGAATATTTTTCAAAATGAGCATTGAAAATCATTAGGTTTAGATAACATTATTCTAATATGATGGGAAAATTATCTCACTAATTTGACAAAAAGAATTTATTTTGAAATAGCAAAGTAAGGTAGAACAAGTAATACAATTAGGGAAAGTACAGGCAGTTCAGTTCTTTCATCAAATGTAGTTGGCTATTCTGCAAATTATTCCTATTCACATCACTAGAAAAACAATTTTAAAGTAAACTAAAATATTAAAAATGGCAAAAGATATTGGCCACCATACAGTGAGTAGGATTTATGAGCTAGAGTTGGAAGAGATCAATTATCCTGTAGTATTGACTAGGTCTTCTTATTCCTGCTAAACCCTTTTTCTAGGGTATTGAACAAAACCTCCCATCTCAACAGAAAGTGCCTTTGCGTGCCATAGAGATGTCTCTAAGATGGGATGGGATGCAGTCACAACAAAGACCTCAGCAGATCCCATGGGGAGTTCTGGCCCCCAGGAATCATCCCAATTGAGGCAAGGAGTTCAGTCCTTTCTATCCACACAACTATTCATCTTTGGCTACAGGCTGCCTTCCCCCATCCTAAGGAGAGCAACCTTTGGCAAGGATACTCTCTTTAGCCTAGGGAAACTCGTGGAGAGATAATCACTGATGAGCCATTAGCAGCCAGCACTAATGGGTTTTAAAAACCAAACCCTTTGAGTTTTCAAATATTAACCCAAGCCAAAAACAGGTAGTATGCATAGTTCCCAATAAACTGCTTTCCTATTGGGAGGTGTTTATTTTTGTTTAAAAAAAAAAGTATCCTATATTTCCACAGCACCCTTAATTATTGTTCTTAAAGTTCTCTGACAATGTTTAACATGGTCTCCTTTGTTTATATGCCATTTGAACATCCTCTTGCGTAAAATGTTCATGTCTTTTGCCCAGTTTTTAAATGGAATACTTATTTCTTTACTATGAGTTTTTGTAAAATATATTCTAGAAACTAGTCCTTTATCAGATATATGGTGTGCAGGTATTTTTTCTCACCTATTTTTTTCAGCCTCATAACAGGGTCCTTCACAGAAAAAATTTTAATTTTATGTGGTCCAATTTGCCAATTTTTCTTTTATGGGTTGTATTTTTGGTGTCACTTATGTGAACTTTTTGCCTAGCCCTAGGTCCTAAAGATATTCTTCTGTTTATTTCTAATAGATTGATAGCTTTATGTTTTGCATTTAAGTTTAGTGTCCATCCTTAATTCTGAAAAAAATTTCACCATTACTATTTTACATATTTGTCCTCTGTTGTCTCTTTCTCGTACTTCTGATAACCCAGCTAGGCATACTTTACACCTTTTGAAATTCCACAGTTGTTGGATGCTTGGCTTTTCTAATATTTTTTTCAATTCGGTTTTAAGAAGTCTTTATTGTCAATCAACCTCACCAATTTTTTTTTTGGCAATATCAAGTCTATTAATAAGCCCATCAAAGGCATTATTTTATGTTACAGTTTTTTATTTCTATCAGTTCTTTTAAAATCTTTCTTCAAATTCCACGTCTCTGCTTATATTACTTATATGCTCTTGCAAGCTATCTAGTTTATCCATTAGAACTCTTAACATGTTAATTGTAGTTATTTGAAATTACCTCTCTGATAAATCCAATATCTGTGTTATATTGGAATATGGTTTTGATTATTGCTTTGTCTCTCTAGAATGTGAGTTGTCTTGCCTCTTCTTATGTCTCATTTTTTGTTGTTGCTGAAATTCAAACACATCAGATATTAGGAATGGAAGTACATTGTATAGGGTAAAGATTTTTGTTGATCTGGCTATTTTAGGGCGTGTTTAGTGTGTATTGTAGATGCAGGTGTCAGAGATTCAAAGTCTTCTAGTTTCCTCTTTTTATTTTTTATTTTTTGGTCCTCTTGTGATTTGGGGCTTTATAAATACACACCATTGAAGAAAGCAGCATTTATCTTTCGACTTTTTCTGATATAATCCATTGTTATTATACAGGGGCCCTTTTGGTGTGGTAGTAAGGTGTGGAATGTGGGGGACATTCTGTAATATTTCTACTAAGTGTCAGTCTTTTGTGGGTGTGTGTCTCAGGACTGTGACATTTACTCATATCTCAGGACTGTGACATTCATTCATATTTCTCTAGTGATATCTTTCTTTCCCATCCCCCTACTGTCTCCCTTGGTATTTCAAATACATTTCCTTGAATCGTTGGTCCCTGTTGACTATGATATATTTCTCCCTTAGATGAGACAGGAAACCCAGAAGGAGTTGTAAAATTCCTCCAGATGGAGTAGGCTTTGAAATAAGGCCATTTTAATGAAGAAGGGTCAGAATATACTTCACAATAATTATGCTTCCCTCTCTCTGTCAGACCTGCAGAATATCTTTGTCAAATCTTCACCATGAGAGCCCTGGGGAGTTCCTGAAGGTAATGACCACAAATGAAGAAGCCTCCTGGGACTGTAGCTCCCAGGACTTTCTCACTCTCAGGCTGGTCCACACACTTGGCCTCCAGTAACTTGCCAAAGTGATCATATGTGTATCCCTACTTATTTATGGCTTCTTGGCTTCTCCTCTAGGTAAGAAGATCTCAACTGTGTTACTCTGAGTGAGTTTCTCTCCACCTTTCAGGTCAGCCATTAGCCTTTTGAAATCAGTTCTCTGAAGGGTCCAGGAAAAGTTGTTGACTTTCAGTTTGTTAAATGTTTCTTTGTTGTAAAGATGGGATTAATGACTTCCAAGCCTGTTACATGTGGGTGTTAAAACTGGAAATCCACTCCCATTGTTTATTTTAACTGATGTATAAATTTTTATGTGATTAGTAATATTAATTCCAAATATATAACACATATAAAGAAAAAATTACAATGATGACTTGACAATCCATATATACAATGTAATGTTTTAAAATATCCTTTTTGTGAACTAAGGACAAAAGAACATTTCTAAGTATATAACAAAATTTAAAAAATAAGTAATAGGATTTTCCTGAGAAACATGAATAGAATCTTAAGTTTGACTTTTAAAAATCCATTATTTTGAATGACATAAAGCAGTTCTAAAAATTGAACATCAACTAGATTTAGTTAGGTGATTACCTTCAGTAGTGATTATTTCTTTCACTGAAGTGTGAGGCAACGAGAGTTCATAGCATGGCCATTCAACAATGCAATAGGGAACAACATTTTCTGTATTTTGGGCGGTACCATTGAATCTGTGAGGTGGAGTCAGGAAACAAAGCTACTATTAGAGAAATAATATGCTCACTACATAATTACACAAATATTTCCAAAGTTTATTCATGTTAGCATATAGCATTCATCACTACTTTATTCTTCTTTATTATGAATAATACTATATTACGTTCTTATATTACCCATTCATCAGTTGATAGACATTTGGGTTATTTCTACTTTTTAACTACTATGAATAATGCCGCTGTGAATATGAGGTACAAGTTTTTGTGTACACATACTTTCATTTCTCTTGCCTGTATGCACAGGAGTGGAATTGCTGTGTCATATGGTAACTCTATGTTTAATTATTTTAAGGATTGCCAAGCTGTTTCCCAAAGTGGCTGCCCCAGTGTATTTCAACCAACGATTAATGAGAGTTTCAGCGTGTTCACATTCTCACCAATATTTGCTATTATCTGTCTCTCTCTCTCTCTCTCTCTCTCTGTCTTTGTCTTACTGCAGCCTTCCTAATGAATGTGAAGTGGTAGCTCTTGTTTTTGATTTTTCATTTCCTAACATCTAACGATGTTGAGCACCTTCTACGTATTTACTGACTATTTGTCTATCTTCTTTGGATATTTAGATCCTTTCCTCATTTTTAATAAGATATTTGTCTTGTATTATCTAGTCGTTTGTTTTCTAAATACTAGTCGTTTATCAGATATATGACTTGCAAATATTTTCTCCAATTCTGTGTGTTGTCTTTTCATTCCCTTGCCGGTATCCTTTGAAGCACAAAAGGTTTTAATTTTGATGCAATTCGGTTTATCTAATTTTTCTTTTGTTGCTTATGATTTTGATGTCATATCTAAAGAACCATTGAAAATGGGTCATGAAAATTTACTCCTGTCTTTTATTCTAAGAGCTTTATAGGTTTAGCTCTTACGTTTATATCTCTGATTTATTTTGAGTTAATTCTTGGATATGGCATTTAGAAAGGGTACATTTTCATTCTTGTGATTATCTAGTTGTCCCAGAGTTATTTGCTGAAAAGGCTTCTTTCTGCATTTAGTCATCCTGGCACCTTTGCCAAAAAACCAATTAACTACAAATATACAGGTTTATTTCTGGGTAAATACCAGAAATTGTATTGATTTTATGTCAGTTATATTTCATTGATCTCTATATCCATCCTTATACCAAATCCCATTGCTTTATATCTTTGGGATAGTCTGTGATCTATTTTTAGAAAACCCACTCAACTGGCCTATTAAAGCACACTAGTTTAGTTGTTCTACATATATATTTTAATATCTGAAAGTGTAGTACTCTCCACTTTTATTTTTCCTCAAAAATTTCAGCCTGTTTCTCTTTCATATAAACTATATATCATTTTGTCAAATTATAACTTTTCAATCATTGATTTCTGGAAACATATTCCTACAAATAAATAAATTGGAAAAGAACTGTATTGTTCATAGTTATTACGCCATTCGGGCACATGATACGCAGGGTTCATTGTAGCATTGCCTTAAGTTGCTTTGCTTATTCTTCAAATTTATTTACCACTCTTTAAAAGAGAATATGTTCACATATCGCTAAAATCCTTTAGCATAGATTTGCTGTTTATATATTAGCAAATATGCAACTAGTTATTTAATTTTCTCTCCTGTTTTACTTATCCCATAATGAATTTTACACTTTTCCATCCCCCTTCATTTCAGTCCTATTTTTAATTTAGTGTCTTTCATCTTTACATAATTTCAATTTGGTCTCTAGACACACACACACACACACACACACACACACACACACACACACTCCCTTCCAATTTAACTGCTGTAAAGGAATTTGAATTTCCCTACCCTGTCAAGTCAATAGAGGACCTGTCTTCTTTCTGTTTTACACAGAAAGTTATCTGTTAAATTTATCTTTGGTACAAGACCATTCACCCGCTAGGGATCAGCAGCACTTGATACAGGGGATCCTTTAGTTACAAGGAGAGGGGGAAGAATCATTAACAAAGACAAAACGTTTTCTTTAAACTAGTGGTGAATTTATCTAAAAGAAATCCTTACACACCTTGACTACAAAACCTTCCAGGTCACTTCCCTCCCTTCTAGAGCCCTAATTCTCATAAACTCCTCTACACACTATTTTATTTTCTGTCCCTCACCCCTAACTGATTCCTGAACCCTCATACTGAGGAAAGAGACAGACCCTCTCATATTGTTTTATATTGTTTTATACTGAGTACCTGTTTCAAGAAAAAACAATGAAGTAAAACCGAAGACAGGTAGCCCAGCGCCAGGCCCAGAACCAGGCCTGGGTCTGCCTGGCCTAAATGCAGTAGTTAAAAATCAGCTCATGACTTAGAAACCGGTGTTCCTGACATTGTATAGAAGAACATTGTGAAACTCCCTGCCCTGTTCTGTTTCACTCTGACCACCGGTGCATGCAGCCCCTGTCACGTACCCCCTGCTTGCTCAAATCAATCACCACCCTTTCACGTGAAATCTTTAGTGCTATGAGCCCTTAAAGGGGACAGAAATTGTGCACTCGGGGAGCTCGGATTTTAAGGCAGTAGCTTGTTGATGCTCCCAGCTGAATAAAGCCCTTCCTTCTACAACTCGGTGTCTGAGAGGTTTTGTCTGTGGCTTGTCCTGCTACAATACTGCACATTTCTGATACCCTATTTTCATCATCAGTAAAATCTTTCATAGCCTTCACCTTCTCTCTGCATATTTTCTTTTCTCCCTTCTCTTACTATATCTGACTCTCCTCTGTGTATAGAGATTCCCTTGCAGCCCTTTCTTTCAAGAATATCTTTAACAATTGCTCTTTTCTCTCTCAGTGTCCTCTTATCTCTTGTCCTGGAACTGAGGTTTTCATTTCCACACATCTAGACCACTCTCTCCCTTCTCATTCACCATTCTCAACATTCCTGATTTAAATCTCACGTGATCCAACAGTAACATCTTCATTTTTAATTTTGGACTCTGACTTACTGTCACTCTGTAACATCACTCCTATTTTCATTCTTAGTGATTTTCATTTCAGTTTTCATTTTGGGGTGATACGCATGTATATCTAATGGTGTTCTTTACTGAGAATGAGTTGCCCCCCTCCAGAGACATTTGACCATGTCTAGAGATATTTTAAGCTGTCACAACTGGGGCATGGGATGTGATGCTGTTAACATCCAGTGAGTAGAAGTCAGCGACTCTTCTAAACATTCTGCAATGCACAGGATGAAATCCCACAACAAACGATTATCCAGCCTAAAATGTGAATAGTGTTCGCATTGAGAAATCCTACTACAGACAATCCTTCCTACACCCTGGCCTCTCCCTCAATCATGACACTATACATCTGGCCTCACCAGTCATTCCCATAGTCATATCTTCTTAGACTTTGTCATTACCAATAAAGGTGACACTTTTATAAACTAATCACCTCTTGTTGTTGATTTACCACCTTTTCACTGCCTTCTTATTTCTTACATCGTCTCTTTCCTTTTTCAGCTTTTATTGCCTGATGACTCCCTCCCATGCAAACATCCTCAAATCTTCTGACTCTCTTTGTCATACCCATGTAACAAATCTCCACACTTCACCTGCACTATGGCTGTTGTCTTGCAACTGAGTAGTTCTAGACTAAAACATTTAACCGTACTGAATGGACTCCAAATTTATGATACGGGCCTTTCACGGCACTGGATAATCAGATCTCAACTTCCTAATTGATTCAATCTCCACGCTCGACTATGCATTTTTTTCCTTTCTCCTCAATCTTATATCACTTCCTCTGGCATAGTCTCTTATCTCTAAAGAACATGCCTTTGGTTTCCCTGCAGGAAAATTTGAACAATTAGAAGATAATTTCCATTAGTACCTAAGACCACATCTACCAATCAGAATATATGCCAATATATTTATAATTGCTTTTTGTCACTCATGTCCAATAAAATACATGTCCTCTAATCTTAATCTCTATTTTTTCCCCAAGAATTCTTGTCGAGTCATTTTTTGATAGCGTTGTCTACCAAAATCAGTCCTCCCATTCTATTGAATCATTTATCTCCCTTGGTCATTGGCATAAGCTGTCACATGCTGTATTAACCACAATGTCTTTAAAATGCACTCTCCTGCCTACTGAATAAGAAATTTCTTTCTTAAATATAAAATAAATTAAAATGTGATGGCATATTTTGAGCAATAACTGTAGAAAGAAAACTTTGAAGGTGTCATTTAAAGGGATGGTAAAATTCCTACAAAGTGAAGAAAAGCAAAACTAGAGTGACACTATCTAAGGCTATTGCTGTGATCCTATTTGTAGCTCTAGTTCAATATTGCCCAGGAAATACATATTACAATCATAGTAGTAAACAGATTGGATTTTTATTATGGGTGTAAGTTTAATGAAGAAAGCACTGCTTCCCAGGTAACAAGAAATTTATCCTCTCTACTAATATTCCCTCAAAAGTTCACCATCTAATTTCATCTTTTTTCTTCTTTAAATACATTGCTTTTCTTTTCTTCTGTTTTCTAAAGATTTCTAACCAAACAATAGGTTGTGACTGAAAGCTTTCTTAGAACTTAGTTTAACAGAAAGCACAGAGAAATGCAAAACCACTAGGCCAGCATTCAGCTATCTGCCACTTTTGATATGAGTGAATAAAAGAGGATTGTCTCAGTATAATTCCTACGTGAAAAAAGCTTCGATTGATTAGATTTTCAAATAAAATTCAAAATGTATTCCTTTGTGTATCATTAATGAGAATCCAGCATTAATTACTAATAGATATCTGGTAGTGCTCATAAAGAACACAACTTTCTCCTATGAGCAGCCATCAACATTCAGAGATTTTAAGGGATTATTTTAAAATATAGTGTAATCAATCCTATTAAAAGGTCAGAACTAATCTATCACATTTGTAACTCCTTTATGCATATCTTAAAGAGAATTTTTTATCTTTTCAGCTGAATGGTCACTGACCATTAGAATTCCAAACATATGATACTTATTTAAATGTAACTTATTGCTAGACAGGATATCTAGCAAACTCCTCAGTGGGAAATTGAAAAGATAAAATATAAAATGTAGGAGAAAAAGAGAATATCTGGCATCAAAAATTGCTCAGTAGGATACAAATAAGTAAAACATGGGGATGAAATGAATTGGAACTGAATCTATTTGCATTGGGGATTGAACATGAAGTGCTCAGTAGGAAAGTTTGAAACACTTCACTGAACAATAGCAAAATAAGTTGAATATTTTAGCAATGTTTTAGTATTCTCCAAATGAGCTTTTGTTGAAGCTCCCATTGCAGCCACTTTATTTCCAAAAGTAAAAGTTCCTTAGCATGTCTTTAGGAAAAAATCCCCCAAAAACCCACCAACCTATGCTTTCCCCTTAAATGTAGCCAAAAATTCCAGTGTAATGGAAAGTTCGCCCTGAGCAACCACCTTCTTTTCATGGTTTCCAAGATTTTCTTGTTAATGTTATGGTGTTTCTGGTTTTGACCTGCCCTAATTTTCGTTTTCCTTGCGGTCACCAATCTATTCCTTTCCAGGTCCCTCCAAACGTGTAATTTGTTACGTGGAACAAGCTCATGTTCATTGCAGAAAATCTAACTTTGTCTTGCACTTTACTGAACTTAATTAATTACATAATAAGAAAGCAGCGCTGGGCTGGGTGGGGGAAGTGGCTCAAGCCTGTAATCCCAGCACTTTGGGAGGCCGAGACAGGTGGATCACGAGATCAGGAGATCGAGACCATCCTGGCTAACAGGGTGAAACCCCGTCTCTACTAAAAAATACAAAAAAAAAACTAGCCGGGCGAGGTGGCG
>NW_012113141.1:14528997-14547286 GCF_000951035.1 Colobus angolensis palliatus | reverse complement strand
AAAAGAAAAAAAAAAGCAGTGCTTTGTGCTATGTGTTTGTTTGTTTTGGCTAAAAGTCTTTACATACCCATCAATATTCAGTTACTAGAGCTGCACTGAGAAAGTAACAGAGTGGCTTGAACAACCTCACCTCAACTCATTGAGAAAACCCAATGTATTTTCTCACAGTTCTGAAGATTAAGGTTTCCTGTGAGGCCTCCCTCCTTGGCTTGTAGATGGCTGCCTCCTCATTATGTCCTCTCATGGTTTTTGTCCACATCCATGTGTCCCTGGTGTCTCTTCTTGTGGGTCCAAATCTCCTCTTCTTATGACGACACTAGTCAGATTTGACTAAGGTGGTCCACATGACGTTATTTAACCTTAATTACCTCTTTTAAGACCGTCTCTGCAAACACCGTGACAGTCTGA
Source organism: Colobus angolensis palliatus (assembly GCF_000951035.1). NCBI lineage: Eukaryota > Metazoa > Chordata > Mammalia > Primates > Cercopithecidae > Colobus > Colobus angolensis. The sequence continues at coordinate 14,546,878 of NW_012113141.1, read as the reverse complement.
GGTTCTGGGGATTAAGAGTTCAAAATATGAATCTGAGGTGACACAAGTCACCCCATAACACCATCTGTAAGGACTCAGTGGGGTAACATAAATTTTCAAGTAAAATAGTATGGAAATACAAAAATTTTCCTGGGAGATAATCGACACCATTTTTTACATTATTCTATAAGGTACTGCATGAGACCCAATGTAAGTGGATTCGAGGACTTTCTGGTTATGTCTACCCAATCAGAAATAAGTTATAAATTTTAACTTGAAATATTTTGTGGAGACAGATTACCTCTTACAAGAGGTAAAGAAAGAGGTTATTTCCTATTACTCAAAACAAAAATTATCAGGTAGATGTGGTGACTCATTCCTGTAATCCCAGCATTTTGGGAGTCTGAAGCAGGAGGATTGTTTGAACCCAGGAATTCAAGACCAGCCTGGGCAGCATAGTAAGACCCTGTCTCTACCAAAAAAAAAAAGAATAAAAGCGTAGCTAGGCATGGTGGTTCATTCTTGTAGTTCAAGCTACCCAGGAGGCTGAGGTGGGAGGGTCCCTTGATCCCTGGAGGTTGAGACAGCAAGTGAGCCATGATTGCACCAACATTGCACTCCAGCCTGGAAAAAAGAGCAAGACCTTGTCTCAAAAAAAAAAAAAAAGAATATATATATATATATGGTTATTTCCTATAACACATAACAGTACATTATCAGGTAGGTGTGGTGACTCATGCCTGTAATCCCAGCATTTTGGGAGGCCAAAGTAGGCCCACTGATAAAATATTATCAGTGGAGATAAAGAACACCATGAAACTAAAAAGAAGGGAACTCTGCTTTTTTAATTAAAAAATCTGCACTGAATATTTTGTTGAATCAATAAATTAGTGAATGAAAAAAGAACTTTAAAGGTGTACCATTGAGAATGTTTTATTTAAAAATGTTAATGTCTTATAAAAATCTGTATAGGAGAATGAAACAAAATATCTTATGAAGAATGATAATAATGAGGTTACAGTAAATTTTATATTTATTTCATAAGCAAAGAAGTACAAACATTAAACTGATTGTGGTATTTAAATTGCTTCTATTATTTAGCCTTCCTTACAAACTCATCTCCTGCCATGATCCCACTTCACTGTTTTAAAAATTCAATATATTGCTGCAAGCAATTTTCTTTCTCCATAGCCCAGGGTTAATCCCATCCAACTAGATGCCCACATTGCCTTTTTATCTCTTTCAACTGCATTTAAATGGAATTGCTAGTTTGAAACATTTCCATGTTTTAGACCACCAGGTAGAACTAGCCTTTTGCCTCCACTGTATTTGGTGTGGATTTCTTTAGGTATAAGTATGAATGTATACCATACAATCCATATAGAGAATATGTTTAAATCTAATGTAAAGACTCACTTATGCAATTCTCATTCCATAGTCAGTCTCAATTAATCCTTTTATTTTTTTATAAAGCATGGACTCTAACATCAAATTTAGAAAATTCTAAGAATTGGGTGAATTTGAAGGACTTTACCAAAAATTGGATACAACAACTTGGTGCCAAAGTGGGCAGGGTAAGTGCAGAGACTCTGAAAATTTAAGGTCCACTCAAACCCTATTTCTGTTTAATACAATTTATATTGCACATAAGTCCATATAATGTTCTTAAGATAAATTTAAACCCAGGCCATACAGTAAACATTTTAAAAAGTTTTCATTTAACCTGCACTTTGATTCTTTTTAACGACTGGCACGAAATAATTGTTCATATCCCTAGGGTACAATGTAATGTTTCAATACATGTATACATTATGTAATGATCAAAAAGGGGTAGTTAGCAAATTTATCTCCTTAAACATTTATCATTTCTTTGTGATGAGAACATTCAAAAATCTTTCCTCCAGCTATTTTGAAATATGTTGTGAACTCTAGTTGCCTACTATGCAATAGAACACCAGAATTTATTCTTCTTATCTAACTGTGGCTTTGTACCTATTAACCAGTCTTTCCCCAGTTGCCCCCACCACACTCCCCATGCTCTGACATGATTATTCTGCTCCCTATTTCTATGAGAATAACGTTCTAGATTCCACACATGAGTGAGATTATGCAGTATTTGTGTTTCTGTACCTGGATTGTTTCACTTAACGTGATACTCTCCGTGTTCATTCATGTTGCTACAAATGACAGGATTTCATTCTTTTTACGGCTCAATAGTATTCCATTAGGTATCTATACCACGTTTTCCTTAACCATTCATCCATTGATGAACATTTAGATTTATTTCATATTTGTCTATTATGTGCAATGAACATGGGAATCCAGGTATTTTGTCAACACACTGATTTCATTTCCTTTGTGTGTGTGTATATATATATATATATATAATCTCCAGCAGTGAAATTCCTAGATCATTTGGCAGTTATATTTTAATTTTATGAGGAACTTCCACATATTTGGCTGTACTGATTTATGTTACCACCAGCAGGGTGTAAGAGCTCCCTTTTCTCAGCACCTTCACCAACACTTGTTATCTTTTGATTTTTTTGATAGCAGTCATTCTGACTGGAGTGAGATGATATCTCACTGCAGTTTTGATTTGTATTTCTCTGATGATTAGTAATGTCAAACATTTATTAATATATATTTGGCCATTTGTATGTCTTCTTTTGAGAAATGTCTTTTCAGGTCTTCTTTTGTCCATTTTTAAATTGGATTATTCGTATTTTTATTGTTGAGTTTTTTGAGTGCTTATGTATTTTGGATATAAGTCTCTTATCAGATCTATAGTTTGCAAATATATTTTCTCATTTTGTAGGTTGGCTTTTTGCTGTTAAGAAGCTTTTTAGTTTGATGTAAGCCCATTTGTTTATATTGGATTTTGTTGCCTGTGCTCTTGAGGTTTTATCTGAAAACACCTCATCTAGACTAATGACAAAAGCTTTTCCCCTTTGTTACCTATGTTTTCTCAATAGTTCACAGTTTTAAATCTTAAGTTTAAGTATTTAACCAATGTTTAGTTAATTTTTGTATATGATGAGTGATTAAGGCTCTAGTGTCATTCTTCTGCATGTGGACATCTGGTTTTTCAGCATCATTTAATGACAAAGCTGTTCTTTCCCCCATTGCATGTATGCGGACTTTCGTTACATATCTGTTGGCTGTAGATGTGTGAGCTTATTTCTGCACTTTCTATTCCATCCTATGCATCTATGTATCTACTCATATGGCAGTATGGCAGTGACATTGAATGTGTAGATCACTTGGGTAGTATGAACATTTGAACAATATTAATTCTTCTCATCTATGAACATGAGTATCTTCCACTTTTTTGAGTCATCTTCAATTTCTTTCATTAATGTTTCCTACTGATCATTGTAGAAATCTTTCACCATCTAGGTTAAATTTATGTCTAGGTGTTTTATTGTAGCTATTGTAAAAGGGATTGCTTTCTTGATTTCTTTTTCAGGAAACTCACTCTTAGTGGATGGAAATGCTACTGATTTTTTTTTGTTTATTTTGTATCCTGCAACTTTACTCAATTTATTGAGTTCAAAGAGTGTTTTGCTGGAGTCTTTGGGGATGTATATGTGTGTGTATGTGCACGCGTAAGATCATGTTGTCTGCAAACAGGGACAGTTTGACATCTTTCTTTCCAGTCTGGATACCCTCTATTTTTTTCACTTGCCTGATTGCTCTGCTTAGGATTTCCAGTATCACATCAATTAACAGTTATGAAAATAAGCATTCTTTTCTTTTTCCAGATCTTACAGAGAAAGGTTTCGGCTATTCTCAATTCAATTCAGTATGATGTAAGCTGTGGTTCTGTCATATATAGCCTTAGTATATTGAGGTACATTCCTTCTAAACCTACTCTGTTGAAAGGTTTTATGAAGACACATTAAATTTTATGAAATACTTTTTCTGCATCTATTGAGTGATCACACCTATTTTGTCCTTCATTCTTTTGTTGTGATATATCACATTCATAAATTTGCATATGCTGAAACCTTCTTGCATCCCTGGGATAAATTCCACTTGATCAGGGTGAACAATCCTTTTGATGCGCTGTTGAATTCAGTTTGTTAGTCTGTTTTTCAAGATTTTTGCGTCTGTTTTCATGAGGAATATTAGCATGTGGCTTTCTTTCTTTCTTTTTTTTTTTTTTTCTTTTCTTATGGCTTTCTCTGTTTTTGATATCAGGGTAATTCTGGCTTTGTAGAATACATTTGGAAAAATTCCCTCACCTTCAGTTTTTTTTGGAATAAGTTGAGGAAAACTGATATCAGCACTTTAAATGTTTTGTAGAATTCTGTAGTAATGTTGTCTTGGGTTTTTTTTTAATGGGAGACATTTTATTGCTGATTCAAATTAGTTTCTTATTGTTCTCCTCTTTTATTTTCTTAAAGATATGTTCCCTACAGTAGAGATACAAAAGGAAGAAGTATAAAGAAACATAACAATAATTGTCTTTGCATTTTTATCCATGTTAATGACAACATATATAGTGACAAACTTATTAGGTGACAGGATACTAATTAATCAGCAACTTACATTTCTAATATCCATTCCTCAAGGTCAATTGATATAAACAGTGGTACTTTTGAGCATTTTCACACATATTCTGGCTCTTTCTCCTCTCCTTTATGATTGATTGAACTTCATCTACTTGAAAATATGTATGCCCGTTTTATTTCCTCTTACCAATAAAACGTGGGTAAATTTACACATTACCTTTCCAAAGATGAGACAAGTGGCCACTTCCCTACGTTCTCTCTTTCCTTTTGTACAGAGAGAGCCAACATTTGAGATGATGACAGACACTCTGGGTGACACGCATCAGAAGCATTGCTATTTTTCAGAAAAGGAGATTTGGGGATTATTTGTTACTGCAGTATATTCAGACATTTCTGAGTCAACACAGAAACGTAGCCATTTATCTTTAAACTTTCACAATATGAACTGACAACAATATATCAATTCATTTTCCAATTGGCAACTGTTTGATTATTCTTTATGTAATAGAATACCTTATAAATACCTCCTCAAGAATGATGGCTTTGTGTAGAATAATATACCCAAGTAAGATTTCTAGGTTAAATGTAACGGTTAAAATGTTCATGTTGTTGATATAAATATTCAATAGGAATTTGAAGAGATGATGCACAGGACAGAGAAGCATGAGAAATAATAATCATCACAAAACCAATATATTAATACATCTGAATAATTATTGTATTAGTCCATTCTTACATTGATATAAAGAATTACCTGAGACTGGGTTATTTATAAAGAAAAGAGGTTTAATTGACTCACATTTCCACAGGCTATATAGTGCACATGGCTGGGGATGCTTCAGGGAGAAGCCGAAGGGGAAACAAGAACATATTACAGGGCCAACAGGAGAGAGAGAGAAAAAGTGGGGGAGGTGCTACACACTGTTGAACAACCAGATGGTGTGAGAACTCTATCATGAGACAGCACTAGGGGGATGGTGCTAATCCATTAGAAAAAACTTCCATGATTCAATCACCTCCCACCAGGCTCCACCTCCAACACTCAGGATCAAAATTCAACGTGAGATTTGGTTGGCGACACAGAGCCAAACCATATCAATTATTATAGCATATTTGTTGTTCTAAGTAGTTTACCTGTGTAAAAATTTAATCTTATGGGGTAGGTGCCAATGCATTTTTCCATTTTACAGGTGACTTAACTAAAAAACAAATAAATTAATTTGTCCAAGGTCACATGGCTTGTAAGTGATAGAATGAGTAGTTGGAGGCAGCTTGGAATCTAAGTTGATATCCACTCTTTTATGGATTCATAGAGCCAGCCACACACACACACACATGCTAATCTAGGCAAACATTCTTCAACACTAATAAAATTTATTTAAGATTTTATAAGTAACAACCACTTCTCTTTCCCTCTCCACTCCCCACTAAAATCCCCTTTCTCATTCTGACGTAGAAAAGGAAAAAAAAAAATCCTAAGGTCTCTAGGTTGTGGGTTTATCTCCAGTGATATACATAAAATCAAAATGTATCAACTCTAAAGAAAATGTATAGAATATAAATGTATGTAAATCTGATGGTTCTCAGATTTATGAGCATTCCTATTCAGAAAATACTCATGGTTACCACCTGTTGACATCATGTTTTATTGTTCTATAAGTAGTATTAAGCACTTCAGTTGTTCACAAATATTTCTCTTCATTTTATATTTGTTTTGACTGATACAAAGCAACATTTTTATAACTTTCTCACTCTACCTGTGAACTTGGCTGAAGTCATGGTACACAATTTTATAAAACTAAAACTGTATTTGCTTTTTGAATTATTTTACCATAACCTGTCATGTTTCAAGTTTTCACTTTTTCTTCTCATGGTCCTATAACTGTTAACTGGAATACTATTTTCTTTTTTATGTTCAAAGAATTCAGAATTGCCTACATGTCACTAAGCAGAGTTATTTAATTGCTTTGCTATCATGAAATTTGGCATTTGGTATGTAACTCCAGTTTGCAAATATATACATAAATTAATAACCAGTTAGCTAAACAAATTGTGTCCAGGGTTCATTCCTACTGGTGGGTTCATGGTCTCGCTGACTTCAAGAATAGAGCGGATCTTCGTGGTGAGTGTTATAGCCCTTAAAGATGGCATGGACCCAAAGAGTGAGCAGTAGCAAGGTTTATTGTAAACAGCAAAAAAACAAAGCTTCCACAACGTGGAAGGGGAACTGAGTGGATTGCCACTGCTGGCTGGAGTGGCCAGCTTTTCTTTCTTTATTTGTCCCCTCCCATGTTCTGTTTTTGTCCTATCAGAGTGCCCTTTTTTCAGTCCTCCCTGTGATTGGCTACTTTTAGGATCCTGCTGATTGGTGCATTTTACAGAGTGCTGATTTGTATATTTTACAGAGTGCTGATTGGTACCTTTTACAGAGCACTGATTGGTGCATTTTACAATCCTCTTGCTAGCTACAGAGCTCTGATTGGTGTGTTTTTACAGAGCATTGATTGGTGCATTTTACAATCTCCTTGCTAGCTACAGAGCACTGATTGGATGTGTTTTGACAGAGCAGTGATTGGTGCATTTTACAATCCTCTTGTATGACAGAAAAGTTCTCCAAGTCCCCACTCGACCCAGGAAGTCCAGCTGGCTTCACCTCTCAAAGTTGTCCTTTTTAATGGAATAAAACCACTATTTGCTTTATTTAAAAATATGAACAGTTAATTAAGAAGCTGTTATGAAGAAGTGGCTATAATGGATCATCTTATGCTATAATGGAAGAAGACAAACTGAGAAGAAAGAAGACAGGGACAAACTTAAAGAAAAACCAGTCATGTGCCAGGCTGTTAACTAGTGCTTTAACTATCTCCTTATTGCCCTTAATAACCACATACAGCAGGTACTAACGACCAATTTACAAATTAAAGCAGAGGAGAAAATCTGAGGCTCTGGCAGGCTAACTATAGTACCAAAAAAGTCATGACATAAATGTAATAAATTATCGTACCCAAGCTCATGCTATTTTATTATCCCAAGTGGCACCAGCTGGTACAGTTCAAGGCAAGCTGTAATTTTCAAGAAAAAGGGAAAAATGGGGAGGAAAAAGGTGAAGAGGCAAGTGATCTGTCTACATATTTGTGGTGTCTGTAACGTTAAGATTTTCTAAAACTCTCATAAGCAGAATGTATGAACAAGCTGATTTTCTATTTTACTTATGAAGATAAAAGTAGGAAAATATACTGCTAAAATTATTCACTGAATCATTGCTATAGAGGAGAAAAATGACTCCCTAAAATCAACAGTATTTTCAATGTATATTTAGAAAGAAACCTTAGATCGTAAGTTTTAGAGGCCAGAAATTGAATTGCTGGATTTGGTGTTTTGAAAAGTAGAACATCATAATTCATATAAATAAGCATTTAATGAAAGAATTCAATGAATGTTATTTCCTACTTCAAGTTTTTAGGTTTTTTCCTGCTATTTTATTTTACATATAATTATTTTGATGCAGAATTAAATGAATATATTTACATCTGTAAAATTGAAAGAGGCATTTAGGTAAAAATAATCCATGATAAATTGCTAAAAAGTTGAGAAAATCATAATCTCATCTAAATTAAAATTAAACACCCTTCACTCCCCGCCTGCCCCTCCACCCCCCCACACACACATACACAGAAATGTACGCAACAAGGAAGGCTACAAAGGAACATTGATATCTATCTTTAATCTCCAGAAGCAGATTAAAGGCATGGATTTAGGACACAAGTGGCCTGGTTTAACATCACATTTCCACTTACCTAAATGATTTGGGACAAGTTGAATGAACATCTTTAATAAACATATTCAGGGCTGGGGCATTGGCTCACACCAGTAATCCCATCCCCTTGGGAGGCAGGAGGTCATTCTGTGACTGAGAGGTTGTCATTTTAAGTTCATGGGCAAATATCTAAACCATCCATTTAAAGAAATCAGAGGGAAAACAAGGAGCTCAGCTTGCCTGGCAGGAGAGATGCCTTTACTTTTTTATCTCTAGCCAGCAGCTGGAGCCATTTGGGTGGGATATAGTATTGGAAACTGTGTCAGGGGTAACTGAGCCCTGCTTCTGGCATGAGAATGTTAAACCTGTATATTTAAATGATATTGAGGCAACATAAAATTATGAATAGTCACTACAGGTACATCTTAAGTGTTCTCATTAAGCAAAACAAAACAAAAAATTTACTTACATGAGTTGACAGATATATTAATTTCTTGACTGTAGTGATCTTTCCACAATGTATATACATATCAAAAGATCAACTTATATACCTTAAATGTGTGGCTTGTGTTCTTATAAAAAGAGGAAATTTTGACCAAAGGAGAAGACGCCATCTACAAACCAAGAACAGATCCTATCATGACAGCTTTCAGCAAGGGACCAATCCTGCCAATCCCTTGATTTCAGACATCTAGTCTCCAGAACTATGAGACAATTAACTTCTGTTGTTTAAATCACCCCGTTGGTGGTATTCTTTACGGTTGCCCTAGCAAATTAATACAGACAAATTTGAAATCATTGATTTACATGTATTTTTCTAAGTCCAACATCTGGGTGATCTCATTAACAATTTCTATTAAGTGCTGTTTTGCCCTGTGTGTGAGACATACCTTCTTGTTTCTTTGCATGTATATAATCTTTATTGAACATTGGACATTTAAAATAATATAAGCCAGCATGGTGGCTCATGCCTGTAATTCCAGCACTTTGGGAGGCTAAGGGAGGATCACTTGAGGTAAGGAGTTCAAGATTAGCCTGGCCAACATGTTGAAACCCTGTCTCTACTAAAAATGCAAGAATTAGGCTGGGCATGGTGGCTCATGCTTGTAATCCCAGCACTTTGGGAGGCGAAGGCAAGAGGATCACCTGAGGTCAGGAGTTGAAGACCAGTCTGGCCAACAGGGTGAAATCCTGTCCCTACTAAAAATATAAAAATTAACCAGACTGGTGGCCCATGACTCTAATCCCAGCTACTTGGGAGTCTGAAGTGGGAGAATCACTTGAGCTTGGGAGGCAGACATTGCAGTGAGGTAAGATTGTACCACTGCACTCCATCCTGGGCAACAGAGTGAGATCCTGTCTCAAAAATGAACAAAAAATATTTTAAAAATACAAAAATTAGCCAGATGTGGTGGTGGGTACCTATAATCCCAACTACTCAAGAGGCTGAGGCACAAGAATCACTTGAACCTGGGAGGTATAGTTTGCAGTAAGCCGAGATGTTGCCACTGCATTTCGGCTTGGGCAATGGAGCAAGACTCCGTCTCAGAAAAATATAATATAATATAATATAATACTCTGAAAATTAGATTCCCTCTCCACCAAGGGTTTTTACTGTTTTTGTTTGCTTGTTTAGTGACTTTTCTTGAACTAATCCTATAAGTCTGCATTCTTTGTTTTGTGTAGCTCCCCCAGTATTCAATTCTCTTAGTACTGGGCTAATGATTGAACAGAGATTTCCTTAAATGCCTGGAACCAGTAAGTCTGCAAGCTTTTACTAGGAGTCTTTGCATCACATTTTAGTGCACACTCTCTACACTCAGGCACCAAGTTTACAGCTCTGCTTTCACCTTCATGTACTGCTTGTGCAGAGCTTCAAGATCAGACAGAGGTGACAACTGAGGACATACTCAGGTCTTTCCTGGTATTCCACATCCCTGATGAGACGAACACTACTACACATAAATGTGTCCTTCTAATTCCAGAAATATGCCAGAGCTTTTCAAAGACCCTATGGACATCTCATTTCTAGCTTTTCCTTTTTAATTTTTTGGCCAACTTGTTATTCGCTGCAACTGTTATTGCTGCTTCACCAAGCAACAATGTTGAACAATTCCTCACTGTTCATTGTTGTTATTGTTACTTCCTTTGTTTGTATACAGATGCTCCTGGGAAAAGACTGTTAGCACAGGGCAATATCTCAGTGGAGTTTTCCAAGGAACTGACAGATCAAATACAATTTTCTGGAAATGTGGTTTTTGAGATATTCAAACCTCATCAGCCTCCATCAGTGACTGATAGATTTTCCTGTTTTTTATCATGCTGTTGGTTTTCAAGGACTCAAAAAAGGAATGGAATTAAAATGTCAAACTGCCGTATAATTTGCTGTTCTTACCTAGATTCAGCTATTTTTCTTGAATAAATCCTTTCTAAATATTTTCCAGGCTTAATTTCCAGTTAATTTTAAAAGTTCTGAAAATGTTGATTTTTACAATATTTGTCAATGTTCTCATTGATTGGATGAGAAAAAATTTTTCAAAATTCTTTACTCTGCCATTCTCAATTATCTCATGACCAATTAAATTTTCATTTCACCAGTAATAAATAATATTGAATATCTTTTTATGGCTTATTTGGCATTCATATGACTTATATAATAAAGTTTCTGTTCAGATACGTTGCTTTTTTATTGGATTGTATGCTGTCTTATTGATGCTTAAGTGTTCTTTATATATACTAGATATAAGTTCTTTATTGGATATGAGATTTACAAATTAAGCAATCAGGCTTTATCTTTTCATCCTCTACCAATGTATCACAGGGTAAAAGCTTTGGTAAAATCAAGTTCCTAAATTATTTTCCTTATGCTTTGGCCAAAGTATCAAAAATTCATTTCCAATGTGAAAGTGACACATTTTTCTCTTATGCTTTCTTCTACAAGTTTCATAAGTGTTATATTTCACATTTAAGTCTCTTATCCATTTTGAAATAGTTTTCCATTTGGAAGCAAAAATCAAAAAACAAACAAAAAACCTCAAGCATTTCTCACACCATAAACAAAGTAAACTCAAAGTGATTCACGGACCTAAACTTAAAGCTAAATTATACAACTTCTAGCCCAGAAGAACAACTTTATGACCTATGGTTCAGCATCATGTGTACCGAAAGAAAATGATAAACTGAAATTCATCAAAATTTTCCAGTCAACCATTAACATGAAAGAATAAGCCATAGACTGTGAGAAAATGTTTGCATCATATAAACTTGACAAAATGCTTGTATACAAAGTATAAAGAACTCTTACAACTTGAGAAAAGAAAGGACCTTTTATCTGAAGAGTGTGAATTCTTTTAAAGTATCCCAGAGAAGAATTAAAATGAGACAGCAACCCTGTCCCACTTCCTCGCTTTTCATCTATGCATTCATCTCTTGAAACTGCTTGCTGTTGCCACAGTAGCTATAAAGTACTCTAACAATGCCCCCACCAGACACTATAACCCATACCCCTAGATTAACAAGGTATAGCCAATAACTTATCAATGTTATTTTTGTAAACCAATGAGAATTCTTGATAAACAGCTTTGTACCAACCCACTCCTTGTCCTCGATTTGGGCCTTTAGAAACGTCCTTGTAACAAAGGCTAAAGAGAGCTCTTATCTAAATATACTTGAGTATGAGCCCCTGGAAAACTGTCCTCACTTTGGCTCAAGTAAATTCTGTAAATTATATTTTGTGCCTCAGCCTCTTCCTTTTAGGTCGACAAACTCAATTATAAGAAAGCACACACCTAATTTTTAAAAATTCACAAAGTATTTTACTCCACAGCAAAATAAACAACAGCAAATAAACATATAAAAAGATACTTAACATCTTTTATTGCCAGGGAAATGTAAATTAAAACCACAGCCAAGTACTGGTACCTATCCCCTACAATAGGAAAAATTTAAAAGGCTGATACTCTCACACACTGGTGCACAGTATTATGTGTAAATTTAATTGAATAAAATTGATAGAAAAAAATTTTAAACATGTCAGAAGCATAGGTAACAGTATATAAGCTTTAATTATTATCATTCTTAATTGTGTCAAAATATCTGCTGTATACCTTACAATTGATAGCTACTTATCCCAAAACAAAATAAAATCAGTAAATTTATAACATGAAGTGATTTACATCTTAAAAATTAATACCCAGTTCAAGAATGTTTTGAAATATAACCAGTGAACTCTTGCCTGGCACAAAGATTTTCAGAGTAACTCTCCACTTAGTTAAAAAGAAGGCTTCATTTTTATTAAAACAAACAAACAATATTGGCTTTTCTTGTAGAATTTTGTTCATTAGTACTTTATGTATACTTGCTGCTCAGGATTGCCTATGAATGATGCAAATAAAACTTACCTCTCAAAAAAAAGATTTTTTTAAGTCTTTTTGTTTATTCTCATAAAAGTAGAAAAAAAATTTATGGGTACACTTTTGGTTTTCCTAGTATATTTTTTCTTAGTGGCTCACAAGAATAGTTGTCTTAGGTATCTTTTCTAGAAATACAAAGTAGCAAATGCCAAAATCTAAAACACATTAGGAATCTGTACTTTTATCCATCTCTGGAACCTCTCACACTATGTATTATTTTAAAAATATTTCTTTCAAACTTTTGAAATTTTTCTCTGCCCATTCAACAGTATCTAGAGAAACAAGGCACTTTGCTGCCATTTCCTATGAACTCTATCTATATGCTTCTTCACACTTGTCATTGTTTAGGGAAATTTTGCAGAGTATTGGAGGAATTATCTAGACTTAAAATATTGTTGAAAATAAATACATATTGATTATCATGTGTTAGATGCTTATATTTTAAAACTTATACCAATTATGTCATTATGAAATAATTTAATGCAAGCTACATATTTGGTAAAATGAATATAAAAGTTATTGATAATCTTGAAATCTTATTGGCTTACTAAATACATGTTTATTTATTGTTCATATGAAATCAGATTGTACTGGGAAAGGGGCTAGGAGAGGAAAGAAATCTATTCATATGGGAGCTCTGGCTAACACAGGACTTTCATGGCCACCTTAGACGTTGACTGCATCCAATAGGTGGAAGAAAAGACTTTTATAGGCCTGAGCAAAAAGGATCATACATCAGTTTTGCTAATATTGTATTGGCAAAGTGGGCTTGGAAATCTATTTCTTGGCTTATAATGTATTCTCAGCAACAATTTAAACTAAAGAGTAATAATAGTCTTTGATGCAGAGCTAGCAATCTCTACCATGTTTATACTAACTCTAGTCAAAATGTTAACTAAGGCAAGATCATCAACACTAAAAATAAATGTGAATTTATACAGTAAAATAATCTCTTTCATAATTTAATTTTTGACTTAATGTGTTATCAGGCATTTTGATTGCCATTGTTTTTACGACTTAATATGGGTTACAAACATTTCACATTACCCATATTAGCTCTGCCATTTGCTTGTGTTTCACAATGGTAGGAATCTATTTAAACCACTTTTCTATTTTTTGAGGGTCAACACTAGATAATAAAATCCATAATTATATCTTGCAAAGCACATGTATACTTTACTATGCTTCAATTCAACAGTAGTAAGTCAGTGACTCCTGCTGGTGTTATCAACAGCTCTGGATTGTGGAGCTCTCATACCTTCACCAGCAAGCTTCCTAACTTAATGTGCTTATTATTTTTAAGTTAAAATTAAATAAAAATTGTACTAATACAGTATTTTTCTCACCACCCAGTGAATCATACTGCATGTTGCCCTTGCTAAGCTTAACTCACTATAGATGACTAAATAAGCTGATTACAAACATCTTAATTAAGGATTGTTATCACATCAAAGCAGAATTTTAATGTTTACAGAGGAATAGTTTGCCTAACATTGATTTTTGTACTCATTCTAAATCATTGTGACATCTGTAATTACTCGATGCACTAATCCTCATAAGCATAGCCAAAATCCTATCTTTCAATCTTTTTATTGCGTACTAACAATGCCCCTCACCTCTAACACATACATTATTCACATAAAAGTTATATAGCCACAGTTATAGATACATATTTAACCCACAGGAAGTTCCAGGAAAAAAAAAAAAAAGCAATCCAAGGATGCTGGCTGTAACCTGGCCTACACCCAAATATAATCTCTTACCTTGATCACCCAACATTGCCCGAAGTGTTGAGTGACTTTAGGCCATCAGTTTTCAAGCTCAGATACCTATAGAAATCAAGAAATATGTATCGGTCTGTTCTCATGCTGCTAATAAAGACATACCTAAAACTGGGTAATTTATAAAGGAAAGAGGTTTAATTGACTCACAATTCCACATGGTTGGCGCGGCCTCACAATCAAGGTGAAAGGCAAGGAGGAGCAAAACCAACATCTTACATGGTGGCAGACAAGAGAGAACTTGTGCAGGGAACTCCCATTTATAAAACCATCAGATCTCGTGAGATGTATTCACTACGAGGAGAACAGTATGGGGGAAACCACCCCCATGATTCAATTATCTCCACCTGGCCCCACCCTTGACACGTGGGGATTGTTACAATTCAAGGTGAGATATCAAAATCTTTCATGAGGACGCTAAAAATGGAGAAGCATGAGTAGGCAGACCCCTGATTCTATCAAACTGACAAAGAGCCTTTCAAGAGATGGTATCATTTTATATTTCTGTCACGTGTGTGAGTTTCAGTGACCCCACTTTCTTGTTAAGTACTGTCAACACTTTTTCCTTAGTCAATCTATTCTCTATAATGATATAACGTTGTGGTTTTAATTTCCCTAATGACTAGTGACTCGTGGAACACATTTTTGCCATCAGTATGTCTTCTTTCATTTTATTCAAATATTTTGTCCAATTTAAACATATTTTGTCTGTTCCAAACCAGTTTTATCCTTTCAATGTTCACCACTTACTCCTGGTAGTCCCCACAAGTCTACTCATAAGCTGCTGATTCTCACTCTAAGGCATCCCTGTCAACCTAGGAGAAGTAAATGCCAGCATCCAGGTCTTCTAGAGAAAACCTGTAGGCCATTTGATCTCAATAACAAGCTCTTAGTGTGGTTGATAGGCTGCAACAGTAAGGAGTGCCTGAGCAAAATGACTTAGACTTTTACATTTTCCAACAGGGAGCAAGGATAAGATGATCTTTTTCCTTTTTCTGCTTCATAAAATTTTGAATTGCTAGTTTCCATGGATGTGTGCACCAATAGGCCACTGACTATATGGATGGAGAGCCATCGGATACAAGGTAAACAACAGCAGAGGAACCACCAGCCCCAGCAGCACACTATTGTTTTTCAAGGACCCCATGTTAGCGTGCTCCTTTGCCAGTTTCATGCAACTCTTGGTACTTCCAGGCAACCTGTGGGCAGTCTGCTGTTACTACACTGCATCAGGCAACAAGAAATTCGAATTTGGTTCAGATATGCCTGGCTATTTGGGGCACAGCCCACTCTGCTGATTGGGGAGTATCATAAGGTCCAAGGGGGTTAGCCCCTTTTCTCTCCTTTTGGGGGAGCTTTTGAAGAATGAAGTTGTTGATGTGGAACCTTCACTTCTGGAGGCTCAGGAAGCAGTGACTAAGAGAGGAGGCAGACACGTGCTTAGGTTGTAGAAACTCAAGGAGAACACAGTTTATGAAATCCACAACTTAGGATTGGAAATGATGGCAAAACATGAAATCATGCACAGTGGCTGTGGTTCAAGCACAAGCTTACCAGCAGGCAGCAGTTGCTCCCAGGCTGCCTCTACCTCTCAGTAAATCCAGACACCGTCTAGTGGTATTTCTCTTTCATCCGAGACCAAAACACCCTGTTTGCTTCACCAGTTGTTTTAACCATATTATCTTGGGTGAGGTATGAGAAAGCTGGATGCAGATGAAGAGAAAGAAGCCAAAAAGATGTTTGCAGTTTTGTTATACTCACAAGCTTCTTAGGGAGACCACAGTATGCCATACAGGGCCACTCAGGGGAAGCACTGGGGTCAGTCAGAAGGCCAAGATGAGGCGACCTGTGGGCAAGCACTTTTTTGTAGTTTCCACAGGAAGGCATGGGTGAGGCAGGGTAAGCAGGCCTAGAATTGGCCGTTGTGAATAATTCCAGGGGACTCGCGGGCCTACAACAGTTTCTAGGTGTCTGGTACCAAGCCCTAGGTGATTAGTGCCAGTGTAGAGTGGCCCAGAGTGTAAGAGACCAATACGGAAATTGGCTGGGGGTGTGGCCTTAATCAGCACAGGCAAAAAGAGGAACTGACTGGCATACAACCAGGGCCTCAAAACTTAGTCAAGACAAACACACACACACAACTACATTACAATCATACAAAAACGTTTGTACTTGGAAATTTATAGCTATAAATGTTTAGATTAAGAAAGAAGAAAACCCTGAAATAAATAGCCTAACACTTTAAGCCAGTGGAAAAATAAGCTCAAACTAAAGTTAAACAAGTGGAAAGAAGAAAGTAATAAAGGGACAGCAAACATTAAAGAAACAGATAATTTAAAAAAAGAAAGAAAATCAATAAACCAAAGCTCATTCTTTAGAAAGACTGAAACCACTAATTGTTTTAGCTAGATCAACCATAAAAAAAGAAAAGACTCAAATTATTAGCATCAGAGATAAAAAAGGGAGCATTACTACCAATTTTACAGAAATAGAAAGAATTATAAAGGAATGTGATGAATAATTATATGCCAAACTAATTAGGTAATCTAGATAAAATTAACAAATTCAGAGAAATACACGAACTTCAAAATTATCTCAAGAAGAAATGGACAATCTCAATAGACTTCTAACAAATGATGAGATTGAATTAGTAAACAAAATACTGCGCACAAGGTAAGACCCAGGCCAACATGATTTCAACAGTGTGTTCTAACAAGAAAGAATTAATACATGTTGTTAATAAACACTTTAAAAAAACTAGAAAAGGAGAGAGCACTTCCTAAGTGTTTTGATGAGTCTAGCATTAACCTAATGACAGAACTAGACACAGACATACTAGAAAAGTCAACTACAGACAGTATTTCTTGCAAATAAAAATGCAAAAATCCTCAACAAAAATGTAGCAAGCTGAGCCAAGCAACATTTAAAAAGAATTATACACCATGACAGGTAGTATTTATCCCAGAATTGAAGACTGGTTTAATGTGTGGAAATTAATGAATATGATGCATCAGAAAAATAGAATAGAAACCAAAAATTGCATGATCATCTTAGTAAGTTCTGAGAAGTCATTTAAAAAAACCCACAACCCTTTCATGAAAATCTAATAGTAGATGGAAATGTCACAAACCTAATAACGAGAATCTAAAAAACCCACGGCTAACATCATACTTAATGGTAAATGACTGAATGTTGTCCCCTTAATATTAGGAACAATAAAAGAGTGTCCACTTTCACCACGTCAGTTAAACAGTGTGCTGTAGGTCCTGTGCAGAAAAATTGGTACTTGGAAGAAAGAAAGAAAGAAAGAAAAGAAAGGAAAGAAAGGAAGAAGGAAGGAAGGAAGAAAGGAAGGAAGGAGAAAGAAAGGGAAAGAGAGAGACAAAGAGAGACAGAGAAAGAAAGAAAAAGAGAGAGAAAGAAAGAGAAAGAAAG
>NW_012113141.1:14495120-14528947 GCF_000951035.1 Colobus angolensis palliatus | reverse complement strand
AGAAAGAAAGAAAGAAAGAAAGAAAGAAAGAAAGAAAGAAAGAAAGAAAGAAAAAGAAAGAAAGAAAGAAAAGAAAGGAAGGAAGGAAGGAAAAGAAAGGGAGAGAGGGAGGGAGGGAAGGAAAGAAGGAAGGAAGGAAGGAAGGAAGGAAGGAAGGAAGGAAGGAAGGAAAGAAAGAAGGAAAGAAGGAAGGAAAAGAGAAAGAGAAAGCAAGCAAGGATCAGAATGGAAAGGAAGAAGTTTATCCTTATTTGCAGGTGACAAATACTGAACATAGAAAATACTTAAGGAATTTATCAGAAAATTATTCAAACTAATAAAGGCATTCAGCAAGGCAAAAGTTTAATACACAAAAATCAACTCTTCCTATACACTTGAATAATCCAAAAATAGCATTTAAAAAAAGTTCCATTTACAATGACTTCTGCTATTTTATTTGAATGTGTCCCCTAAATTCATGTGTTGGAAACGTAATCCCCAATGCAACAGTGTTGGGAGGTGGAACCTAATAGGAGGTGATTGGGTCATAAGAACAAAACCCTCATGAATGGATTAATGTCATTATTGCCAGAGAGGGTTAGTTTTTGTGAAAGTGGGTTGTAATAAAAGGGAGTACACCACTTACGCTTTCTCTCTCACATGCTCATTTTTACCTTCTCACCTTCCACCATGAGATGACCCTCACCAGATGCTGATGCTATGCTTTTAGACTCCCAAGCCTCTAGAACTGTGAGAAATTAATTTATTTTTAAAATTAATTTCCCAGTCTGTGGTATTCTGTTATAGTATCAGAAAATGAACAAATACATCATCAAAAAGAATGAAATACATAAAGATAAATTCATGAAAAAGTACAAAATTTATACTTTCAAAACTACAAAATATTACTGAAATAAATTACTGAAGATCTAAATGAATGGAAATATATTTTATATTTATGTATCAGAAGACTTAATAATTTTTGGCTACTCAGATACAGTACTCCCCAAATTGATCTATAGATTCAGTGCAGTTCCTATCAGAACCCCAGCTAACTTCATAGTAATTGACAAGTTGATTAGAAAAATCAAATGGAATTCCAAGGGACTCAGAATAGTCAAAAAGCCTACATGTGGTGGAATATTATCAGGTAATGAAAAAGGATGATGTACTTATACCTACTATAACATAGATGAATGACAAAAACCTTATGCTAAATGAAAGAAGCAAAACAAAAAGACCTCATATCGTATGATTTTTATTTATATGAACTTTCCCCAGAAGACAAATCTATACATAGAAAAACTAAATTGAGAAATATTTTAGGATAATGAAAATACTCTAAAATTGGATTGTGATGTTGGTTTCATAATTCCAACTTTCCTAGAAAAAAGTAAATTGGATAATATGTAAATTATAACAATAAATTCTTAAAATATAAATTATAAAAATATAAAAGTAGGGTTTTTTTCTTCTTTTATTGCACAGCCTAGGACATCCTGTGTAACAATCTTGATTAGGAGTGGTGAGATTGGATATCCTTGCTTTTTTCCTGATCTTAGTGGTGATGAATTCAGTTCTTTTATGATTAAGTATTCTGTTAGTTAGTTTTCCATTCATGCCCTTAATCAAGTTGAGTAAGTTTATTTCTGTGCTTAATTTGAAGATAGCATTTTTTCCTAATCAAGAACAGCAATTTTGATTTTGATACTGAGTTTTTGCAAATATTCTTTAGTTCATATTAAGATGATCAAATTATCTTTATTTTTAAATTTCAATATATCAATATTGATAAGAATATTGTTTGTATTACTTGTTTTTCAAATGTCAAACCAAGGATAAAAGCCACTTTATGATGATGCATTATACCTCTTACAATCGTTGGATTGGATTTGACATAATTTTAAAAGTATTTGTATATTTTCACAAGGAACACTGGTGGGTATATTTCTTTCATTATATTGTTTTTATCTGATACTCATATCAGGGTAATTCCAACCTCACAGTTGGAATGTATTTTTCTGATGGAAGTGGTATTGCTTCTTCCTTAAATGTTTGGTGGAATTAACCAAGGGAGCCCACCTGAGGCTAAAACTTTCTTTCTGGAAGATTTTGACTTAAAGATTGAAATTCTTTACTAAGTATAGTGCTACCCATATTACCTATACTTTCTTGAGCTTTGCTACTTAGTGTCTTCCCAGGAATTTATCCATCTCATAAAGTTTTTAATAATCTTTATAAAATAAATGCTACCCTTGCCATTCTTAATAGCAGTAATTTCTGCCTTCTCCCTTCCCATTTTCTCCCACTTTTAAAATTGTTTCATGCAATAGGGTAAATCATTTTTCTGTTACTTCACTTGGACAGAAGCAGAAGACTCCTTAGCACATATTTTTTAATTGGGACAGATGATCCATACTAACATGTTAAAGAGGACAAAGAGCTTATTTTAAACAGCAAACCTCACAACAATGTCCCAAACACTCTTAATATCCAGTCTCTATTAAGGAAGAAAAATTATTATTTTTTAAAAATTGTTTTGCCCGTAAGATATACTTTCAACTTCATCTGGTGTATATATCTGAGAATATATGAACACATACACATCTATATAAAACATTAATTTCTGTTCCATGTTTTCTTTTCTTTGTGTGCTATCAACTATCAACTTTCATTTGTGATACAATATAACTTAGGTCACCTATACTATCCTCTCTTTCCCCTGACCCTTATCCTAAAAATATTTGTATTTGGAAATGTACATTCCCATGTGCTTGACTCTGAATGTGAATATGTACTTACATTTGGAACTATGTATTCTATTGATTAGCTCTATAAGTTTAAATAATATCAAATAATATCTATATTCCTATATTTATTAAGTTTAATTATTTATATACACACACACATACATATAAATATCTACATTATTCCTTAACTTTTTCTCCTCTGGTTCTGCTTCTCCATGTCCAACACATGAAATTTTACTTTTTTATTGAAGAGTGTTAAAACAAGTATCTACTCTACTATCACAACCAAGTCAGGTGGACTACTATAAAGTGTGTTCTAATAAATTATATCTTTCTTAATATAGTTCTTGGTGTAATGCATTTACATTTAGTGGATCAGAATTTTTATTTATACATTTCTTGATGGCTTTAATTGTATGAGCCCTAAACTAATAGAAGAAGAGTATCCCGGCATTGAGATTAAGTACATTTTCTGTTCCTGCCACTTTTTTTTTTTTTTTTTTTTTTTTTTGTAAGACATAGTCTCACTCTGTCTTCCAGGCTGGAGGTCAGTGGCCCAGTCTCGGCTCACTACAACCTCCGCCTCCAGGGTTCAAGAGTTTCTCCTGCCTCAGCCTCCCGAGTAGCTGGGACTACAGGCGTCTACCACCATGCCCGGCTACTTTTTACATTTTTATGGAGACGAGGTTTCATCATATTGACCAGGCTGGTCTCTAACTCCAGACCTTGTTCTTCATTTTTCTGGACCTTGTATCTCTCTTTTACTTAATTAATATATATATATATATATTCAATTACTTAATGAAAAATAAAATCTTTATATATATATATATATATTCAATTACTTAATGAAAAATAAAATCTTTATTCTGAGTGCGTAATTGTCTAATAGTTTAGCTAGATACAAGGTACAACCTAACTCTTTGTATTTAACATTTTGATTTATCAAATGTTTAGAAAGAAGATCTAATGCCTGTCCCTTTTGAGTGACAAGTAGTCAATGTTTGTTATTTGCAGGAGTTACATTCTATAAAGTTACTGTAAACACTAAACTGGTGACTATGGAAAAGTTGCAACTAGAGGAAATGCGAGGTTAGGTTTCTGTGAGCTTCTGGTCACAAAATGTTCATCAATCAAGGCATAACCTTTTGGAAATGTGTGTTTTTATTTAAAGACAGCTTATTTAATATATATGGTTGAGTCGTTAACATCACACTCGTGGTCAACAGCGCTATAACTCATTCCTTACCTAAATATGCATATTCCCCCATAAGGCACATCACTGAATTGTTACACTTAGGCACACTAGGCAGTACCTCAGCACTATGCCTAAGAGCCATTTTAAACAGCGTAATCACCAACAAAAAGCACGCGATTTGAAAAGTGTGACATTAAATAGACTGAACAAAGGACGCTCATTTATAGGATGAGAGACCAAACAAGATGGCAGTGTATCACCTTTTTCATCTGAGCTGGAAATGTGTGCATTGTGACTCAGATTTTTTTGCTACTCTGTGCACGGCCATGAATAGCCAGGAAAATGTCATGAGTATTAATTTGGGAGTTGCAAATAAGTTTCAGTGAATAGATTATTGTGAAAATATGGAATTCATTAGTAATGAGGGCTGCCTGTCTGTACATATTATTCCCGCAAACTTTTACAATGCTCTTTTAATCTGATTTTCTTCACTTCTATGAGGGTGTGTCTTTGTTAAAGTTCTTTTGACTCCATCCTTTTCATCATCTGTCACTTTTTAATACAACTCAATTGTTGGAAACTTGGGTCTTCACTTAAAGAAAATTATCTTCTGTTATTACTTGTATAATTTGTTTACATGTGTATTCTCATTCTCTTTCTAGAATTCTTCTTAGAGAGATGTGGACAATATCAGATATGTCTTATTTTTTCTCCCATTGTTATTACTTGTTTTGAATTGTGGTCTGAGCTTTCATTGGCTTTGTATTCCAGTACTAACATTGAATTTTAGAAGTTTGAAGCTTATCTTTGTTGCTTCTATCTGCCTGTCTCTATCACTCTGAGATGAGAGCCTCTCAGATGTACTTATTGGTAAACCTATGTCCACACAGCCTCAGCCCAGGTTTTTTCTAGTCTATTTTATAATTTCTGTCCTTTAGAAATCACTTTGAAATCTCATTAACCAATATTAGCCATATTCCTCTTATTGTTATTATGTGCGTATTTTTGAATCTCTATTGTTTCATTACCATGATAACTCAGCAAAAGTAACCCTTATATTTTTTACAGTTTAATATTTGTAACATGTTATACTATTGCTAGCCAACCTAAAGTATTACATAATTCTCAGTGTAAGAGAAGGAGTAATAAAAGACTCATGTACAAAATAAAGTGTCTCCCTCTGTCTCAAGTCCCTTTTGCTTTGCTGTAACAAAATATCTGAGACTGAGTAACTTGTATGAAACAGAGATTTATTTCCTACAGTTCCGGACACTGGGAAATCCAAGGTTGAGTGGCCTGTATCTGGCAACAATCTTCTTTCTGCCTCATGCCATGATGAAAGGTGGAAGGACAAGAGGGCACACCAGAAAAAGTGAGAGCAAGTAAGAGAGAGAAAGAGAAAGAGAGAGAAGAGAGGAAGGGCAGCAAACTCATCCTGTTGTCAGGAGCCCATTATGACTATAACTAATCTATCTTTGTGATAACAACATTAATCCATCCATGAAGGCAAAGACCTCATGACCGAATCACCTTTTAAAGATCCCAGCTCTCGACACTGTTGCATTGGAGATTAAGTTTCCAACACATGAACTTTGGAGAACACGTTCAAACCATAGCACCCTGACTCTACCAAAAAAGCAATGTAAGCCCAGGGGGAGGGAACTAAGGCAGAGTGAACATACACTGATAGAGTGAAAGTTAAGTAAAGTTTAAACATGTGAATGTGTTTATCTGCCCTCAAACTTGTTCTCTTGGAAAACTTAACTACCCAGAGGCCAACTAGAGAACAGCCCAATCTTAAAGAATTTCTTACTATAAATGGTATACAAGAGAACTGTTCCAACATCAGTTTGTAAACCTGAAAATTAAAGGAGAAAGAAAATAAATCACTCAGAGTTAAGCTCTGGAGACCACAGTATTCTTAAAACACAGGCATGTCAGCGGAATAGTGTGTTTTTAATACCTAACCACATCCTGTGACTAGTTTCACGCTTTTATTACCGCCTCATTCCCAAGAAGTTTTGCAACTGATGCTGTAATACACAAGACTTAAAACACTGAAAATTAGGACTGGTACAAACAATTGCGAGGAAACTGAAAGTTAATTCAGAAATGAATGTTACTCACTCCTGAAGGCATTTTGGACTAGATATTCCACCAAAAAGGAGTCAGGCTTACTCTTGAGAAACCATGCAACAAACAAAGATTCCCACTGATGACCTCAAATTTGTTTCTTTATTTTGCTCAGTAATTCTCACCCCTGGAAACTAATTTTTAGAACTATTCATCTTTTTCTTTACTGCATTTTATTATTAAATTAGTAGAGGTTTACCTTTAGAAAATAAAGGGGAATTTGGATAATTATAAAGTCTAATATTCAGAGATTATTCTGTTAATATTTTAGAATGCATGCCTTTAGACTCTTATGGAATTATATATAGATACAAATATATGCAGATGATCATTCCATAGAAACCATATCATACATTTTTCCACTAAAAATATACTATGAGAAAATTGAACCTCTATACACTGTTAATGAGAATGTAAACTGGTAGAGCCATTATAGAAAACAGTACAGCATTTCTTAAAAAGAAACAAATAAGCAAACAAACTACCTTATGACCCAGCAATCCCTCTGTTGGTTGTATACCAAAAGGAAATGAAATCAGCACCTCACAGCCATTTTCTGCACTTTTAGGTTCATTGCAGCATTATTCCCAATAGGTAAGATATGGAAACAACCTAAGTGACTATAAATAGATGAATGGACAAATAAATTGTTATATATATATATATACACACACATACACAAAAAAATAAAATATTATTCAGCCTTTTAAAAGGAGGCACTGTCATTTGTGACAACATGGATGAACCCAGAAGGATAACATGCCAAACAAAAGAAAGAAAAATACTGTATGATCTCAATTATATGCAAAATCTAAAAAATAAAATTTAACACTAATAAATAGAAACAGAGTAAAACAATGGTTTCCAGGGGGAAAGAGGGAAAAGAAATAAGAAGTAGGTTAAAGGGTACACATTTGCAGTTAGGTTGGATGAATAAACCTAGTGATCTTCTATACAGCATAAAGATTATATTTGATAATGATATACTGTATACCAAAAACACGGTAAAAGAGTAGATTTTACATGCTCTTGCCACACACACAATAAAACATAACTATGGAAGATGATGACTATGGAAATGTGTTTGACCTTATTAATTATTTCACTGTGTGTGTGTACCAAAATATATTGAACACAAATAGATAAAATAAAAATAAATTTAAAGAGGCATATAAAATATATATATATACTGTGAAAATATTTCTATATCAAAAAGTTTACAGAATCATTTATAAGAGCAAATCATTTCCTTGTATTAGTATTTAGATAATTTATAAATATGCCTAATGCTTACACATATGATATACCCCTTTTGAAACAATAATGTAATATCCTACACTGTACCAAGTTCTCAATTCCTAGAAGAGCAATTGTTAAATCAAAGGAAACATGTATCTAGAATTGCCATTAAAAAATCAGTGTGCTGGCCGGGCACAGTAGCTCATGCCTCTAATTCCAGCACTTTGGTAGGCCAAGGCAGGTGTTCGAGACCAGCCTGGCCAACATGGCGAAACCCTGTCTCTACTAAAAATGCAAAAATTAGCTGGGCATGGTGGTGCACATCTGTAATTCCAGCTACTTGGGAGGCTGAGGCAGAAGAATCGCATGAACCTGGGAGGCAGAGCTTGCAGTGAGCTAAGATCACATCATTGCACTCCAGCCTGGGCAATAAGAGTGAAAAACTCTGTCTAAAAAAAAAAGAAAAAAAAAAACAGTGTGCCAATATTCACTGCACCAATAATGTAAAAGAAAGACCTTCAGAAATGCTGTGCAGGTTACTGACCCAGCAGCTATTTATGAAATAAATCTGGATTTATTTCTATTTTACGTTTTTTGATGTGTTACAGAGTCTTATTTTTAATGTTGAAGTAACTGCACTTAAACTTCTTGTTTTTGATCTTTCAATGAAAGCATTCGTAGGAAGAGTGGTAATTGCTGAGAGCATCTCTAGGTTCAGGGAAGTTCTGAGTCAAAGAAAACATTTCACTCCCCAGATATGTAGTACTCTGTAGCTCTGTTCTTCTTTAAATGTTTGGTAGAATTTAATAGTGAAGCCATCAGGTCCTGGACTATTCTTCAAAGGGAGTTTTCTTATTACGGCTTTGATCTTTGTTACTTATTATTGGTCTATTCAGGTTTGGGATTTCTTCATGGTTAAATGTTGGTAGGTTTTCTGTATCTAGGAATTTATTCACTTGTTCTAAATTTCTTAATTTATTGACTTATAGTTAGTTGTTGATAATAGTCTTTGTTTTTTTAAATTTATTTTCTTTGAGACAGAGTCTCACTCTGTTGCCCAGGCTGGAGTGCACCGGTGCAATCTTGGCTCGCTGTAGACCTCCTGAGCCCAAGCAATCCTTCTACCTTATCCTTCTGAGTAGCGAGGACCATACACATGCACCATCATGCCCGGCTAATTTTTATTTGTATTATCTTTTGTAGAGACAGAAGTCTCCCTATGTTGCTCAGGCTAGTTTCAAACTCCTGGACTCAAGCGATCTTCATGCCTTGACCTCCCAAAGTGTTGAAATTACAGTCATGAGCCACCACGCCTGGCTGCATAATAGGCTTTAATGATCCTTTACATTTCTATGGTTCAGTTGTAATGTCTCCTTTTTCATCCCTGATTTTATTTATTTGAGCGTTTTATCTTGTTTCTTTCATCTGGATAAAGGTTTGTTGATTTATTTATTTTTTTATTTTATTTTATTTTATTTTTTTTTTTGAGACGGTTGCTCTGTCTCCCAGGCTGGAGTGCAGTGGCACGATCTCAGCTCATTGCAAGCTCCACCTCCCGGGTTCATACCATTCTCCTGCCTCAGCCTCCTGAGTAGCTGAGACTACAGGCGCCCACCACCACGTCCAGTTAACTTTTTGTATTTTAGTAGAGATGGACGAGGTTTCACCGTGTTACCCAGGTAGGTCTTGATCTCCTGACCTCGTGATCTGCCCGCCTCAGCCTTCCAAAGTGCTGGGATTACAGGCATGAGCCACCGTGCTCAGCCCCAGATTTGTTGATTTTGTTTATCTTTTCAAAAGGTAATTTTTTGTTTCATTAATCTTTTGTATTTTTTTAAGCCTCAATTTTATTTATTTCTGCTCTGATCTTTTTTATTTCTCTTCTTCTAAGAATTCTTTATAAATTACCCAGTTTTGGGTATTTCCTTATAACAATGTGAGAACAGGCTAAAAGATGACATAGTAAAAATGTGTAATGGGCTTATTGAAGGATAGGAACAGTGTGCATTCATAGCAGAACAAGAAATCATGTCAGTATACAAAATTAAAGAAAGTTGTAAAGTTAAAAAATGTAAGTTAGGCAGATTATTCTGGAGGAAACATTTTTAAAAGCCACCCTTAGAGGACCCATGTTCTGGTTCCTCAACTGCTTCTGAAGGCTCTTCTCACCTAAAAAAAGACACATTATACAGTCTTTGAATCAAAGTACAGCATCTTAGATGGAGGCCTGAAGCCTGCCATTATCTATTGTTTCTAACCGCCGACACAGGTATTCTGATGATGCTACTGTGCTGTGTAGCTACCATGAACACATTATTGTTTCACTGTATTAATGGTATGCCATTATTTTTCTCCTGTTAAGTGCTTATTGGTGAATAAGTGTAAGAAAATTATTGCTTATCAGCAGTATATAAATTATATAAGGTCAGAAATAATGGCGATGCCAGACAGCCACGGATTGTCCACATGAGTAACTGACATAGTGACACTTTTGCTTTCTGACTGTTCAATGTACACAAATTTTGTTTCATGTAAAAAACTACTTAAAAGTATTGTATAAAATTACTTTCACACTATATGTATAAGGTATACATGAAACATAAATTTTGTGTTTAGATTTGGGTCCCATTTTCAAGATATCTCATTACGTACAACTGACCTCTGCATTCCAAGGATTCCACATCTGCAAATGCAACCAATATTTGAAATAGTAAACATTTGGAAACAATGAAGGATTGTGTTTGTATTAAGATATGTAGACTTTTTGTGGTCCTTATTCCCAAACAATAATAACTATTTATGTAACATTTACATTGTATTAGGTATTATAAGTAATCCAGAGATAATTTAACGTAGATGAGAGCATGTGCATAGGTTACAAACAAATACGATATCATTTTATATAAGGAACTTGAAAGTCCTTGGATTTTGGTATTTGTGGGAGGCTTTAAATCCAATTTTTCACAGATACAAAGGAACAACTGTATGTGCAAACATTTATAAAACTGAAATCCAAAATACTTCTGGTTTCAAGCATTTTGGATGAGGGATATTCAAACTGTATTCTTTCTGCTTTTATCTTCTGGAAGAGATTGTAGGTAATTGGTATAATTTCTTTCTTAAGCGTTTGATAGAATTCACCAGTGAACTTACTGGAGCTTGGCATTTTTTCCTTTGCAAGGTTATTAATTATTGATTCAAATACTTCAATGGATGTAGGCCTAGTCAGATTATGTATTTCTTCTTTTATGAGTTTTTGAAGATTGTGCTTTTCAAGTAATTGGTCTTTTTCATTTAAATTATCAAATTTGAGGGTGTCAATTTATTCATATATTTCTTTATTATTTGTTTAATGTTCATGGAATCTATGGTGATGTTCCT
Organism: Colobus angolensis palliatus; assembly: GCF_000951035.1. Classification (NCBI taxonomy): domain Eukaryota; kingdom Metazoa; phylum Chordata; class Mammalia; order Primates; family Cercopithecidae; genus Colobus; species Colobus angolensis. Next base: position 14,518,267 of record NW_012113141.1, on the reverse strand, counting down.
TCTTTAATTTTGACATTAGCAATTGTTTTTTGTCTTTTATTCTTATTTAGTGTGACTAAAAGCTTATTGTTTTTTTCAAACAACCACTTTGACTTTTGTTGATGATCTCCATTGATTTCCTGTTCTTAATTTTATTGATTTTTGTTCTAGTTTTTATTTTTCTTTTCCACTTTTGATTTAATTGGCTTTCCTTTTTCTAGTTTTTTAGGGTGGAAGATCAATGACTGATTTTTGATCTTCTTATTTCTTCTTATTTCCAGAAATATGCATTTCATGCTATAAATATCCCTTGAAGCACTCATTTTGCTGCATCCTACAAATTGTGATAAGTTGTGTTTTCATTTCTGTTTAGTTCGAAATATTTGAAAATTTCTCTTGAGATTCTTTTTTGATCCCTGTGTTATTTAGATGTGTGTTATTTAATATCCAAGCATTTTGGATGTTCTAACTATCTTAATCCATGTAAGCTGCCCTCACACAATACCATAGATTGAATGGCTTGTAAACAATATTTATTTTTCACAGTTCTGGAGTTTGGGAAATCTAAAATCAAGGAACTGGCAGATTCAGCATCTGGTGGGAACTAGCTTTCTGGTTTATAAACAATCATGTTTTTGCCATATTCTCACATGCAGAAAGGTCAAGGGACTTCTCTGTGTCTCTTTTACAAGGACACTAATCCTATTTGATGGCTCTGCCCTCATGATCCAATCGCTTCTCAAAAGCTCCACTTTCTAATATCATCACATTGGATGTTAAAATTCAACATATAAATCTTCAAGGAACGCAAGCATTTTGTGTAGAGCATCAGCTGTCTTTCTGTTACTGATTTCTGGTTTAATTGCTTTTGTTGTCTCAGAGAAGACATTATATGACTTCTACTCTTACCTTTCTTCCTACTTTTGTTAGGGTAAATGGCCTGGCATGTGGTCTATCTTGGTGGACATTTCATGAGGACTTGAGAAAAATTTGTAATCTGCTGTTGTTAGATGAAATAGTCTATAGATGTCAATTACATTCAGTTAATTGGTGGTACTGCTAAGTTAAACTAAGTCCTTATGATTTTCTCCTGCTGTCTGTCCATTTCTGATAGAAGGGTATTAAAATCTCCAACCATAATAGTGGCTTCATCTATATCTTCTGTGGTTCTATCAGTTTTTGCCTCACATATTTTGAAGCTTTATTTTTAGATGAATGAACATTAAGAATTACTGTGTCATCTTGGAGTACTGACCCCTTTATCATGATGTAATGTTTCTTTTTAGTCCTCAAAACTTTTCTGGTAGTTAAGTCTACTCTGTCTGAAATTAATATAGCTACCTCCTCCTTTTCAAATTAGTGTTTGCATGGTACATACTCTATTACTTTTAGGCTATATGTATTGTTATATTAAGATCAGTATTTTTCTAGACAGTGGAAAGTTGGAATTGCTTTTGGATCCACTCTGACATCTCTATCTTTTAATTGCCGATTTAGACCATTGACATTTGAAGTTATTGTTGATATAGTTAAATTAATATCTATCATATTGGAGACTGTATTTTATTTGTTGTTTGGTCCTCTTTTGGCCTTCTACACTTTTTCTGACTTTCGTGGTTTGAATTGAGTGTTTTGTAGCATTTCATTTTCTGGTATACCAATTATACTTTTTTTTGTGATTGTCCTAGAGTTTGTAACATTTATAACTAATCCACATCCACTTTCAAATAACACTATACCACTTCACGGGTAGTATGAGTACCTTATATTAACAAAATAATTCCCTCCATTCCTTGTATCATTGTTGTCATTCACTTCACTTGCACATAAGCATACTTAAATACATTCTTGCTATTAATATTTTGAACAAACTATTTTATGTTAGATCATTCAAGACGGGCGGATCACGAGATCAGGAGATCGAGACCATCCTGGCTAACACGGTGAAACCCCGTCTCTACTAAAAAATACAAAAATCTAGCCGGGCGAGGTGGCGGGCGCCTGTAGTCCCAGCTACTCGGGAGGCTGAGGCAGGAGAATGGCGGGAACCCGGGAGGCGGAGCTTGCAGTGAGCTGAGATCCAGCCACTGCACTCCAGCCCGGGCGACAGAGCGAGACTCCGTCTCAGAAAAAAAAAAAAAAAAAAAAAAAAAAAAAAAAAAAGGGCTTTTAATAAACTTGACTAATTGATTTTCTAATGTTCTTTCTTTACATAAATCCAGGTTTCTGACCTGTACCATTTTTCTTCTCTCTGAAGATCATTTAACGTTTCTCACGAGGCATATCTACTGGCTAAAACTCCCCTCAATTTTTATTTGTCTGACAAAAGTTTTATTTATTCTTTATTTTAGAAGCATAATTTCAGAGTACAGAATTATAATTTGTTAGTTTTTTTCCCTCTTATTTTAATATTTCGCTCCATTTTGTTCTCGCTTGCATGGTTTCTGAGAAGTCAGATATAATTCTCATCTTTACTTTTTTATAGGTAGAGTTTCCCCCACTTTGGCTTCTTTCAAGAGTTTTTTCATGTCACTGATTTTTTGAAGATTAAATATAATACATACAGGCATAATTTTTGTGTGTATGTGGCACTTTTGTTGCTTAATGATCTCCGAGCTTCCTGAATCTGTGGCTTTGGTTTTGTATTAATTTGGGGGAAATTCTTAGTTATTATTGTTTCATTATATCATCTTAATCTCATGAGATACCCTTTCAGTAGCTTTTACTCAGTTAACTCAACTGAAAATGGAGGATATAGCTCCCAGTTTCTCAGATTTTCTCTTAGTTTTGGTGTTACTGATTTTCTTTTTCCTATACTTTATTTTGTATTTAATATCTATTCTAGTGGGATATTTGGATAGGATGAATGGAAAACATCAAGCTAGATACCACTTAATATTAAGGAAAAATAGAAGCTAAATCTGTTTCTCTATCATTTTAAAGACCACAATTATTTGCTTACAGTATGTGCTCATTTAAAACTGCACATATATACGAAAGAAATATGTTCTGTTCAGTGGGCCTGTATGTTACAAATTTAATAATAAAATAACACTTTTAAAATAAAAATAAACAAATGCTTCTGTAAAATATTAATGACTTTCTCAAAATAGTTTCCATCTTTCTAAGATCAGATGGCATGATTATGAAACATATCCGTCTGCCTACCAGATCGTATATAACTGATACATATTATTTTCTTTTCTGTTCCATTTCTCTAGACATGCTGTGTCTCAATTTTGATGCAAATTCCTGGTATATAATTATTTATTCTCCTTTGCTTTACAAATAGATACTTTGTAAATGAATCTTATAAGAAAATTTTAACAACTACTCTTTTGGAGAATGGGTCAAAGAAGATTGTAATCTCTTTTTACTTTCAGCATTCTCTTATATTTTTTCTTACATTTCCTATCCCCAGCACACTTAGAGATTCTGTCTTTTCTGTATTAATTTCCCTTATAATATAAATGTTACATTCACTGTAATAATAGTTATTGCACTTACAGCCAATCATGCATCTCTGTTTTAATAACCCTTAACTTAAAGTATTCCTGCAGCATGACAATAAATTTCTTTGTCCTCTCTTTCATGCAAAATAAATATTATCCACTAATAACAGCACATTGGCTTATGTGGAGAGAGCTATTTATGAATATTGCCTATAGATGTTGACTAGTTTATGATCCTTGGACAAATAGCTATACACTTCTTCCTTTTCCTTCTTTCTTTTTTTTGAGACAGAGTTTCACTCTTGTTGCCCAAGCTGGAGTGCAATGGTGCAATCTCAGCTTACCGCAACCTCCGCCTCCTGGGTGCAAGTGATTCTCCTTCCTTAGCCTCCACATAGCTGGGATTACAGGCATGCACCACCACGCCCCGCTAATTTTGTATTTTTAGTAGAGACAGGGTTTCTCTACGTTGGACAAGCTGGTCTTGAACTCCCAACCTCAGGTGATCCAGCCACCTTGGCATCCCAAAGTGCTGGGATTATAGGCATGAGCCACCATGCCATGCCAGCTATATGTTTCTTTAAACTTAGTGCATTACATTACCTTGTCCAATGCTTAATCCATTTTAGAACATTCTTAATTCTTTATTAAAATAGTCTCATCTGTGACTGCAGAATGGCCTCCTTCCATTTAAAGATGTTTAAAGCCATTGCATCCATTTAGCCTTCTTTACTAAGTCTGAAGGATTTTAAACATGATCTTATCTATTCTCTAAGCATAAAAATGAAATCTGTCCTACATTAATACACAAATCACTAGATTTGTAAGAGAGGTAACATGGTTCTAATGACTCCAAATAGTTTGTGCAATTCAAAATCCTTCAGCCTTCTTTCATCTTGACTATGTTTTCACCAATAAATTTCTCTCTCTCTTAAGTTGTTGTTTGCACACACTTCAGCCCACAGAAATACCTCATATCCTTACTGGTTTTCAAGAAAAATAACTATTCCAAAGCAGTGATTGTTTCACCAATGGATCCTAGATTTAGCACAGTTAAAAATAGAAAGAGAAAGGTGAAAATTTATATAAATTATTTTATACCCAACCATGTTAAAATAAAATTCGGTAATCTGAATGTTAAAGTCCCTAATATAGGGCAAAGCCTGAGTCCTGTCGTCTCGCCTTCCTCCCATACAGCATGAGCTTCACCACTCGCTCCACCTTCTCTACCAACTACCGGTCCCTGGGCTCTGTCCAGGCGCCCAGGTACGGCGCCCGGCCGGTCAGCAGCGCAGCCAGTGTCTATGCAGGCGCCGGGGGCTCTGGTTCCCGGATCTCCGTGTCCCGCGGCAGCATGGGGTCCGGGGGCCTGGCCTCAGGGATGGCCGGGGGTCTGGCAGGAATGGGAGGCATCCAGAACGAGACGGAGACCATGCAAAGCCTGAACGACCGCCTGGCCTCTTACCTGGACAGAGTGAGGAGCCTGGAGACCGAGAACCGGAGGCTGGAGAGCAAAATCCGGGAGCACTTGGAGAAGAAGGGACCCCAGGTCAGAGACTGGAGCCATTACTTCAAGATCATCGAGGACCTGAGGGCTCAGATCTTCGCAAATACTGTGGACAATGCCCGCATCCTTCTGCAGATCGACAATGCCCGTCTTGCTGCTGATGACTTTAGAGTCAAGTATGAGACAGAGCTGGCCATGTGCCAGTCTGTGGAGAATGACATCCATGGGCTCCGCAAGGTCATTGATGACACCAATGTCACTCGACTGCAGCTGGAGACAGAGATCGAGGCTCTCAAGGAGGAGCTGCTCTTCATGAAGAAGAACCACGAAGAGGAAGTAAAAGGCCTACAAGCCCAGATTGCCAGCTCTGGGTTGACCGTGGAGGTAGATGCCCCCAAATCTCAGGACCTCGCCAAGATCATGGCAGACATCCGGGCCCAATATGACGAGCTGGCTCGGAAGAACCGAGAGGAGTTAGACAAGTACTGGTCTCAGCAGATTGAGGAGAGCACCACAGTGGTCACCACACAGTCCCCCGAGGTTGGAGCTGCTGAGACGACGCTCACAGAGCTGAGACGTACAGTCCAGTCCTTGGAGATCGACCTGGACTCCATGAGAAATCTGAAGGCCAGCTTGGAGAACAGCCTGAGGGAGGTGGAGGCCTGCTACGCCCTACAGATGGAGCAGCTCAATGGGATCCTGCTGCACCTGGAGTCAGAGCTGGCACAGACCCGGGCAGAGGGACAGCGACAGGCCCAGGAGTATGAGGCCCTGCTGAACATCAAGGTCAAGCTGGAAGCTGAGATTGCCACCTACCGCCGCCTGCTGGAAGATGGCGAGGAATTCAATCTTGGTGATGCCTTAGACAGCAGCAACTCCATGCAAACCATCCAAAAGACCACCACCCGCCAGATAGTGGATGGCAAAGTGGTGTCTGAGACCAACGACACCAAAGTTCTGAGTCATTAAGCCAGCAGAAGCAGGGTACCCTTTGGGGAGCAGGAGGCCAATAAAAAGTTCAGAGTTCATTGGAAAAAAAAAAAAAAGTCCTTAATATAAATACCTGTTTATTTTAGATATCATGAGAAAAAAAAAAAAAAAAAAAGACACAGCATCTTTTCCATGGTTTTTTGCTCTTGATTCCAAGACAAAGATGTAGTCAAAGTTCCAGCCTTGGGATGGACAAAATTCAGGATGGATGGAATGAAAAAATGTCCTTCATAACTATATCCTGACCAATTTGGGGTCCACCTTTAAGAAATTTCTTTAGAATAAATAGACTGTATATTTATTTACTAAAGTTTTTTGTGAAAAATAAAGGCAGGTACCACAGAAATTCCACCACATAAATGACACTCTGTCTGGGTACCAAGGACAGCTAGGAAGAAAGGTCCAGAATTTCCAGCAGTGCTAAATGGTAAAGGTCTTTTCCTGTTAAACTCAGCTGACAAAGAATGGAAGAGTGGGCTATTTCTCCAAATGTGCATAAACCAAAGCAAAGCTACAAAGAACATGAAGAATTAGAAACATACAATTAAAATAAATAAACAAACAAATAAATAAATAATTTACAGCAACCAGCCTAAAGAAAAAGAAAACACTCCATTGCCCAATAAAAAAATTCAAAAGAATGTTTTAAAGAAGCTCAGTGGGTTACAAGATGACACAGACAAGCACCTCCTCTGGGATACAGCAAAAGCAATACTAACAGGGAAGTTTCTAGTAATAAATGCCTACAGCAAAAAAGTAAAAAAAAAAAACAAAACAAAAAAACTTCAAATATGCAACCTAATGCTGTATTTTTAAAAAGTAGAAAAACAAGAACAAACTCAACACAAAATTAGTAGAGATCTGTGAAAATCTGAACTAAAGAGAGATGATTTCGGGTATCTGGTGGAGGGAATTTCTAAGCAGCAAACATTCAAGAGGAAGTAGAGCATAAAAGTTTGGGAAATTTGCAGCCTAACAATGCAGTAGAAAAGAAAATCCCATTTTCTGGAGAGAAATACAAGCTTGCTACAGAAATTTGCATAATTAGCAAGGAGCCAAATGCTAAATTCCAAGACAATGGGAAATGACTCTAGGGAATGTCAGAAACCTTTACAGCAGCTCCTCCCATCACAGGCCTGGAGGACTAGGAGGGAAAAATGGTTTCTTGGACTGGGTCCAGGTCCTCCCTGCTCTGTCCACCCTCAGGACTTGGTGTCCTGCATCCCAGCCACTCTAGCCATGGCAAAAAGGAGCCAAGGTACAGCTCAGGCCATTGCTTCAGAAGGTGCAAGTCCCAAGCCTTGGTGGTTTCCACATAGTGTTGGGCCTGCAGGTGCACAGAAGACAAGAATTGAGGTTTGGGGACCTCCACCTCAGTTTCAGAGGATGTATGGAAATGCCTGGATGTCCAGGCAGAAGTTTGCTACAGGGGCAGAGCACTCATGAAGAACCTCTCTTAGGGTAGTGCAGAAGGGAAATATGGGGTCAGAGCCCCCACACAGAGTTCTCACTGGAGAATTGCCTAGTGAACTGTGAAAAGAGGGCCACTGTTCTCCAGACCCAGCAATGGTAGATCCACCAACAGATTGCACCATGTGCCTAGAAGAGCCGCAGACACTCAATGCCAGCTGTGAAAGCAGCTGGGAGGGGGGCTGTACCATTCAAAGTCACAGGGGCAGAAATGCTCACAGCCATGAAAGACCACCTGTCTTGCAACAGTGTGACCTGGATGTGAGACATGGAGTCAAAGGAGATCATTTTAGAACTTTAAGATCTGACTGTCCCACTGGATTTCAGACTTACATGGGGCCTGTAGCCCCTTCATTTTGGCCAATTTCTACAATTCGGAATGGGTGTATTTACTGAACTCCAGTACCCCCATTGTATCTAGGAAGTAGCTAACTTGCTTTTGATTTTACAGGCTCATAGGTGGAAGGGACTTCCCTTGTCTCAGATGAGACTCTGGACTTGGACTTTTGGGTTAATGCTAGAAAGAGTTAGGACTTTGAGGAACTGTTGGAAAGGAATGACTGTGTTTTGAAATGTGAGGACATGAGATTTGGAAGAGACCAGGAGTGGAATGATATGGTTTGGCTATATCCCTACCCAAATCTCATCTTGAATTTTAATCCCCATAAGCCACATATGTCATGCGAGGGAGCTGGTGGGAGGTAATTGAATCATGGGTGTTGTTTCCCCCATGCTGTTCTCATGATAGTGAGTGAGTTCTCATGAGATGTGATGGTTTCATAAGCGTCTGGCATTTCCTCTGCTGGCACTCATTCTCTTTTCTGTTGCCCTGTAAAGAGGTGCCTTCTGCAATGATTGTACGTTTCCTGAGGCCTCAAAGTCATACAGAACTGTAAATCAATACAAGCTCTTTTGTTTGTAAATTCCCAGGTCTTGGATATTTCTCCATAGTAGCATGAGAACAGACTAATACACTATCAGAAATAAGACAGGCAGACAAGAATACAGAAACAAAGAATGAAAAGGAACAAAACCTTTGAGAAATATGAGATTATGTAAAAAGACTGAACCAATGACTTATTGGGGTACCTGAAAGGGATGGGAAGAATGGAACCAGGTACAAAGACATACTTTAGGATATCCAGGAGATACCCCAACATAGCAAGATAGACTAACATTCAAATTCAGGAAACCCAGAGAGCCACAGTAACTTACTCCACAAAACATATAATTCAACCCCAAGACATATAATTCTCAAATTATCCAAAATGTAATTAAAAGAAAATACATTAAGGGCAGCCAGAGAGAAAGGCCCAGTCACCTACAAAGAGAATCCAATCAGGCTAAAAGCAAGCCTCTTAGTGGAAACCCTACAAGCTGGAAGAGATTGGGGGCTCATAGTCAACAATCTTAAATTAAAAAATTTCCAACTCAGAATTTCGTACCCAGCCAAACTAAGCTTCATAACTGAAGGAGAAATAAGATCCTTTTCAGGCAAGCAAATCCTGAGGGAATTCATCACCCCTTGCCCTGCCCTGCCCCGCCCTGCAAGATCTCCTGAAGAAAACACTAAATGTGGAAAGGAAAAACCACTAGCCACTACAAAAACACACTGAAGTACTCAGGCCAGTGACAACATGAAGCAACTACATAAACAAGTCTGCAAAATAACTAGCTAGCATCATAATGACAGGATCAAATTCACACATTCACACATAACAATATTAACCTTAAATGTAAATGGGTCAAATGCCCCAATTAAAAGACACAGAATGGCAAGCTGTATAAAGAGTCAAGCCCCATCAGTGTACTGTCTGCAAGAGACAAATCTCACATGCAAAGCCACACATAGCCTCAATATACAAGGATGGAGGAATGTTTACCAAGCAAGTAAGAAAACGGAAAAAAGCAGGGGTTGCAATCATAGTTTATGACACAACGCTTTAAACAAATAAAGATCAAAAAAGACAAAGAAGGGAATTACATAATAGTAAAGGGTTCAATTCTCTAAAATGAGCTAACTATCCTACATGTATATGCACCCAATACGGGAGCACATAGATTCATAAAACAAGTTTCTAGAGACCTACAAAAAGACTCCTACACAATAATTGTGGGAGACTTTAATACCCCACTGACAATATTAGGCAGATTATCAAGACAGAAAATTAACAAAGATATTCAGGACCTGAAATGAGCTCTGGATCAAGTGGACCAGATAGATATCTACAGAACTCTCCACCCCAAAACAACAGATATATGTTCTTCTCATTGCCACATGAAACTTACTTTAAAATTGATCACTTAATTGGAAGCAAAACATTCCTCAGCAAATACAAAAGAACTGAAATCATAGCAAACAGTTTTGCAGACCACAGCACAATTAAATTAGAATTCAAGATTAAGAAACATACTCCAAACCACAAAACTACATGGAAATTGAATAACCTGCTCCTAAGGGATCCCTGGGTAAATAATGAAATTTAGGCAGAAATCAAGAAGTTCTTTGAAACAAATGAGAACAATCAGACAACATACCAAAATTTCTGGGTTGCAGCTAAGGCAGTGTTCAGAGGGAAATTTATAGGACTATATGACCACACCAAAAAGCTGGTAAGATCTCAAGTCAACAACCTAACATCACAACTAAAAGAACTAGAGAACCAAGAGCAAACAAACTCCAAAGCTAGAAGAAGACAATAAATAACCAAGATCGAGCATAACCAAAGGAGCTAGAGATATGAAAAACTCTTGTAAAAATTAACGAATCCAGGAACTGGTTTTTGAAAAAAATAATTAAGTAAATAGACTGCTTGCTAGAATCAAAAAGAAGAAAAGAGAGAAGAATGAAATGGACACAATCAGAAATAAGGAGGATATCACCACTAACCCTACAGAAATACAAATAACCATCACAGAATACTATAAACACCTCTGTGTACATAAACTAGAAAATCCAGAACAAATGAATACATTCCTGGATCCATGCACCCTCCCGAGACTGAACCAGGAAGTAATTGAATCCATAAATAGATCAATAAGGAGTTCTGAAATTGAGGCAGTGCTAAATAGCCTACCAATAACAACAACAAAAAAGCCCAGGACTAGATGGATTTATAGCTGAATTCTACCAGAGGTACAAAGAGAGGCTGGTACAATTTCTACTTAAACTATTCCAAACAATTGAAAAGGAAGTACTCTTCCCTAACTCATTTTATGAGGCCAGCATCATCCTACCAATACCTGGCAGAGATACAATCATCCTACCAATACCTGGCAGAGATACAACAAAAACAACAAAAAAGAAACCCATATCCCTGAGGAACACTGATGCAAAAATCTTCCTCAATAAAATACTGGCAAAATGAATTCAGCAGCACATCAAAAAGCTTATCCACCATGATCAAGTTGGATTCATCCTTGGGGTGCAAGTTTGGTTCAACATATGCAAATCAATAAATGTAATTTATCACATAAACAGAACTAAAGACAAAAACTGCATGATTATCTCAATAGATACAGAAAAGGCCTTCAATAAAATTCAATATCCCTCCATGTTAAAAACCCTCAATAAAATAGGTATTGAAGGAACATATCTCAAAACAATAAGAGCCATATCTGATAAACCCAAACCCACAGCCAATATCATACCAAATGGGCAAAAGCTGGAATCTTTCCCCTTGAAAACCAGCAGAAGACAAGGATACCCCCTCTCTCCACTCTTATTCAGCATAGTATTGGAAGTTCTTTCCAGGCTTATCAGGCAGGAGAAAAAATAAAGTGTATTCATATAGGAAGAGAGGAAGTCAGATTGTCTTTGTTTACAGATGACATGATCCTATATTTAGAAAACCCCATCATCTCAGCCCAAAACCTTCCTAAGCTGATAAGCAACTTCAGCAAAGTCTCAGAATACAAAATCGACATGCAGAAATGACACACATTCCTATACACCAACAACAGACAAGCAGAGAGCTTCTAATTCATAATTTGTTATGAATTATCTCCCAGTCACAATTGCCACAAAGAGAATAAAATATCTAGGAATACAGCTAACAAGAGAAGTGAAGGACCTCTTCCAGGAGAACTACAAACCATTCCTTAAGGAAATTAAAGAGGACACAAACAAATGAAAAAGCATTTTATGCTTATAGATAGGAAAAATCAATATCGTGAAAATAGCCATAATGCCCAAAGTTATTTATAGATTACATTAAACTACCATTGACACTCTTCACAGAATCAGGAAAAAAAAGTATTTTAAAATTTACATGGAACCACAAAAGAGACTCTATAGGCAATTCAATCCTAAGTAAAAAGAACAAAGTTGGAGGCATCACGCTACCTGACTTCAAACTATACTACAAGGCTACAGTAACCAAAACAGGATGGTACTGGTACAAAAACAGACACATAGACCGGTGAAACAATCGAGAACCCAGAATTAAGACAACACACCTACAACTATGACCTTTGACAAACCTGACAAAAACAAGCAATGGGGAACAGATTGCCTTTTCCATAAATGGTGCTGGGAGTAAAAGCTAGCCATATGCAGGAAGTTGAAAGTGGACCCCTTACTTAAAGCTTATATAAGAAATTAACTCAAGCTAGATTAAAGACTTAAATGTAAAACCCAAAACTATAAAAACCCTAGAAAAAAATCTAGGCAATACCATTCAGGACTTAGGCATGGGTAAAGATTTCATGAAGAAAACACCAAAAGTAATTGCAACAAAAGCAAAAATTGACAAATGGGATATAATTAAAATAAAGAACATCTGCACAGCAAAAGAAACTACCATCAGGGTGAACAGACAACCTACAGAATGGGAGAAAATTTTTGCAATCTATCCATCTGACAAAGGTATAATATCTAGGAAGGAAGTTAAACAAATTTATAAGAAAAAAACAAACAATCCCATAAAAAGTGGGCAAGGACATGAAGAGACACTTCTTAAAAGAAGAAATCCATGCAGTCAACAAACATATGAAAAAAAGCTTAACATCACTGATCATTAGAGAAATTCAAATCAAAACCACAATGAGATACTATCTCATGCCAGTCAGAGTAGCAATTATTAAAAAGTCGAGAAACAACAGATGCTGATGGGGTTCCAGAGAAAAAGGAACACTTTTACACTGTTGGTGGGAATGTAATTTAGTTCACCCACTGTGAAAGACAGTGTGGTGATTCCTCAAAAATCTAGAAGCAGAAATACCATTTGACCCATCCTCAAAATTGAATTGCCTCCACCAGGTCCTGCCCTTGATATGTGGGGATAATGGGAATTCTGGGGATTACAATTCAGGATAAAATTTTAGGTAGGGACACAGCCACACTATATCATTCCATCCCTGGCCTTTCCCATATCTCATGTCCTCACAGTTCATAACATAACCATGCCTTTCCAACAGTCCCTCAAAGTCTTAAGTCTCAACCCAAAAGTTCAAGTCCAAAGTCTCACCTGTGACAAGGCAATTCCCTTCCACCTATAAGCCTGTAAAATCAAAAGCAAATTAGTTACTTCCTAGATACAATGGGGTACAGTATTCCAAATGGTAAAAATTGGCCAAAATGAAGGGGCTACAGGCCCCATGTAAGTCTGAAAAGCAGCAGGGCAGTCAAATCTTAAAGCTCTAAAATGATCTCCTTTGATTCCATGTCTCACATCAGGTCACACTGATGAAACAGGTGGGCTCTCACAGCCGTGGACAGCTTCAGCCCTATGGGTTTGCGTGGTAGAGCCACCCTCCCAGCTGTTTCTATGGGCTAGCATTGAGGGTGTGCAGCTTTTCCAGGCACATGGTTCAAGTTGTCAGTGGATCTACCATTCTAGGGTCTGGAGGATGATAGGTCTCTTCTCACAGCTCCACTAGGCAGTGCCCCAGTGGAGACTCTGTGTAGGGGCTCTGACCCCACATTTCCATTCCACATTGCCCTAGTAGAGGTTCTCTATGAGGGCTCCACTCCTGAAGCAAACTTCTGCCTAGACATCCAGGTATTTCCATACATCCTCTGAAATCTAGGTGGAGGTTCCCAAACATCAATTCTTGACTTCTCTTCACCCACAGGCTCAACACCACATGGAAGCTGTCAAGGCTTGGGGCTTGCACCCTATGAAGCAATGACCCAAGCTGCACATTGGCACCTTTTAGCCATGGTTGGAGCTGAAGCATCTGTGATGCCATGAACCATGTCTCAAGCTACACAAAGCATGGGGACCTGGGATCCAAGCCATGAAACCATTTTTCTCTCCTAGGCCTCCAGGCCTGTGATGGGAGGGACTGCCATGAAGGTCTCTGACATGCCCTTGAGGCATTTTCTCCATTGTCTTGAAAATTAGCATTTTGTGCCTCATTACTTATTCAAATTCCTACAGCAGGCTTGAATTTCTGCCCAGAAAATGGGTTTTTCTTTTCTATTGCATCATCAGGCTGCAAATTTTCCAAACTTTTATATTCTGCTTCCTCTTGAGGGCTTTGCGACTTAGAGATTTCTTCCATCAGATACCCTAGATCATCTCTTTCAAGTTCAAAGTTCCACAGATCTCTAGGGTAGGGACAAAATCCCACCAGTATCTCTGCTAAAGCATAGCAAGAGTGGCCATTACTCCAGTTCTGATTATGTAGTTCATCATCTACTCTGAGACCACTTCAGCCTGGATTTCTTTACTGACATCGCTATCAGCATTTTGGTCAAAACCATTCAACACATTTCTAGGAAGTTCCAAATGTTTCCACATCTTCCTGTCTTTGTCTGAGCCCTCCAAACTGTTCCAACTTCTGCCTGTTACCTGGTTCCAAAGTCACTTCCATATTTTCAGGCATTTTTTCTATAATATTTAACATCATCTTTGTCATCACTGTTATCACAATCACCTTAATTCAGAATTATTTTGGCTATTTTACCACCAGTAAATTAATGAACAACTGGAGCTTCATTAGTAACTTTAAAAATTCTTCAATATGCACTTCTGGCTTATTTACAGACCCTGAAGGTATATGTTTGCATGTGTAAGGAGGTTAAAAATTATTTTTTTCTGACTTGACATACAGAACCCTTTAAAGTCACGACCTTGTTTTTATCATCGAGCAAAGTCAGGCTAGTGGGTGTGCCAGGCATGCACAACTACATCTTCAATCACTGTATTTCAAGCATTGGCAACAGCAAATACAGCATCTTTTGTACTGAACTCCTTTTGATTACCTTCTGTACTCATGCCTCTGTTCAGTGTTACTAGTGTGCTGTTCAAGAAAGTGTTTTATATTTAATCTTATTGATCTAAGGATACCCTTGTCACATGGCTGAAGGAATAAAGTCACTTCTGGGGAAAATTACTTGCATACATATTATTTTTTATGAGAATTTCAGCTGGAAGATGAGAAGAATAGTTTTCAAATAATAAAAAAATCTTGCAGTCATCGTCTAGTCTAGCTTCCCTGCAGTGAGCACTGGTACAAGCTGCTGGTACAAAACGCTTGTGAAACCAGTTAGAAAAGATGTTTCTGGTTATCTGTACGTTTTCCCAGCACAATAATAGACTTGTGAGATATTCATTCCTTGAAAGTAATGACTAGGCAAGCGTTAGCCTCCTACAGCAATATTACACTTATGTGTGCCTGCTGCATTAGCACATCCCAGAACAGCTATTCTGTCCTTGGCATTCTTAATTCCTGTAGGGGCTGTCTCATCAGCTTTCTTTCTGGGGCAGTAATGCCAAAAAGGTGATATTTCATCAGCATTATAGCCTTGTTCTTCCATCGGATATTCATCAGTGATGTCTTTGAAAAACTTGTCAATGAATTTCTTTGCTGAATTGTCATCAGCAGGGGCTTTATCACCACAAAATTTAAATATTTAATACTGTATATTTTCTTAAATTTCTGCAACCAGCTGGTAGAATATTCACATTCTCCTTCAATTTTCAGTTCATTATGATAGATCTTTGCTTGTTTTATGATCAGTGCACCAATATGCAGCATGTATTCACTGGGAAATGATGAATCCAGTCTTTCAATACATGATCAGTATCTTCATTTTAATTTTATGCCTTGTTTTTCTATTTTTCACTAACTTCTGTTCATCACTTTCAGCATAGAGCTTCAACAGTTTATCCTTTGGATTCTTCGGGTCATATATAATGGTTCCAACACTGTACTCTTCTATAAGATATTTTACACTTAAACCTCTATCTAGTTTGTCCAACATCTTGACTTTCTGTGCTATAGCTAAACATTAATGCTTTCTCTTTTTCTCATCATTTTTACCCATAGCTGCAAGCCATTTCTACATTTTCAACAATATCTTTATACCACAGAACAGAGAATAAACAAAAAAATACAGTGATAATGAAAGTAGGTCTTGGCCCAATGTAGGGCATACTGGGGACCCTGCCATTAGAACTCATGTGAGGTGTCCTTACTGAATACACACAAAAGAAAAAAAGCAAAGGGACCAAGGAAACTTTTGGAAGTGATAGGTTTATGACCTGGATTGTAGTGATGGTTACATAAGCATATACATATTTCCAATTATATGTTGATTTTGTTATACCAATAATACTTCAGTAAAGGGGAAAAGAAAAGATACAGCTATCGCATTAACACTATGTATCTACTGCTCCACTCTTAGGACTTTACACGATGTCAGTAAAAACACAAGTATAAAAGGTTATATTTAATATTGATAGGAGGTATGTTTTTGGAGTGACAACATAATTGCATCAAATTAAATAACAATCAGAACTAGATGGTTAAATAAATTTTAGTATATTAATTCCACTTATATGCCTATGTATCAGAAGAAATATGCATTTCTAATGAAAAGAATCTCCTAAATTTCTTTTATTTTCTTTCCTTTTACAAAGATAAAGGTAAACATTTAAAAAAATATACAAACATAGCATTTAACTTTTTATTAAACACAAACTATATTGATTTCAAAATACTGTTTTTCCATGCTCATATTTCATAAAATAATTTTATTCACGAGAATGATATATTTTTTCCAGTGCCTATACTTTTAAAAATTAAAGTATAAGTTAAATACAGTAAAATTCAGTGTTTGCCTGACAATTCTATATGCTTTTCCAAACACCTGAGGAAGAATAACCATAATAGAACC
This sequence comes from Colobus angolensis palliatus, assembly GCF_000951035.1. Lineage (NCBI taxonomy): Eukaryota > Metazoa > Chordata > Mammalia > Primates > Cercopithecidae > Colobus > Colobus angolensis. The sequence goes on along the minus strand of NW_012113141.1, from coordinate 14,501,742 downwards.
AAGACATTCCTTGAGACCCCTTGGTAGTCAAACCCTCCCTAACTTCACCAGCTCAAAGAAATTGATTTGCTTTCTGCTGCTATGGTTTTTAAAGATTATTTTAATGTGGCAAACAGAATTGACCATCTTTTTAAGTGTATTGTTCCAAGATTTTACGTACATTCACACTGTTGTGAAACAGATTCCCAAAACTTTTTCATTTTGAAAATCTGAACTTCTATACCCATTAAACTTTTTTCCTTTCCCTGAAGCCCCTGACAGCCACTATTTTACTTTATGCTTCTGTGAATTAAACTGCTTTCTACATATCTCACTTAAGAGAATCATACAGCATTTGTCTGTCTGTGACAGGCTTATTTTGTTTAACATAATGTCTTCAAATTTCATCCATGTTGTACTATGTGTCAAAATTTCCTTCCTTTTCAAAGCTGAATAATATTTTCTTGTATGTATATGTCATATTTTGCTTATCCATTCATTTGTTGATATTAGGTTACTTCCACATTTTAGCTATTGTGTGTGAATAATGCTGCTACAAACATTGATGTGCAAATACCTCGTTGACATTCTGCTTTCAATTCTTTTAAGTATATGCCCAGAAACAAAATATATACTTTTTACTATTGTTTATTGTGTTTGTGAGATAGTATTTTTGAAACTCTGTTTTTTTTCCTCAAGACAAAAATGTCCATGTGCCAACAATTTGCTCCCCACCCTCTCCAAACCAGGTCAATATTTAGTAGCTCTATAGTCTAAACAACTATTATTTTACCTGTTAGTTTAGATTTTTCAAAAATCATGTGCATCATGCTCTCCAACAATTAAACTTGCGAGGTTATACTCTTTGGAATCATTTCCAATCTCTAATAAATTTAACCTCTCTTTAAAGTTCCCAGAAGACAAGTTCTATAAACATCCCAGCTAGCACTAATTGATATAACTCCATGATAAGACACTTTCCCCCAACTAGCACTTTGTTCAAAATGAAGTGATTGTTAGACTATCTATTAGAGTATAGGAATGAACTTGAAACTATCCAACTATATGTTAACTTTTCCTTATGTGAGGAATAATTTTATATTTCAAACTGATATAGAATTTACTACATTCATATTAACTTACTGGGAAGAATGTTCATGATCTGCTGTGAATTGAGAGAAGCAAGCCGTAGAAATGTATATGTAAGATCTATTCCTTGATTTAAAATCAAATAAAATAACCAACACATAATTATATGAAAATGGAGAAAGCTATGGGAGGACATAATCCAATTATCAATATTGATTTGGAGTTAGCAATATGAAGCAATAAAATATAAAAATAAAAATAATTTAAAATAACGGTGGCCACATTTTAAAATAAGCAATATTATGACATAATTGTATTTAGCAAAACTATAAACACATTTATGTATAAACCATATGTACATTAAAAATGCATGAATGTCTTGCCATCAGAATCTCAGTAGGGATTAACATAGTGAATATAGTGTAAGATATGATTTTAATTCCTTACATGAGTATTTGTCACATACAACAAGTAACAACAGCAAAACACATAAAACAATCTCTCAGAGCCAAAGTTGTCTCATCTTTAGAACTGTGAAGAGTCCATAAATCAGCATAGTAATAGGATAGAATCCATTTTGCAATGATAAAATAGAGTACATTCCTAACAATAATATTAATGAATGCTTACTCATATGAAAATGTGATGTCATATTGTTAAGTCAAAAAGGCATTATATGCCTAGTATTTTCATTTTTGTTAAAAATGTGTATCAAAGTATGTTGTTTTCTTTCTATTACAACTTTTTAATCTTTTCTAATATTAATAATTTTCTTAAAGAATGTGCTGGAAAAAATGAGTTTAAGTAGTTTTAAAGTAGCATGGAATTCTTATATTTAAAGAAGAAAAGAAAATGCAACAAAATGTTACTGTGGTAATTTTGATGTTACAAAATACTGCTTACTTTTATTTTCTTCTTTATATTTTTATTATTTGAACAAATATTCTAGAATTTGTGAATCACTTTGTAATTCACCAAATGTTATTTTATATAAACACATACTTTATACATATATCATTATCAGAGGTACATTAAGAAAATCTATAATTAACATCAACAACAAAAAAGCTATATGACTGCCTTTCTTTTCCCTTTTCCTGTATTCCTACTTTAATAATCTAAAATAAAGTTGACAAGTAAAAAGATATTTTGGAAGCACTTATGCTTAATTTATTTTTCCATACTTTTCTTTCTTTCTCTTTTTTTTTCCTTTGGCAAATTATACTATATTTCTGTGTCCTCAATGAATTACGCTCCCAGAAAATGAGCATTAGATCTACAAGGGGCCAAAGGGTCAATCTCTTACAGAAAAAAATAAGGATCAGGGAAAAATTTTCATCATTTCAGAGAACCTAGCAAAACCTAAGAAGAACTTATTTAATTATTAATTAATAAATGCACATTCTCTGGGAGATCAACATTTCTTCACATAAAAGACTCAAAGGAGCACAGACATGAAGCAACAACTTAGAGGTGAAAATAATCTAGTTTAACCACAGGATTTTTACAAATAAGGTTAGAGCGCCCTGTCAAGCAAATGTTACTTGCTCACACAGTAAATTAGTTACAATGATGAATTAGAGTTCAAGCCTTCTAACTTAAAATTCAGTTTGCTTGTCTATTTTTTTCCAAATGACCTGCTCATTCTGATCATCTGCACTTCCCTACTAAGATATTCTACTCTTTACACCAATAAAACAGTAATTAAATATTTTGAAATTCCTCATGTCACTATTTTTATTAACACCTCCAGTCACTAGGTACATACATTATTCAGTTCAGTTTCCAAAGATTGAAATTAATGTTTAAATGTATATCTATTTAGAACAGACATTATATCTCTTTTATAAAGCTACCAGCCAACCATAGGTTGTTCTGGGATAAATTATTGGGGAAATCCATGGTGGTTGATCTATAGGCCACAGTATGCAAGGCTGTTTGTTTTATCAAGAAAGAAATTATCTACAAGCGTGTTTAGATGCTTTGCAGTGAGCTAAACCAATATATCCTTCTCAAAGAAAAATGAAGAAAAAAATAATCCATCAAAACTACTTGACAGCCACCCCAATCAATGTGCCATGTTTGTTTAACGTAGACACTGTGGCCAGTCCATTCATAGACTTCCATTTTCCACAAATAACATTTCCGGACTTTCCCTTTCCCTTTGGTGGGTGATGGAGCTATTAACGTGCAGCCTAGGAAAGCCTACTGCTGAGCAGAGCTAATCAGGGAACGTCTTCCTGCAGTCACAGAATTTCCAAGCTTGCCATGTCTGATTAAGGTTAATGATAATCATGGATATCAATGTCACGTTATTTGTTCTGGAACGCCTGATATTATTTGTATAAATAGCACTGTCTAAAGGTTGCATCTAAATTGAGATACATTTTTTTTCTGACAAGTTAAAAAAATTAACTTAAAAATATCTATCTCAGGGAAAAGCTTTTTATTCATATTTTCCCCCAACCAGGACTTTGTGGCAAAATTGCACCCATTTCGAACAGAGAAGCAGAATATGACATATGTTTTTACTTCTTATTTTCTTGGGTCCCATGGCTGGTGACAAGAAAAGAAAGGGATAAGAGATGTAGAATTTGTTAAAAACATGTTTTGCCAGGTGCTGTAGTAAGTGTTTTAAAGATAACAGTTTATTTATTCTTCCTAACTCTGTAATCTAAGCATTGATGTCTTAACCTACAGAATAGAAATGAGGGCTTAGAAAGTTCACATAACTTGACAAAACTCTCATAGCTCTGAAATATTACAGCCAAGAGGAGAACAAAGATCTGTTTAATGCAGATATCTCAGTATTTGGATTGCATGAATTCATTTATATCAGGACAATAGGCTGAGAAAATATCTTGCTTGTTGTGCATGAACTCATTTATATCAGGACAATAGGCTGAGAAGATACCTTGCTTGTTGTGTGGTTTTGGACAAGTCACATCTCTGAGTCTTCGGTTTCATGTTATGACAGTTACCTTAGGCTTAATGTAGTGATACTAAATAATCTGTCTTCTTATCTGTGTGCCATTGAGCCAATTCAAAGAAATTTCCGTGCCTTAAGTTTCTTCTTCTATAAAGTGGGGAAAATGACAGATTCTGCCTCATAGGTTTTTTATGATGTCTAAATAAGTTAGCCTATGTACAACATGTAAAAGATTGCCTAGAATATTGCAAGTCTACATGGGTATAGTGGTTATTGATAAAGTTAGAGGTAATATATGTCAAATGTATCACACAGCAAAAGGAATAAAAGCATTAGAGGGGAGTGAACAGCGGCAGTGGCAATAGTCATGGTAGCAGTAACAGTTGAGGAGCATATTACTATTATCATTAACAATTGATAGGGTAGTCCCAATAAGGGATACAATCTTATAAGCATGTTTGGGGAAGAACTGATCAACATCTGGTGGCAAATTTTGAATAGTGTATAACTTTTCCAGTATATCAATGATCCAAAATTTCTGGATTTACAATGATTCTTTAATAAATCTTTCAATTAGACTTGAGAATGTGACTGTGCCCTAGTTTCCATTCTGTATCTTTTTTCACTTTGCTATCTAGCTGGTCTCTCACATATGCAAATTTTATAAATCTTGTCATGTATTTTCTGTGTTTTCAAATAACGTTTCCATTGAATCTTTGAGATTGTTCCTATTCTTCCTAAAATTTGCTGTTGTTTTGTTTGTTTCTGGGAACTATCCCACAGGTTAGATAGAAATACTTTTTTTAAAACCCTAAAGCATTAATTGCATTTAAAATATGGTCATATATGGTTTGTCTACTGATTTTATTTTCAAATTTTATCAGGCAAACAGGAAATTGTGCATGAAGTCTCATACTGGTTTCATCTTGACTGTAATCGCACATGCCAGGCTTCTTTTGAATTTCTGTGCAATTGCCCTGAGTCTTGAAATCTGGAAAGTAGTCCCCACATGTGGATTTAGTTCCCTAATTCACCTTCTGGTCTCCCCTAGAGTAACTTTACAAATCGCTGTCAGACTTGGTTTTCCACTTGCCTTGTGAAAATATTTTATTATAATGTATAGGTAAAGAAATAAGATGACTAAAATTAAACATCCATATTCTAGTACTAATTGGCCTCAATAATCACCAGTAGCAGAGCCCGTCCTGTGCTATACACGACTGTTGTAAATGACACCCACCCTTTTTAAGCTCTACTCTCACATTACAATGCAATAAATGCTTTGCCTTTTATTTTTCTGGAATTAAGATTCATTGGAAATGAAAATCCAAGCCAATATTTGCTTTTCATGTTTTTTTAACCCACGTGCCTTGTATGTTCTTATTCTCTCCTATATTCAAATACAAAACATTCTTTTTGGAAAATCATTTAACTTGTTTCTTGCTTAATATGGGGATGAAACAACAACTTGTTCCAGAGTGACTCCTGAAAAATGCTAAAATTATACCTTCATTTTCTCCATCTTTATCATGAGCGCCATAAGGTCAGAAGTAATCAGGTCTACATATGTTTGTGTCTTTCCACAGCGTCAGACTTGTATTCATGCTATCTCAATCATAAAAGCCATAAGCTACCTGGACTTCCAAAGGAGGAAAATCTTCGTACTTCCCATTCACTCAGTAGTCAGAGCCGTGGGCACACAGGCTCAAGCCATTCCCCAAGTCAGTCAATACTGCAAATCAAACATAATAGTATACTTAATCAATGTGTAAATGTTATAGATCAAACATTCCATCACAAAGGAAGTAACATTTAACATCAAGAGGAAAAGAATAGGAAAAAGGGTTAATGAACCTGTCCACAGAGAGGAATCTGAGCAAAACAAATATCCTGGTCTGGGCCAGGTGATCTGTCAGTCTTGCAAGGACGAGTCTTTGAAGTGGACAGAGCCTTCAGCAGTGGTGGATGCCAGGTGCTTATTACAAGTGACAGCACAACAATGTCTGTTAAGATGGCCATTCCAAGCTGGTGAAGTCCTGCTCTTTTTATGACCAGAGTCCTCTAGTGAGGACTGATAGTGGAAGAGTATGCTTGATTATATGCTTATTTGGTTGGATGCAGTCTTTATTGATTAGGCAAAACATCTGTATGCAAGGTGGCTTTTGGAACGTAAGATGGAGTTACTTATGTCAAGGGTGCTCTATACAGTACAAAATATCAACTAAAATACATTTCCAAATCCCCATTAAACTAAAACCCAATGTACCTCCCAAGCTTCTTACATCTTCAATTTATGACTTTAACTTTCATCTTCCTTTCACTGCTGTGTTTTTCTGTTTAACCAATGATTTGCTTGCTTCTAATTTTAATTTAGAATCACTCAATTGCACTTAGCATATTGTCTTTTGTTTCTAACTTAGTCCTGGCAATGCTATTATTTTGAGACAGAATCTCGCTCTGTCACCCAGGTTGGAGTACAGTGGCATGATCTCAGCTCACTGCAACCTCTGCCTCCCGCCTTCAAACAATTCTCCTGCCTCAGCCTCCCAAGTAGCTGGGATTACAGTTACCCGCCATCATGCCCGGCTAAATTTTTTTTGTTTTTTTAGTAGAGATGGGGTTTTG
>NW_012113141.1:14462579-14494990 GCF_000951035.1 Colobus angolensis palliatus | reverse complement strand
TTTTTTGTGATGGAGTCTCCCTCTTTTGCCCAGGCTGGAGTGTGCAGTGGTACAATCTAGGCTCACTGCAAGCTCCACCTCCCAGGTTCACACCATTCTTCTGCCTCAGCCTCCCGAGTAGCTGGGGCTACTGGCGCCCGCCACCACGCTCTGCTAACTTTTTAGACAGCATTTCACTGTGTTAGCCAGGATGGTCTCAATCTCCTGACCTCATGATCCGCCCGCCTTGGCCTCCCAGAGTGCTGGGATTACAGGCATGAGCCACCACACCCAGCTGGCAATGCTATTTTAAAGGCAATAATGCTATCGTTTTTATGCAACTTTGAGATCCTTGATTTAACCTTCCTCCTAGACATTCTTTCTTCCCTCTGCTTCCATCCAACTGCACCAGCTCCCTTCTCTTCTTATTCTAACAACTGTCTAGAGCAGTGATGGCAAGAAAAGTTTACCACCTCCAGGGGAAATTGCATATATATAATTCAGTCAAAAGTACAGACTCACCACTTTCTTGAAAGAGAGATTGTGAAAAACAATTCACTGTTGTTTCACTTGAGAAAAATGTTATAGATACTGTATCATATGTCATGATTTTAGATTTATCTGAATATATGAAATAATTTTTAATTATATTGCATTCAGAATGTGGAAGATTGAGAACATATGTTTATCTTTTCTCTCTCCCCAGATATTATTGAAATCGTGGTAGAGGAATGTCAATCCAAAAGAAAGCAAGAAGAAAACAGCAGACAAAATTGTCCAACACATTTTTTTTTTTTTCAAGATGAAAAGCAGGTGCGTGAAGCATAAACTCAGTAGTTTCCTGGAGCATTCTAACAAGAATAAAAATAAACATCCCTGAAAAACAACATATAGTGTCAGAATTTTTGTAATCTATTACAGGAGAAAGGAACGTATAGAATAGAGTTCAAAAACTGGAGAACAGCTAGAGAAAATGCATTAGTAATATATATTGGTTATTGGTGAACATAACAAGCAATCTTCCCATCAATACCATGAATTAGGTGATATTATCATTCCTATTTATAGATAAGGGAATTGCAGACAAATTGGTTAAATAACTTGTTCAGGATTAGACATCAAGTAAGTGGTGGCACTGGGATTTGCACTGAAGCAGTCCTGGCTCAAAGCACCATACTCCTTATTGCTGTATTCTACTGCTGTATACAGCGCACACACACAAGCAACTTATGAAGCAACACAAAATAGTACAGGTGAATTGTTTAAAAATATAAATGCAAATAGCAAAAAATACTATGAGAGTTGAAATGATTGCCTCAGGGTGTCAGGCCTAGGTTTTCAGGAGAGGTAGAGTAGGGACCTATTGTTTTACAATATTAGCCTCTTAGTAATATTTTATTTTTACAAAGATAAAAGCTAATTAAAAAAATAAGAATGGTAAAGGAAATATGTTAAAAGCAAAAAAGAAAAAGGAAGGAGTCAAAATGCAGTACAAATTAAAATATTTTTTCAATAAGAAAATCAAAAAGCACTATGACTGCTACTGGATCTTGATACACTAGTGAAAGAACTTAAAATAACCAAAAAATCCCACAAAATACAGATTATCATTAGAGCAAATTAAATAAAAAAGATTTAGAGGTCAGATAAAGAGAATTTAGCAAGTGAGTAGCTGGAATTCTTGTCATAGAAGTAATATTTAAAGAAGCACTAGAAAACACTTTTTCTGAAATGAAGAAAGAAATCTAGAGTCACCGTTTAATTTGTTCTCCAAATCGGGATGCTATCAAGGGATGGTAACTGGACGGGATGCTGGGACACTGTCCCTAGAAATCAGGACTTATTAAGTGTAATTTTAACCAGGCTAATTACAAAGGAAACTAATTCAATATAGGACTAATTTCATATGCAAAAATTTGTGAGTTATCATGGAGTTTATAATTTTCTTCATATTTTACATATGTGTGTTTGTGTATGTCTAAATTTATTTAAACCCACAGGTGAAAAGTTACTCAATATAACAGTTCTCTCTATGGTCTAGATATTCTTCATCTTTCTGAGCAAAAGTTATCTTGGGATTCTGCAGGATTCAGAGTGAACCACCATGTTTTTTACCTGAAATAATACTTGAGAATGTTCTTTAACCAAATGACAATTGAGTCTAAGCAGAGATAGCAAGATCAGAGCTAATAAAGGGCAGAGAAAACAATGATGAACAGTGAATTTTTGTGAAGGAGTCTTCTTTCCTTTGGTGTTAGGTTCTCATATGGAAAGAATTCCATTACGGTAAAATTATTGGCCACTGTCCAGCCATTTATTCACTCTTCCCCACAAGAGAGGTTTGTGCTAACCCTTGTTATATGGGGAATATGTTGGTCTTTGTTTCTTGATTAATCCAATAACTGGCATTAAGCACTGAACATTCATTTTCTTTTAATTCCCTCTCCACTTCGGCCAAGTACAGCAGCAATTCTGGATAAATCTTTTTGTTTGCAGACTTCAACATTTTTTTAGGGGGTAAAATGTCCAAAGATACACATTGGGGATAGGATGTCCAAAGGCCTAAAGTGCGTAAACACAAACTTATAAGTACTTATTAATATATATGTATGTAAATGTATATATCTGTAATTTCAACTATCACTTTAGAGCCTATGCATTGTATTTACGTGTAGTTGGTGGTTTCCAAATGACTTCAATTTTGATAATTCTTTTCCTTAGCTGGTTTGCAGTCAGGTAACGTTGACTAACTTTTGTCATTTGTTTTGGCAATAATTTGAGATTCTGTTGCTGAGATTTTATTAGCATTTTTGTATATTTTGTGTGTTAAAAGTGTACACACACATGCACACACGAGGCAAAGTTACTACTTCGTAATTCGTATCTTTTGCGATTTTATCTTTCTTTGTTCTTTTATGAAATGTATTTACTTCATCTTGATTTCTGCAAAATTTTGTTATATGGATTTCAAATTCAGGTTGTTTGGTTAATACAAGCTCCTCTTCTTGAGAAAGAGAAGACTTTTACTGATTAAAATTGTCTCCTCTTTCACTTTTAATGTTTTTCAGATTCAAATCTATTTGGTCTTTAATTGATGTGTATACACCAGCTTCCTTTGTCCTGTTATTTAAAAAATAGCATTTTTCCTGCACTTAACTGTTTTGTATCTTTGTTTTCCAAGTTTCTACATAGTTTTTGATTGTTGAGATGTTTGTTTTAAATGTTTAAATGTTTGTTTAATATGTTTAAATGTTTGTTTAATATGTTTAAATGTTTAAACGTTTATTTAATATGATCTGACATCTGTACTTCACTAAGCGGTTTTAGCTTCCTTCTATTTGTTATGAGTCTTGATATTTTTGGAATTATTTTTCATTCTCATTTTGTGTTTCTAATTGCTGTGCATGCCCTAAGTCTTTTTTCCCTATAGTGTCTCTATGGATTCACTAGGTTTGGTTTTATTATTACTATCATTATTATCATAACATTTTAAGTTATGCATTTCACTGCTTTTTAAAATAGCAACCAGTACATTTAAAAGCAAAATTTCAAGTATATTTTTCTATTGTAGTGTAAAAAATATCAGAATTTCAAACTCCTGAAAAATATAAAAATAATACTCTCTTTATTTCTATGAGTCCCAATTCCCACTGCCATGATTTGCTGCCTAAAATTTTATTTTGATCACTTAAGACATAAAAATCATTAAAAGATATGATTGTATATTGATACTTCTGAGAACAGATAGTGGTTTCTTTTGACTAGCTCAGGGTCAGCTATGTTATCCAAGGTTTATTGGATATTTCATCTCAAGTATTCAAGATCAATTACATTCTTGTATCATGTCAATTTCTAGAGAGGCGATATTAAATTTTCTCTCTCTGCAAATTTTCAGATTTAAAATAAGATTTTATTTATATTGTCACTGTAGCAACAGCTGAAAATAATTCACAAGTCATACAGAATCATATAAACTAAGGATAGGAAAAAGGTTTATGTTCACACATACAAAAATTTAAATTGGATGACCATCATGACTTTTTGCAAACTATTTTTTATGGAATTAGATAGGATGAAGGAGTTAGACATAAAAATTGTGAAAGAAAATAAAGCTGCTATGGAAATGTGGCTTTTAAAATGACAAGGTATGAGTCCTGTTTAAAAAACACAGTGTAGCTCAGATTTACATGTTCACACAGCTGAGAACTATTTTACTTTCCAAAAAAAACCATTCATATGGACTTTATTATTGCAAACACCATTTCAAGATAATCAAATAATTACTCGACAGGCTGGGCGTGGTGGCTCATGCCTGTAATCCCAGCACTTTGGGAGGCCAAGGCGGGTGGATCACGAGGTCAGGAGATCGAGACCATCCTGTCTAACACGGTGAAACCCCGTTTCTACTAAAAATACAAAAAAATTAGCCGGGCGTGGTGGCTGTAGTCCCGGGCGCCTGTAGTCCCAGCCACTCAGGAGGCTGAGGCAGGAGAATGGCGTGAACCAGGGAGGCGGAGCTTAGAGTGAGCGGAGATCGCGCCACTGCACTCCAGGCTAGGCGACTGAACGACACTTCATCTCAAAAAAAAAAAAAAAAAATTACTGGATGAGTAAAAATGGTCAAATACTGTAATAAAATGAGTCCATATTGTTGTTACATAAATTGGCTTGAACTGGCTTGATGAATATAAATACAGTACATACTGGTCTATGTCCGAGGCTGCAGTTTTTGAAGAGACAGAGGGGCAAACTGGCTATTCTACTTAATTTGATATTCCCTTGTGTTTCTTGTCTTTGCAGCTGAAAGGTAGCTGAGTAATTACATCAAAAGGAGAAGGGAGGAGAAAGAGTGAAACCCGAAGTATGTTTCCCATCGTCACTCAAACTCCATGAAGTAACTATAATCATCCTTATTTTACAAATGAAGACATTGAGGTCTAAACCAAGATCAATAGGATGATAATATATTTAATTACCTACCGAAATCTTCACCTACAAGCCCTACCGTACGCTGTAAACCCAACCCATTCTGAAGAAATGTTTTTATTTCTGAAACCTAGGTCTGAACTTTGCTAGCAACTTAGGGATCAATGTTGACTTTTGCCTCTTTCTTCCATTCCACACTCAACAATCACATGTCCTATTGATTTTATTAACTGAACGCTGCTCACAAATGCCATTTTTTCCTTATTACCACTCTTTATTCACTTTTAGCCCATCACTATTTCATGTTAGAGTTATTGTAATCGTGGAAATATTTTTTCTGCCCTATCTTTAGTCATGCTCCTCTCAAGTCCAGTCTATAATACTTTTAGGAAAGTTTCTCTTAAAAGAAAATCTGAAAACCCATTATATTATAAAATATCTATTATGTCAAAGAAAATAATGTAAATTATACAATTTTATTAAGTGCCATAAAACAAGGCTTGAAAAATGCAGATACATCCAATATTCTTATTTTTTTATTTTATTTTTATTTTTATTTTATCTATCTATCTATTTATTTATTTATTTATTTTGAGATGGAGTCGCCCTCTGTCGCCCAGGCTAGAGTGCAGTGGCATGATCTGGGCTCACTGCAAGCTCTGCCTCCTGGCTTCATGCCATTCTTCTGCCTCAGTCTCCTGAGTAACTGGGACTACAGGCGCTTGCCACCATGCCCAGCTAATTTGTTTTTATTTTTTAGTAGAGACGGGGTTTTACCATGTTAGCCAAGATGGTCTCGATCTCCTGACCTCGTGATCCGCCCGCCTCAGCCTCCCAAAGTGCTGGGATTACAGGCGTGAACCACCACACCAGGCCAATATTCTTGAATAGAAAAAAGAAATACTCTGAAAATATCAGTTTGCCATTAATGGTTCAAACAAATTATTTAATAAATTAAGAATTATCTATTAAATGTCAAATCTTGTCCAAACAATTGTAGACTTGGGTTCAATGAAATTTTGAAGAAATACAAAAGGGATATCTCACTCTGTCAGATATGACAACATGTCATAAAATTATCATAATTAGGCCAGGTGCAATGGCTCATCCCTGTAAATCCAGCACTTTGGGAGGCCTAGAGAAGAGGATCACTTGACCCCAGGAGTTCGAGACCAGCCTGGGCAACATAGGGAGACATTGTCTCTACAAAATTAAAAAATTAGCCAGGCATAGTGGCGCCTGTGGTCCCAGCTACTTGGGGGAGCTGAAGTGGGAGAAACACTTGAGCCCAGAAGGTTGAGGTTGTAATGAGCTGTGACTGTGCCACTGCACTCCATCCTGGATGATGGAGCAAGACCTCATCTCAAAACAAACAAACAAACAAACAAACAAAAATCCTCCAAAAGAATGTAATATCCGTATTTTATTAATTATGTAGAAACAATAAAAAGACCAAAGGCAAAACAAAATCTATAAATACCTGGTTTATAGATTCTGAGCTATTGCACATCACTGATCTTGGAGGAAAGAAAGATGAAGATGCAATAAGTACACCTTCCAATTGTTGCAAATATGGGAATTGCCTTATGTACATAGCAGGTTACAGTGGGATATCATTTGTGATGGCACAAATATTAAACAGTTGCATCAGAGAAAAAAATTGAGAACTACGGATAATGTGTAGGAAAAATAGTATTTCAAATGAATGTGAAAAATCAAAGATAATCTAATAAATGATGCTGAGATATTTAATTATAAATAATATCTATAATAAGGTAAATTTATGAATTAAAATTTCATTCCAGAGGGGTCCTGTGACATATGCAGGAGGAAGGAATGCTACACAGAGAGGCCAAGAAGAATCCAGACAGGCCTTACTGGGTTTCCTGTATATTACCATTAGATTATACCCTTTGGTCCAGTGACATTTCTGCATGGCTATCCATTCTTTGTAGAACCTAAGCAGAAAAATAGACAGTTTTCTTAGGTTTTGGGTCTTCATTTCTGAAGGCTCCCATGTCATGTAAAATGTTAGTTAAAAAAGTTTGTTATGCTTTTCTCTTGTTAACATGTCTTTGGTTATAGTGAGTGTCTGCGGCGACCCTTATGATGGATGAGGAAAGGTATCATATCTTTTCTTCCCTTACGCTTTCTGTATATAACTCTCAAAACTTTTTCTATTGGGCCATGCGGTGGCTCATGCCTGTAATCTCAGCACTTTGGGAGGCTGAGGTGGGTGGATCATTTGAGGTCATGACCAGCCTGGCAAACAAGATGAAACCCCATCTCTACTATAAATACAAAAATTAGCTCGGCAGTAGTGGCACGCGCCTGTAATCCTAGCTACTCGGGAAGTTGAGGCAGGAGAATCACTTAAGCCTGGGAGGCAGAGGTTGTGGTGTGCTGAGGTCATGCCACAGCACTCCAGCCTGGGTGACAGAGTGAGATCTTGTCTGAAAAAAAAAAAGAAAAAAATGAGCAAGCATTGAAACATAAAAACCACCAAGATTAGATGAAGATATAAGTTAATCTAAATTTGGAGTGGCAAACTGCTGTCTTGAAATGAACAGAAGAAAACAGTAACAATCTAGATTATAAAGGAAAAAAATAAGAATATATCCATAAATAAAATTGCATAAAATGCATTTGTTGTAAAATGCATTATCATAACTTGTTTTTCTTAAAACAAAGCAAAATTCTGAAAATTATATCATTCAGAAGAATCTAAAATAATGTAATTAAAAACACTCATTAAATCATCATTGCCTTTGTTGGAGCTCAGAGGGTATGGTGCTTTGTTTGACATGCTACGTACTTGGAAGGGAAGATTAGAAATCCTCAGCAACAGCCTCAGAAGCAAGGTCTCTCTGACCTTCTCCCATTCTCCTCTTTCCTTCCCTTCTTTCTCCCCAAAACAATACATAGAAACCAGATTTCCATTTCCCAAGGTGGAACTAGGACCCCTCTCCCAAAGCTAGCTGTAAAAACAAGAGAGGTCACTCTCTCCCTTCTCCCTTGAAGACCCTCATTCCAGAAGGGTCCTGTGACATATGCAGGAGGAAGGAATGCTACACAGAGAGGCCAAGAAGAATCCAGACAGGCCCTGCTGTGTTTCCTGTATATTACCATTAGATTATACCCTTTGGTCCAATGACATTTCTGCATGACTGTCCATTCTTCATAGAACCTAAGCCGAAAAATAGACAGTTTTCTTGGGTTTTTGGGTCTTCATTTCTGAAGGCTCCCAAGTGATGTAAAATGTAGTTTAAAAAGTTTGTTATGCTTTTGTCTTATTAACATGTCTTTGGTTATAGTGAGTGTCTGCGGCGACCTATGATGGGTGAGGAAAGGTATATCTTTTCTTCCCTTACGCTTTCTATATATAACTCTCAAAACTTTTTCTATACCTTTGCATACTTCATAGCATATGGAAAAGATTTTGAAACCAGCTTTTACCACATATACACTTTTAATTTTATTATGTCTTTACGTATTTCTCTACATGAGTTTTACAGAGTGGGAAATTTTCATTTTATATATATGTTTTTTTCTGTGTATTCAAACTTTTCCTATTTAAAATTAGCAATGTTGGAATTTATGGTAGGAGCATAGCTGGATGAGTCAGCATTTCTCATTCTCTGCCTAGAAATCATCCAAAAGCGGAATGTAGAATGAAAACCCTGGAAAACCATTTATGGTGAAACTAGGAGACAGATAAAAACGACAGATTTTGCAATACACATAAAGCCTGCCAAAAGTAACTAGATTGGGGGATCCTCTTGAGAGCAAGCGAGGACAAGAAGTACAGAGAGTGGAAAAGTATCATCAAAGTGAAGGCAGATCTGAGCACCGGTATTGCATTCTTCTGATGTGGTGGGCTATTTCAGTGCTGGCACTGTAGTAAGCAAGTTTGGTGCCAGTGGTCCTCCTGTGCCTCATTTAGTCAAGGGAAGAGGAAGTATACTTGGTGCTTGGGTTGTACTTGGTGCTTCTAGCTTTTTGGAAGATCAACCTGGCCATGAGGCTTTCCTGCCCAACCACCATTTATAGAAATGGCAAACTCAGGAAATTCAATTTCAATTTCTTCAGTGGCCAGTGATAAAATAGAAACTGCCACAGCATCAATACAAACACAATATGTGAAAAAAACGAGCAAAATGTTTTTAAAGCTTTATAACAATAGACTTCTTATTTTAAAAGTATGCCATACAGAAGATATAATTAGATCTAAATATTTTCTCAAGAATATACAAATTTCAGAAGACAACTGCCTTTAGGAAGGAAAGTTGGAAGAGCTAAAATTCAGGACAGAAATAATGGGTCATCTGGAGAAGATAAAAGATAAACTGTCAAAACTTAGGAAAGCAGTAGAAATAAAACCATTCCAGAAAGAAGGGAAAAAAAAATCACAATGAATGCAAGGGAAAACACACACTGTGGAAAATACAACATGAAACCTATAAAAAAAAGTATGCAAAATGATATGAAAAAGAGTTTAAAACTGCTGGGGAGACGGGGATAGATATAAAAGACAGGCACAGGGGAACTGGCACACAGAAGATACTTTGTCCCTAAGAAGAAAGCCAAAACAGTAGAGGAAAACCAATATTTTTAAATATATTAAAAGAAACCTTAGATCTATATGTTCAAAGAGCATACTATATGGTAGGAAAACTGATGCAGAATAATTTGCCCTGGATGTATTATAATAAATATGTAAACTTTCAGAAATAAAGTAATAATAATTTAGGCAACTAGGAGAAAAGATCATGTTGACCTCAAATTTCATTTTTCATTAAATTCTAAGAGACGGTGGTATAACACCTTCAAGATTCTCAAAGAAATAAAGTTGGTCCAAGTATTTTATAGACAGCCAAGTTGTTTTCCAAGTATGAATGCTATATATATTTTTTGAACACATAAGAACTCAGTGAGTATCATTACTGTGAGTCCAATTTGAAGCAACTATAAGAACATAAACTTAAACCAACAAAGAAGTGCCTGGGGAAAGTAAGACAAAGGACTGCAACCAGGAAAATCACTGTCATCTAACCAGCATCATACACAGATGGAATATTTCACCATTGTCATGGATATCATAGGCATTTTCTCTATAAATATTGAGGCACAGTAATTTTATCCATATTATAAATATTCATATATTTCCACAATGCTGTGAAAATTTAACTAATAATTTTTTAAGTATTGAAATCTTTTGATAAAAGTAGTAAATCTAGAAGAGAAAATAATAATGCATCCTGTGTTTTGAACAAACTGTTTGAATGAAATATTAATGTCTGTAGTCAATTTTAGAGAAAATTTATGAAACATTCAGACTGATAAGTGTGATAAAATTCGTGGGTTTGAAAGCCTTAGAAGCAACTTCTTTATGACCTGAATCAATATTCTATATTTGCTGGATCCTCAAGAAAAATAATTCATCAAGGCCAAATAACAGAAGGAAGAGACTAGAATTTACTCATTTTTGTTTTAATGTTACACAGGCAGAAAGATGGGCCTCCCCCACCACACACTAGCTAAGAACACTCCCAAAGAAGAACGCTTTTGAAATATTTATTAAGGTTCCCACGCTACCCCCGCCCACCAAAAGAAGTTGTCAGATTTTAGGAAGAAAGGACAAATGTAGGGCTTTTTTTAGGGTTTTATTATGAGAATAAACTTACTGAGCCCCCAGAGAAGAGCTAGAAATGGAGTTGTATGCTTCAGAGGTGAGAGCCTGGGGAGCCAGAAAGGGAGTACAGATCTGGAATAGCAGCAAGTCTTTCTTGTTGCCATGTCAATATTTGCTAGAAGAAGAAATATAGCACAGTCCAATTTTGAAACACCGAATGATAGGGTTCGTTGCTATTTCTGGTTACTCTTTGCCCCTGGCCCCCATCCAACTGCATTCCAGCAAATAAACTGTGAGGTTGCTATTGCTTTAGGAAAGTAAATTAACAGTAACAAATATATTCTGATTTTCAAAAGCTTAGGCTCTGAGAGGATTCATGAAAAAAAAAACTCTATAAATCAAAGATAAGATTATTAAATATTTAGATAAAATGTCCCCAGAATGGTGCGAGGAGGAGGAAAGATTGAAAAGAAACAAATTGAGTAGACTCTATAAGTCTTCCTTCCTTTGGGCATTTCCAGAAATTTCAGGTTAATGTTATACTCCACTTCCCAAAGGTTCTGGGAGAAAGCAAGGACCCAATTGGGGCTAGTCACACAGCAGTTGAGACAAACTGCAAAGTTTCCCACTCCATATTTTGGTACAGGAGAAGCAGAACTCTCTCTGTGTACTTTGACAGCACATGGGGCCACAGAAAGATCACCGCTTTTCCTGAGGCCACTATAGTATCGGATCAAAAGAATGCTACAGAGTTCTTTGAGCAGTGCAGTAAACAGAGAAGAATTCAAAACCAAATGAACTGACAATCAAGATTAAAAGTGACTGAGCCATACCTCAAGTGAATAGACTGTAAGTCTAAGATCTGTTCAGGTAAAATCCAGCTTGGATTTAGGAAGAAAGTGACCAGAAGAAAAGGCTTCTTTCCTGGTGTCATAGCCTCTGTAAGTTTCCATAATTTAAATGCAGTATTAAGCAAAGGAGGAGGTGCTCCAAACTTACCAATTCCGGATTCCTTCCATTGTTCCAACATTGTTCCATTATGTGATGAATGTCAAACTGCCATTTCTATAGACTAATGATCAAAGATGGGCAATAACTCAGGGGTCCACCTAACAGACTGTTTTAGAAAAATAAAGATACATTTTTTAGACACAATATTGTCATCTTTTTATTCCACAATAATTATAGACTCATCCTTGCAAAAAGAGCACATAGTCTCATGGGTCCTTTACCCAGCTTCTCTTAGTAATGATAACCTTATATAGCTGCAGTACAATATCAAAACCAGGAATTAAAATGAACGTTTTATTTTAGAATTGTTTCAGGTGTCAAAAAAAGTTGCAGACTCTACAGAGTTTCCACACCCAGTTTCCCCTATTGTTAACACCTTATGTTAGTATGCGATGTGGTTTGGCTGTGCTCCCACCTAAATCTCATCTTGAATTGTAGTTCTCATAATCCCCATGTGTCATGAGAGGAACCTAGGAGGAGATAATTTAATCATGGGGATGCTTACCCTCATGCTGTTCTTGTGATAGTGAGTGAGTTCTCATGAGATCTGATGGTTTTATAAGGGACTTTACCCTCTTTTGCTCGGCGCTTCTCCTTGCTGCGGCCATGTGAAGAGGGACAGGTTTGCTTCCCTTTCCACCATGATTGTAAGTTTCCTGAAGCCTCCCCAGCCATGCTGAACTGGAAGTCAATTAAACCTCTTTCCTTTATAAATTACCCAGTCACAGGTATATCTTTATTAGCAGCATGAGAATGGACTAATACGATATAGTATATTTAACACAACTAATTCACCAATATGAATACATTATTATTAACTAATGACCATGCTTTATTTAAATTTTCTTCGTTTTTACCACATGTCCTTCCCCCCTCAGGATTTTATTTAGCATACCATGGTATATTTAGTCATCACATCTCCATAGGCCCCTCAAGGATATCACAGTTTCTGTCTTTCCTTTTTTCTGATTACCTTGGACATTGAGGCATACTGGTCAGATGTTTTGTAGAAAGTCCCTCAATTTGGATTTGTATTATGGTTTTATCACAATGATACTGAGATGATGAATTTTTTAAAGAAAGGTCACAGAAGTAAAGCTCCATTCTGGCGTTAGATTTTAGTGGTGAGGAAGAGTACAGTGATATTCTCACTACATACTATGGACATGCCTTATCACTATTGATATTACCTGATCACCTGAGTCCATTATTTTCCAGATTTCTCCACCATAAAAACACTCTTTTTTGCCCTTGTTCATAGTGTATTTTTGAAGGGATGTCACTATAGGTAGCCCACAGTCAAGGTCAGTTATTTACCATTTCTGAGAGGGCTGAGTGTCTACATAAATGATTTGGAATTCCTTTGCACAGGAGATGGAAAATTTGGCCAGTTCATCCTACTTACGTACTTCTTATTCATTCATTTGATTAACCGGTTATTTATATTAATATTTACTTAGAGATATTTATTTTAGACCTTGCGTCTATAATCCAACACTACTATATTTATTTTGTTGCTCAAATTATTTCAGTTTTGACCACTGGAAGCTCTTATAGATGATTCCTACATCCTTTGACGGAAGCCTATCATTGTGGAGTTTTAAAGCACTTCCTTACTTTCTGAACCAAAGGATGCTCTAGGCTTATCGAGTATATTTTTTGCCCCAGACCTAGAATCAGTCACTTCTCCAAAAAATCCCAGTTCCTTTTATTGGAGAAGTATTAGAAACCAAAATCTATGTGTTGGCTGTGCTATTTGCTACCAAGGCATCATTGTTTCTAAGTCCTTTCAGCTAACAGAGGAATGAAATGTGTATTTGTTCTGATTGCCTCCTATTCACCCCATTGTTGAGAGACAGATCCCCTTCCCACCATAAATAATTTGAGATACAGAGTACACAACACTCAGCACTGGGCAAAAAAGATTGACAGGAATATATAAGTCACATATATTCACAGTCTGGAGTAGGAGGACACCACATACCCTTCAGGGCCACACAGTGGTTGCACTCAGGAGCAGAGTGAACAAGCAGGGACTGTGGGAGGCAGTATTCATAGGAACAAGTTTGGGTGTTCTCTGGTTCCTGCAGGAGGGTGTAATTGCTTTGTTTGAATAATTCTGCAGTCTGGCATGAAGATAGAGCCTAAATTGATGAACAGGTAGAGTACAGCTGGTCTAACTTACAGAGAAACTAGCCAGGTGGAAAACTTTTCTCACTGTGTAGGGTTATATATATTGTAAGAAGAGGGGAATTGATAATTAGGCCTCTGAGGGGGCTGTGAGGCTCTTAAGAGGTTAAGGCAGCACTTGAAACTCTAGGTCTTACAATACAGTGTTTCTATACTAACCTGTGTATACACAGATCTGTAATTATTTCTACTTGTATCTGAAGTTGCATCTCTTACAAAAAGGCAGCACACATTATTGAAAATAAATCTGGCCGGGCGCGGTGGCTCAAGCCTGTAATCCCAGCACTTTGGGAGGCCGAGACGGGCGGATCACGAGGTCAGGAGATCGAGACCATCCTGGCGAACACGGTGAAACCTCGTCTCTACTAAAAACACAAAAACTAGCCGGGCGAGGTGGCGGGCGCCTGTAGTCCCAGCTACTCGGGGGGCTGAGGCAGGAGAATGGCGTAAAATCCGGGAGGCGGAGCTTGCAGTGAGCTGAGATCCGGCCACTGCACTCCAGCCCGGGCAGAGCGAGACTCCGCCTCAAAAAAAAAGAAAGAAAAGAAATCTATCTTAAAATACGTTGAAATTGAAATGTCTTAAATTCATAAATATGGAATTGTAGGGTCAACTGTATGCATGTTATAAATTATTTGATAGTACCAAATAGCTCTACAGATTACGTATACACATTTACTTTACTGCTAGGATATCTAAAATTACTCATTTCACTGTGATCTTAGAAACATTTTCTATTGAATTTAAAAATTATATTTTTATATTTTATAACTTAGATTTGCATTTTTAAAAATTGCATTTTCACTCTTGTGTCATAGTGAATTATTTCTGCATAATTTCTAATAGAATAAAATTCAGATGCTTTCTATCATTTCATTTTTTATTGCAGTAAGAACATTTAACATGAGATTTGCTCACTTAACAATTTTAAAGTGTGTAATAGAGTATTATTAAGTATAGGCACAATGCAATGTTGTACAGCTGTTCTCCGGAAGTTAATCATGTTGCATAACTGAAATTCCATGCCCATTGAGTAGCAACTCCTTATTTTCCCTTCCTCCAACCCCTTGCAACCACCATTCTACTCTCTGCTTCTAGGTGTTTGACTCTTTCATATACCTCAAGTAAGTGGAGTAATACAGCGTTTGTCCTTGGAGACTGGCTTATTTCATTTAGCCTAATTGCCATAATTGCCACAAGATTTATCCATGTTGTTACATATAACAGGATTTCCATCGTTTTTCACAGTGGAACATTTCACTTTATGTATGTTTTCTTTATCCACTCATCTCTTCATCAACATTTGGGTTGTTTCCATATCTTGGTTATTGAGAATATTGCTGCAAACATGAAAGTGCAAATATCTCTTAAAGATATCAATTTCAATTATTTTGAATAAATATTCGAAAGTGGCACTGCTGGATCATATGGTATTTCTAATTTTATTTTTTTCAGGAGCCTCCATATTGTTCTCCATAACAGTATTTTACATTCCCACCAACAGTATACAAGATTTTCAGTTTCTCCACATCCTCACCAACATTTGTTATCTTTTATTCTTTTCAATAATAGCCATCCTAACAGAAGTGAAGTGGAATCTCGTTGTGATTTTGATTTGCATTTCCTTGATGATTAGCAATGTGGAGCCTCTTTTTATATACCTGTAGGCAATTTGTCTTCATTGGAGAAATGACTATTCAAGTGTTTCACCCATTTGTTAATCAGGTTATTTTTTTTTGGTATTGAATTGAAACAGCTTTATATACATAGGATATTAATCCATTATCAGATACACAGTTTGAAATATTTTTCTCCCATTCTGTAAATCATCTTTTCACTTCGTTAACTATTTCCCATGCTATGCAGAAGCTGCTTAGTTCAATGCAATCCCATTTTTTCAATTTGCCCGTTTTTTCTTCTGTTGCCTGTGCTTTTGGTGTCATATCCAATAAATCATTGCCAACCCAATCTCATAAAGTTTATTAGCTATGTTTTCTTCTAGGAGTTTTACAGTTTCATGTCTTACATTTAAGTCTTGAATCAATTTTGAGTTGATTTTTGCAAAGATCAGGGTGGGCTCTCCACCCTGTTCTATTGGTCTATATGTTTGTCTTTATGCCAGTACTGTATTATTTTTATAACTAGACATTTATAAAATATTTTGAAATCAAGAAGTGTGATGCCTCTGACTTTGCTCTTTTTGTCTCAAGATTGTTTTGTATGTTCAGGTCTCCTGTGGTTCCACATGAATTTCAGAATAATTTTTCCATGTCTGTAAAAAACGTTACTGGGATTTTGATAGAGATTGAAAATAATCTATAAACCTCTTAGTGTAGTATGGCCTTTTTAAAATACTGAGTCTTCTATCTATGAACATGGGATGTCTTCCCATTTATTTGTGTCTTCTTTAATTTCTTTCCTTATGTTTTGTAGTTTTCAATCCATAAGTCTTTTACCTACTTAGTTAACCTTATTCCCAAGTATTTTATCCTTTTTGATGCCATTGTAAGTGAAATTATTTTCTTTCGGTTTGTTTTTAGTGTATAAAAACAAAATATTTTGTATGTGGATTTATATCCTGCAGCTTTATTAAATTTGTTTACTAGTTGTAACAGTTCATTTGTGGAGTATTTAGAATTTTCCTCAGGTAAGATCATGTCATCTGAAAACAGAGATAACTTTACGCCTTCCATTCTGACTTGGATGCCTTTTATTTATTTCATTTGTTCATTTTTTCTGGCTAGGACTTTCAGTACTTTGTTGAATAGAAGAGACAAGAGTGGGCATCTTTGTCTTGTTTCTGAACTTAGAGGAAACATTTTCAGTTTTTCACTCTTGAATATGATGTTAACTGTTGAATTTTTAAATATAGGCTTTATAATATGGAGGCAACTTACTTTTATTTTTAATTTTTCAATAGTTTTTATCATGAAAGCATTGATGGTGGTAAATTGTTTTTTCTGCCTCTGTTGAGATGATCATGCAGTTTTTATTCTCCATTCTTTTTTTGTGGTATAGTACGTTAATTTTCTTATGTTGAACCATCCTTGCATCCAAGGGATAAATCCCATTTGATCATGGTGTTTCATTTTTATAATGTGCCATTGAATTAGTTTGATAATAGTTTGTTGAGGATTTTTGCATCCATGTTTATCAAGAATATTGGCATGTAGTTTTCTTGTAGTGTCTTTGTGTGGCTTTGATTTTAGGGTAATGCTGGCTTATATTAGGGTAATGCTGGTAATGAGTTTGGAAGTATTCCTTCCTCTTTAATTTTTTGAAAGGTTTGAGAAGGATTAGTGTTAATTCTTCTTTATATATTTAGTAGAATTCACTTGTGAAGCCATTTAGTCCTGTGCTTATTTTTTTGTTGAAAGGTCTTGAGTACCGATTCTATCATATTACTAGTTATAGGCCTGTTCAAATTTGCTGTTTCCTAATGTTTCTATGTTTCTAGGGATATATGCATTGCTTCTAGGTTATGCAGTTTATTGACACACTATTGCCTACAGTAATTTTATATAACCCTCTCATTTATGATTAAAGAGTCTTCTCTCTTTTTTCTAAGTTAGTATAGCTTAATTGCATGTCAATTTTGTTTAACCTTTCAAAAAAAAAACCTTAACTTTCTTAATTTTTTCTATTATTTTTCCATTCTCTGTTTTGTTTATTTCTGCTCTAAACTGTGTAGTTCTTTCCACCTGCTAACTTTGGACTGGTTTAATTTTATTTTATAGTTCATTAAAGTATAAATTGCATGGTTTAATTGAGTTCTCTTTTTTTGGTATTGTAGCCATTTTTTTAATTACAAATTTTCCTCTTAATACTACCTTGCTGCATCTGTAAGTTTTGGTATAATGTTTCTAATTTTCACTGGTCTCAAGATGATTTTTAATTTCCCTTTTGGTTTTTTCCTTTTACTTATTTGCTGTTTAAGAGTGTGTTGTTTAATGTCTACATATTTGTGAATTTTCCAATTTTCTTTCTGCAGATACTTTCTGATTTTATTTCATTTGATACAAAATATTTGGTATGATTTCGGTTTTCTTAAATTTGTTAAGACTTATTTGGTGTCCTAACATGTGACCTACAATAGAGAATGTTCTGTGTGTAGCAGAAAACAATATGCATCCTGTGGCTGTTGGGAGGAATATTCTTTAGCTCTGTTAATTTCATTTGTTCTATAGTGTTGTGTAAATACACAGTTTACTCATTGGTTTTCTGTCTGGATATTGTATCCATTATGGAAAGTGAGGAACTGAAGTCTCTCACTATTGTCATAGTGCTGCCCATTTCTCCCTGCTGTTCTATAAATATTTGCTTTATATATTTAGGTGCTATGATGTTGAGTGCATATATATTATATGTTACATATGTTATTGTTATATCTTTGTATTGAACTGATCTTTTTATCATTATATAATGCCCTTCATTGTGTTTTGTGACAGGTTTTTAAGTCTTTTTTTTAACATAAATATAGCCACCACTGCTCGCTTTTGGTTACAACGTGCATAAAATATCCCTATGCTTTTATTTCTCTTCCTCTCACACACATTCTTTATGTTATTGCCATCACAATGTACCATTTTATATTGTGTGTTGATCAAATATTTGTATAATTATAGTTGTACCATAACTCAAAGAAACTCAAATATACTATAGTATGTAGGATCCCTTACAGATACTAAAATCTGTATATGTTCAAGTCCCTTTTTTAAAAATGGCATAGTATTTGTATATAACCTATGCACATCTTGTCATATACTTTAAGCCATCTCCAGAACACTTATAATACCTAATACTGTGTGCATGCTAGGTAAATAATTGTTATACCCTATTGTTTTTTATTTTTATTATGTTGTATTGTTAATTTTACTTTCTCCTCCAAGTATTTTTAATCAGCAGTTGGTTGAAAGCACAGAAATAGAAACTGCAGGAACAGAGGGATGACTGCATAGTTATTTTTTTAAAATTTTGCATTTAACTTTTATATTAGGCTTTAAAATTACTTGCCTATTATTGTTACAGTACTGCAGTGTTCTGTATTTGTCTATATATTTACCTTTACTGGAAAGATGTATACTTTTATGTGCTTTCTTATTACTGTTTACCATCCTTCCGTTTCAACTTGAAGAACTTTTTTTTAGCATTTCTTGTAAGGTAGTCCTAATAGTAATAAACTCCATCAACTTATGTTTGTCCAGAAAATTCTTTATCTATCTTTCAGTTTTGAAGGAAGGGTTTACCATGTATAATATTCTTGGTTAGCCATTTTTCTTTTCAGCATTTTGAATATATTCCCTTCTTGCTTGCAATGTTTCTGCACAGAAATCTGCCGGAAGTTTCCTTGTATGTAATGAGTTGCTTTACTCTTGCTGCTTTTAAAAATTGTCTCTTTGACTTGTAACAATTTGATTACAATGTGTCTCATGGTGAATTTATTTGGGTTCATCTTATTAGAGATACCTTGAGCTTTCCGGATTTTAATGTCCATTTCTTCCCCAGCTTTCAGGTTTTGGCTACTATTTCTTTGAATATGCTTTCTACCTCTTTCTTTCTAGTTTTCCTTCTAGGGTTTTCATAATGTACATATTAGTATGTCCAGAGATTTCCCCTTAAGTATCTTAAGCTTTCTTTACGTTTTTCCCTCTTTTGTTTTGCTCCTCTGATTTTATAACTTCTATGACCTCACTTTGAATTCATTAATGGTTTCTTCTGCCTATCTAGTCTGCTGTTGAACCACTCTAGTGGACTTTTAGTTCAGTTACTATATTATTCAGCTCCATGATTTGTTTGTTATTTTGTTGCATTTTTTTGTCTTTTGAAATGCTCTTTGTTCATGTATTGTTCTCCTGAACTTGTTGAACATTTTTATGATGATTGCTTTGGATTATTTTTCAGGTGAGTTACATATTTTCATTTCTGAAGATTTATCTTGTTTGATTATAACATATTCTGTTTCTTCATTTCCTTTTTTTTCCTTTTTTTTACTTGTATTGTTGTCTACCAGTGCAAAGACCAATAACAAATCAGGCTAAGGAACTTCCTCTCTTAGTCTTTGAGGACTGTTGTCATGCAGGTGAAGACCCTCACCAATCAGCCTAGCTACGGACTCTAGGGGGCCTCTCAAACTTTCATGCTAGTTCAGACCACCATGTTTCTTTTCAGTAGCCCCTAGGCATCTAGAATATGCTAGTCCTGTTGGTGCTCTGACATAAGCAAAATAAAAAACAGCTACTGAGCTGAAATGTGGAACTGTAGCATGTGCTAGCCTCCTATTTCAAACCATAGTCTTTGTAGCCCCTGGGCATCTGTAGTATGCCAGATCCTTCCAGCACTCCAAGATAGGCAAAGAAGAAGGATGTGCCTCAAGAAGGCCCCAGAAAATTCAGAGCACTGTATGCAAGGTCCTGTCCTTCTGTTTCATCCCAAAGAAAAACTGAAGCTGAGGGTTTCTTCTTAATCGTTGGTTCTGTGTCAATAGCAGGGCTTTTGGTGAGAGAGTGTCTTAAACTCTTACATCAGTTTCAATGTGAAAGGGTTCATAGTCATGCTGGATTTATGAACCTTTCAACTAGTTTCTGGATTTGCCACAAAGGGAATTGTCCGTATTTTGTTGTTGAATCAGTGTGTCTGTAAGTGAGGAGTGATAGGGATCAGGGCTTCCTGTTGCAACATCTTGCTGATTTTACCTTTTTCTATCCCCATTCCTTTAGAATGCAAAAGTAA
This sequence comes from Colobus angolensis palliatus, assembly GCF_000951035.1. Lineage (NCBI taxonomy): Eukaryota > Metazoa > Chordata > Mammalia > Primates > Cercopithecidae > Colobus > Colobus angolensis. The sequence goes on along the minus strand of NW_012113141.1, from coordinate 14,474,523 downwards.
AGATTAGTTTATATAGCTACTAAGGGGTGAACTTGAAAACAGAATTTAAATATGCTTTTAAATTTATCAGACCCTAGAAGCACAAAGTTAATCTAAAATAATACTTATTGCCTATTTAACTTCTAAGTAGAAAGTGGATAAATAAATGTAGGTTTGTCTAAATCTAATTTTTTTTAGTAAATTGTATTGCTATTTTTGTTCTGTTTGTAAGGATTTAAACAACAAATATTCTTGTCCTTTTTGTAATAATAATCTATTTCTTTATATGCCATTTTCTGATTGTTTATAATCATAAAAAATGCATGAATTTATTATTATTAAGCATATCAATAAATCCTTTATCATTTGTTTTTTCCTACCTTGAATTTCCTATCTTGATAAGCCATATTAACTTCTATTTTTGTATCATTTTAATACAAATTATATATTTGTGTTTAATAATATGTATAGCTATTCATTGAGTGATGTTTGACAGGATACACTGTTACTTTTTAAATATGTAGCTAATGAAAAAATCTAAGCATTATTTGTTAATTTGCTTCCCACTAATTTGTAAGTCGAATACATTTGTCTTGTAAGTAGAATTATTTTATATAAGGATGGCTTTTCTCTACCTTTTTATTTTGTTCCCATAGTCCCTCTGCTTATATAATCTGGTAAAGACTCCCACAATATACAAATCATATTAACCCTGAAATGCTATATCTGAAAATGTAAATATTATTTTATTATTCAGTTTTCCTAAGGAAAAAAAGTTTATTCTCACCTAAATATACCTCAAAATGAATTTGTCAATCAAATAACCAAAATCTATAAAAACTCAGTTGGGGTTTTATTGGATTGACATTAAATGTTTACATTGATGGTGGGGTGGGATTTATGTCATTATAATCCTCACCATCTAGAAGCACAGGATTGTTCTTTTTTCTTTTTCTTTTTTTTAAGATAAATTTCTCCCATGTCCATTAATCTTTCCTTGTGTTCCTCATTTGTTTGTGCTCTTGTTTAGGAAGCTTTTTAAAGCTTTTGATTAGAAAATATAGTCCATATTCCCAAAGTATATTCTCTGAGATATTAACGATGACTGATAACAAAAAAATGTTTTATAGTGTTACATTTGGAAAAATGTGGATTTTACTTTAATAGGCTTTTTCTCTATTTGCTTTTCAGATTCTTGTTAGTATATTGTGAAGGGGGTTGGGTTTTTTATAATTTATTTAAACAAAAACCCTTTTCAAGGGTCATATCTGGAGTCTCTTGTTAAGGAAAGTCCACTGGGACTTTGAGGTTTATTACATTTGAGATGACATTTATGCATATAACGTATCTTTTGGAATTTCTTTTGATAAAAATTTACTGGTGCCAAATTTTGTTTTGTTTCCCCTAAACTATATGTTTTACTTTATTCTTTAAAGATATATTTGTTCAGTATATAAATATGTTGTGTGGTGGGTAAATTATTTTCTGTCAGTACATTATAGAAATTTTGCACTAGGCTTTCATTGTGATGAATAACATCAGTTCAATTTTTTCATTTGTATATATAATCTGTACATTCTTTTCTAGTTCCTTTGAAGGTTTTCTCTTTGTTTCTATATTAAGCATTTTTAATCATCATATATTTGGGTGAATATATTTTTAGTCTGATTGGGATTTATTGAGTTTTCTGAATCAAAATTGATGTCTTTCATTGGTCATAAAAAATTATTTGCCAATTTTATGTATTGAACCACCCCTATTTTTTTTCTCTTCATTCTAAAACTACAAATTGGATATACTTTGAACTTAGCCCTCTATCCTCTATTATATCAGCTTTTTTTCCTTGCTTTCTGTACATTCATTTCTTTGTATTTTGTTCTAGATAAATTTTTAATTTCTACCTTTTAGTTCATAAATCCTCTCTTCAACTATGTATAGTGTATTAGTCAGGGTTTTATAGAGGGACAAGAGTAATAGGATAGATACATATATGAAAGGGAGCTTATTAAGGAGTATTGATGCACACGATCACAAGGTGAAGTCCCACAATACGCCATCTGCAAGCTGAGGAGCCAGGAAGCAGTCCAAGTCCCAAAACCTCAAAAGTAGGGAAGCCGACAGTGCAGTCTTCAGTCTGTGGCTGAATACCTGAGAGCCACCTGCAAAGCACTGGTGTAGGTCCAAGAGTCCAAAAGCCAAAGAACTTGGAGCCCAATGTTCAAGGGCAGGAAGCATCCAGCGTGGGAGAGAGATGGAGGCTAGAAGACTTAGCCAGTCTAGTCCTTCCATGTTCTTCTGCCTACTATCCTAGCCATGCTGGCAGCTGATTAAATGATGCCCACCAAGATTGAGTGTGGGTCTGCCTCTCGTAGTCTACTGACTCAAATGTTAATCTCCTTTGGCAACACCCTCACAGACACACCCAGTAACAATACTTTGCATCCTTCAATTCAATGAAGTTGACACTCAATATTAACCATCAGAAGTCCACCCCAGTCAACTTGAACCCATAAACATTAACCATCATAAGTCCACCCCTAGTCAACTTGAATCCATACACATCTCCTGAAATCATATGTAATCATCAAATAAAGACAGTAATAAGGTTATAATTTACCTAACATAATACAGCTATCCTTCATACAACCAGAAATGCACCAATCCCCAACCCAAATGTTATTACATAAAGTTAACACTTAAATGCTAATATGAACTCCATAAATCTTATGTCACATAATAAAGGAAAAAGAAAAAAATAAAATGAAGTTGTTTTTTAGTATAAGTGTGTATATGCACAAACATGTTCTTAACAAAATGAGAAGGAAAGACTCATGATAATTACAGTACTCATTTTTGCAGCTGGTCACGTGGTCATAGCTGCTATCGATGACTACCTTCTTCTACTACCCATTCTGTATTCCTTTTGCTTTCAGCAAGCACCTCAGCAAGTTGTGGTCTTTTTACCTGATGGAGTGACCAAAACCTTCATTCTTAAAATATCTGGGCCATTTGTAGTCCTGCCTGGATTGGGCTGTTTTAGTTTCCCATTGACCTTAATCACAGGGCATGGTAATACTAAGAGATGCCCCAAGGGATCTCCTGTTTTCCGAGCATAATCTTCCTTACCTCCATTGTGGAGTAGTAGACTGATTTCATCTTGATGGTCCAAGTCAATCACCCCTTCCAACACTGTAACTCCCTTCTTACCTTGTTGACTTAGAAGTAGGAGAATCCCAAAGTGGCCAGGTGGCAATCTTAACTTCCAGTTTAATGGAATCTTTGTTGTATTTCCAGGTGGCAGCATCTTTCCCTCTGGAAGTAAGACCTCTAGGCCAGCAGAACATAATGTCACAGGAACAGGAAGCAAAAATTTTGCCAGTGGGTCACTAGGGGGGATGATGAGTGGAGGTGATGGTGAGTGGTGCCACTTCCACTTCCACCCCTCGATTCCTGGACCCATGAATTCTGGCTATAGGAGAAACAGTCCCATATATTGGATGTTGATTCAGAGCATACAGCCTTCTGGAGAACTTTGCCCAGCCCTGCAAAGTATTGTCACCTAGTTGGTGTTGTAATTGTGACTTCAAAAGGCCATCCCAGCATTCTATCAATCCAGCTGCTCCAGGATGATGGGGAATGTGGTAAGACCAGTGAATTCCATGAGCATGAATACACTGCTATACTTCTCTAGCTGTAAAGTGAGTGCTTTGGTCGGAGGGAATGCTGTATAGAATACCATGACAGTGGATAAGGCATTCCACATGTCCGGAATGGTAGTCTTGGCAGAAGCATAACATGCAGAATAGGCAAACCCATATCTGGAGTGTCTTCCAGTGAGAACAAACCACTGTCCTTTCCATGATGGAAGAAGGCCAATATAATCAACCTGCCACCAAGTAGCTGGCTGATCAATCTGAGGAATGGTGCCGTATTTAGGGCTCAGTATTGGTCTCTGCTGCTGGCAAACTGGGCATTCAGCAGTGGCCATAGCCAGGTCAGACTTGGCGAATGGAAGTCCATGTTGCTGAGTCCATGGATAACCTCCGTCCCTGCCGCCATGCCCACTTTGTTCATGGGCCCATTGGGTGATGACAGGAGTGGCTGGAGAAAGAGGCTGAGTGGTGTTCACAGAATGAGTCATCTTATCCACTTGATTATTAAAATTATCCTTTGCTGAGGTCATCTTTTGGTGAGCACTCACATGAGATACGAATATGTTCACGGTTTGTGACCACTTAGAGAGCTCCATCCACATACCTCTTCCCCAAATTTCTTTGCCACCAATTTTCCAATCATGCTTTTTCCAAATCCCTGACCATCCAGCCAAACCATTGGCTATTGCTCGTGTATCATTATATAATTGTGAATCTGGCCATTTCTCCTTCCAAGCAAAATGCACAACAGGGTGCACTGCTAGAAGTTTTATCTGGCAACAAAATAAAAGCTCATCAGAATTTAGGATCTCAGTGCCCCCAGCTTCATTGGGGTCCTCCCACATGTCCCCATTCCAAGTTGCAGGGTCCCATTCTTTCTCAATCAATGCCCTCACTTTAACAGTAGACAACTGGCAAGGCTGTGTATGAATCTTTAGTTGCAGGGCAGCCATTCTCATGGTAAGAGCTTGTGTCTGGTTTTCTATACTTTCAACTCTTTCTCTACAGGAAATAAGACTCTCACTGAAGGAAATCTTAGAAGATTTGAGCCTCAGTATGTGCTTCTGGAGTTGGGGGATAGAATTCCTGAGTTCATAATTTTCTTTTACCACTTTGTCTAGTGAACTTAGCAGCAACCAACCAACTTCATTATATACCTTGGTTCTCCATATATGGTCAAAGGTATTATGTATACAGTCACTAAACTCCTTGCCTCTCATGAGCAGTGAATCAGAAGTATCAAATGCATTTATTTTGCAAAACTGTCTAAACAGTTCATGCCAAGGATTATCAGTGTTCTCCATATTACTAGAAGTAGCGTCCTTAGCATTTTGAGGCATAATCATATGAAGCAGCAAATGCCAGAAACTCAAAACTAACTAAAGAACTCCATCTTTAAAACTCTATTCCCCTAGAACCACTCCAGGCACCAAAATCTGTATTAGTCAGAGTTCTCTAGAGAGAGAGGACTAACAGGATTGATGTATATATGAAAGGAAGTTCACTATGGAGTATTGACTCACATGATCACAAGGTGAATTCCCACAATAGGCTGTCTGCAAGGTGAGGTGCAAGGAACCCAGACCAAGCCCCAAAACCTCAAAAGTAGGGAAGCCAACAGTGCAGCCTTCAGTCTGAGGGTGAAGACCCAAGAGCCCCTGGCAAACCACTGGTTTAGGTCCAAGAGTCCACAAACTGAAGAACTTGGAGTCCAATGTTCGAGGGCAGAAAGCATCAGCACAAGAGAAAGATGGAGGCCAGACGACTTAGCCAGTCTAGTCCTTCCATGTTTCTCCACCTACTTTTACCCTAACCATGCTGGCAGCTGATTAGATAGTGCCCCCAGGTTGAGGGTGGGTCTGCCTCTCCTAGTCTACTGACTCAAATGTTAATGTCCTTTGGCAACACCCTCAGTAAACACACCCAGGAACAATATTTTGCATCCTTCAATCCAATCAAGTTGACACTCAATATTAACCATCACATATAGTCTGCTTTTTTTTTTCTTTTGAGACAGAGTCTCACTGTCTCACCCAGGCTGGAATGCAGTGATGCAATGTCAGCTCGCTGCAACCTCCACCTCTCAGGTTCAAGCAATCATCCTGCCTCAGCCTCCCAAGTAGCTGAGACTACAGGCGTGCACCACCACACCCAGCTAATTTTTGTATTTTCAGTCAAGATGGTATTTCATCACGTTGGTCAGGCTGGTCTCGAACTCAAATGATCCAACTGTCTCGGCTTCCCAAAGTGCTAAGATTACAGGCATGAGCTACAGTGCCTGGCCTATATGCTTTTAACTACATCTAATGAGTTTTAAATATCAGTTCTACTATTTTTTTTAAACTATTATTTCTTCTCAAATCTTTTTTAACTAACATATTTATCTTTGTTCATATATACATATATGTATTCCTTTTGCTTATATATACTTATAGCTCATATTTACATATATGCAGTATTTTTTTGTTTGTTGTTTATTTGCTTTTGAGACTGAGCCTCACTCTGTCACCCAGGCTGGAGTGCAGTGGCCAAATCTCAGCTCACTGCAACCTCCACCACCCAGGTTCAAGCAATTCTCCTGCCTCAGCCTCCTGAGTAGCTGGGACTACAGACATGCACCACCACGCCTGGCTAATTTTTATATTCTTAGTAGAGATGGAGTTTAACCATGTTGGCCAGGCTGGTCTCAAACTCCTGACTTCAGATGACCTGCCCACCTCGGCCTCCCAAAGTGCTGGGATTGCAGGCATGAGCCACCATGCCTGGCCTATAGGTACTAGTGTTATACTTTGTCTCTGACATTTGAAGCATTTGAGGTCTAATTTGATTGCCTGTTGTCTGTCAAGACTTACTTATTGACACATCATTATTTGTGTGATTTATGAGCTTTGACTATAGGCTTAAAATCTTTGGAAATGTATTTGTACAAATTCCTCATAACTTGGATTGACTCTGGGCCCAGGGAAGATTTTTATTTGCATCTTGCAGACACTTGAAGACACTATAAACAAATATTTTTTCAAACTTAATATTTGAACTAAGGCATTTGGACTCCCAGGCAATATTAGAGTGCAAATTCATATGAGGGCCATTTATGATTATAAATTCTTACAAGAGATTTATGGGAGATTTTTTCCTTCTACCTAGAACCAAATTTGCAGCCAAGCAATTTTTCTTAACTTTTCTTGGAAAGTAAATTTACAACCAATTGAACATTCTACAGGCCCATCTTTCTGATGAGTATTTACTGTTAGATATGTCAGCTTGGTTGGATCCTGGTATCTTTCCGCACTTCCCTATGCCCTGAGAAGCAATGGAAAGTAAAACTGAAGATTATTCAGATATGGAATTGACCTCATGGTTTAAATCAGTTTTAATAAAACTTTTCTTTTTAAATTCAGTTGAAGGCAAAGCATGGGATGGTATTTCAGCTATAACTCCATAAAACCTATGGTTCAAGTTTTATTTCCTTGTTGACTAGCCCAAGCTCAGCTGCTGGCTTCAAACAATGAGGCTGGCTTACATGGAAACACTTTGGTGCTGGTTATCCATTAGGTGCTTCTACCCCTTTAAGCTTGGAACCTGCATCCAGCAAGGCCCCTACATCTGTGTTGTTTCAAAGAATTATTTTTTTTGCTTATTTTCTCTTCATGACCTATTAATATGTTTCATTTTTTTGTTTATTGAGGCCACACTCCTACACACATTTATAATATATATATGGTCATGCACCACATAGTGACATTTTGATCAACATTGGACTTCATATATGATAGTGGTCCCATAAGATCATAATATTATATTTTTACTGTACCTCTCTATGTTTGTTTAGATTCACAATTACTTACCATTGCGTTGCAATTACACACAGTATTTTGTACAGTAATATGATGTATAGGTTTGTAGCCTGGGAGCAATAGGCCATTCCACATAGCCTAGGTATATAGTAGGCAACACCATTTCAGTTTGTGTAAGTACACCTTATGTTGCAATAGTTAAATCTCCTAACGATGCATTTCTCAGAACAGAATTCTGTTATTAAGAGATGCATGACTCTGTATATATCAATATATACTAAAATGTATCTATTTATAGTTTATAGTGATTTCTATTTCGTTAAAAAGTTACTTCATGATATAAATTTATAGAGCCATGTTGATAAGAGGTCTCTGTTCTCAGTACCTACTATTTTCAAAATAAGATCATACAAAAACTCACATGTCAACTAAATCTTGATGACAAAACACCAAAACAGTCAAGTACATATTTGAAATAATATTTACATAACTTAGTGGCCCGGCTAAGAGGTTAAAATTTGTGTACTAATTTTTTTAAAAAAAATCTTGATTGGTAGAAGCTAGAATAAAAAACTTAAAAAAGAGAGAGAGAGAGAGAAAGAAGCCCAAAAACTACAACAAATCCCTATATTAGCAGAGTGATTTCAAAGTTATATTAGGTTTTGTTTTTATCAGTTCGAAAAATAAAATTCTCATTTTAGTTGTTATAGGGCAATGCAAGGACAACAGGCTGAAAAATAATCCAAACATTTCTTGAACACTCAAGAAAATTTGCCTTGTGGTCATTGAGAAATAAATTTAGGGGATATATGTTGAGAAGAGATTGAAGTTCTACTCTAAAGGACTTGATTTAAAATAGAGTAATATAAAAAATGAGGCATCAGTATCAGGTTGACATGCTGTAAATAATGAAACTATTTAAGAAAGAATATAATTTACTAATTTCTTATTCTGCAATAAACCAAATCAGAAATAGTTCTTAACGTCATCTCTACTTAGGAATCATCCTCCTCCATCCCTATTTTCAACCTCAAATTACCAAATACATATTTTGAAGACATATGTCATAAATATATTTATTTGCTCTCCAAAAAAGAATGAAAGGAAAATGGGAAACACAATGTGAAACAAAGGTCATGATGCAAGCAAATATGCTTGGCTGAGTTACTGGGGAGGATTACTCAAGTTTCTCAGTGGACATAGAGTTCAATATTCTCTGCCTTTGAAAAAACACTGGCCTTCATGCTACCTTTGATAAAAACACTTGTCTTTATTCTGACTGCATGAACAACATGTACCCCACTGATTCCAATCAATGGTTTGCAGGTGCTAAAAATACGCATAAGGGAAAATAAAAAGCCTCACTGAATAATTTATTGCTTGTTTCCTTCAGATTTCTTAAATTATCATCCATAATTCTGACATCAAGATTAGTAGAAAAATATGAAAAATTATTCCCCAATATAAAATGGCTTTTTAATAAAGAGTTCATCATTATAATTGAACACAGTAACTCATTAAAAGCAAGTTGGAAAAAATACTGAGTTGTTAATTTGTCAAAATATAATCAACCTTATTACTATATATAGTAGATATATGTATATGTGTAAAACTTATATGAAGTTATTTTCTAAGTAATTTATTAGTGATGAGATGGAAAGAATCGGCAGCAATTAGGGGATAAATAGCTAGATGACCTAGGAATATTATTTTTCAGAAGATCAGTTTAAATCTTCACATGCTACAAAAGCCGTATGTTATATATTGGCTTAAAATGATTTAAAAAAATTCAAATTCATATATGCATTTTAAGAAAGAGAGCATTCATTTCATCCAAATTTAAATCTTTTTAAGGTTCCTTGGTATTTTAATTCCTTTTCCTTTCTGAGGCAGTTTTTTTCCCTTGGTTTCACAAGGTATGTTTGTATTGCTGAACAATATACTGTTTACTCTGCCTCTGAACTGAGCTTTCTGCCCCAACACTATGTTCTTGAGATTTGTGTACAAAACAACAGATATTTCTTTCACTCCCTGTTGTTCCACTTTATGAATATAATGTAATTTAATCACCTTCTTTTCACTAGGCATTTCTTTGCTTCTAAATAGGAGCTATTAGAGAGCTATTAACGTGAATGTACATGTTCCTATTGAAAATAAGCAAGTTCCTCTGATGCATAAACCTTGATGAGAAAATATTGGGTCATAGGATACTGACACCTTAATATTTACTAGCTAATGACAATGGTTGTCTAACAGTTATACAAACTCCTAATACACAGTTTTTATCATTTTATTTTTAAAAATATATCTTGTAGTTTATTTTTCCTTTTTTTTTTTTTTTTTTTTTTTTTTTTTTTTTTTTTTGAGACAGAGTCTTGCTCTTTCACCCAGGATGGAGTGCACTGGTGCAATCTTGGCTCATTGCAACCTCTGCCTCCTGGGTTTAAGCCATTCTCCTGCCTCAGCCTCCCAAGCAGCTGGGGTTACAGGCACGCACCACCATGCCCAGCTAATTTTTTGTGTTTTTGCTAGAGACAGGGCTTCACCATGTTGCCCAGGCTAGTCTTGAACTCCTGAACTCAGGCAATCCACCTGTCTTGGCCTCCCAAAGTGCTAGGATTACAGGCATGAACCACCGTGCCCATCTCAAAATTTTTAATTAATCTATAAAATGCAGTGAAAATTGCGTATGCAATTTAAAGTGTTACATAGACAAGTGCCAGTGTACCCCAACCTAAGTCAAGATATAAAACACTGCAAAAAAACAAGATAATTCTTCCTTGGGTCTTCTCAAATCACTCCACTTTTCCTACCTCCTCCCAAAATATTACTAGTATCTTGTCTTTTATAGTAATGATTCCTTTGCTTTTCCTTACAGTTTTATCATTTAAGGATTAATTAATAATTACTCTTATTTTGTTTAAGTTAGAATATTGATTTAAAATTTTAAATAACAGGTGTCATATAATTTGTGTGATGTTGTGGCTAGCTATTCTTGCTTAAATCATATGTAAGATAGGTTATGCTATTAATTAGCTATAGTTCAGTTTCATTATTGAATAATACATACTGTGTGTATACGTGTAGTACAGTGTGTTTATCCATTCTACTATTTCATTCATTTAGATTATTTTCACTTTTTTACTACTATGAATAGTGCTCTTATACGCATTCTTACATGTATCTTCATAGACACATTTCTGTTGGGCATATTCCTGAAATTAGAATTCCTGGTCATAGAAGCGCAAATATACATTCAGCATAAGATAATGCCAAATATTTTCTTCAAACTGGTTTTACCAGTTTATATTCCTACCAACAGTGAATTGGTATGTGTTCCACTTATTCACCAATACTTGGTTCAGTCAGCCTTTGTAATTGTAGTCATGCTTGTATGTGACTAACGATATCATAATGTGATTTTAATTTGCCATTTCCTTAAACTACTTAGTTTTATCTGATTTATTAGCTATAAATATCTTCCTACATAAATTAAGTTTTTAAAACTCCATCCATTTGTCATTTTTGTATTAATTTGTTTTTTTGTATTTTTTATTGATGTCTAGAAAATATCTTTTTCTTCACTATCTTGCTGTCTTTTCACCCTTCTAATGAAATCTTTTGAAGCTCTTAATTTTACCCTAGTGTATTAGTCTTTTCTCACACTGCTATAAAGAACTGTCTGAGACTGGATACTTCATAAAGAAAAGAGATTTAATTGACTCACAGGTCCACATGGCTGAAGGAGCGGGGGGCTCAGGAAACTTACAATCATGGTGGAACGGGAAGCAGGCACATCTTACATGGCAGCAGGTGAGACAGAGCATGTGGAGGAGAAACTGCCAAACACTTATAAAACCATCAGATCTCATGAGAACTCACTCACCATCACAACAACAGTCGGAGGAAACTGCCCCCATGATCCAATCATCCCCCGCCAGGTTCCTCCCGCGACACTTGGGGATTACGGGGATTACAATTCAAGATGAGATTTCGGTGTGGACACAGAGCCAAACAATATCGCCTACTCTGATTTATCAATCTGTGTAGTAGGCATGATTTATTTCCTTTTTAATACATATTTCAACCATAGGAGTCATCAACATAGTCTCCTATGTTCTCCTCTAGAACTATTATAGTTGCTTTGAAACTTACATCTACACTCCACTTGTGATAAATTTTTGTGTTTAATGCAAGGTAAAAGTCACATGTTAATTTTTGGATATGAATATTCATTGCCCCAGCACATTATTTATTAAAGTGTTATCATTTTTCCACTTTCTATCGTACCCTAATTGTAATAAAGAGTCCCTATATGTAGACTCTTTGTTATTGACACCCTATTCTTTCCATTAAAAAAAAGAATTTGAAGAGATTTATTCTGAGCCAAATGTGAAGACCATGACCCATGACATAGCCTTAGGAGATCCTGAGAACATGTACCCAAGGTGGTCGGGTTATAGCTTGATTTTGTACATTTTAGGGAAGCAGAAGTTAAAGGCAAAGACCTAAAGC
>NW_012113141.1:14459310-14462529 GCF_000951035.1 Colobus angolensis palliatus | reverse complement strand
AGATCCTGAGAACATGTACCCAAGGTGGTCGGGTTATAGCTTGATTTTGTACATTTTAGGGAGGCAGAAGTTAAAGGCAAAGACCTAAAGCAATACATGTAAGGTTTACATTGATTAAGCCCAGAAAGGCAGGACATTGTTGAGCATTAATCTTTACCTAAAGAGTTGAAAAAACAGATGCTTGGGGTTATGATAAGGGAGGTCCTGAAAGCCAAGGTTCTTGTTACACAGATGAAGCCTCCAGACAGCAGGCTTCAGAGGGAATAGATAGTCTCTTATCAGACACTGAAAGGTGTCAAACTCTTAGTTAAATCTCTCCTGGATCAGGAAAAAACCTGGAAAGAAAACAGGATTATCTACAGAATGCAAATTTTTTTTACAAGAGACAATTTTGCAGGGCCATTTCAATATATGTCAAAGAAACGTATTTGGGGGTAAAACACTGATTTCCTTTAGGGCCTCTTACCTGTCATATGATTTATACCAGTCATGTTGGAGTTGGCATCTTATTGCTACGAAGAGTCTGTTCTGTTAGTCTTAGGATCTGTATTTTAATGTTAATGCTGGTCAGTTGTGTCTAAACTCCAAAAGAGAGAGGATACAATGAAGTATGAAGTATATCTAGCCCCTCTTCCTGTCATGGCCTAAGCTAGTTTGTTGTGTGTGTGTGTGTGTGAGTGTGTGTGTGTGTGTTTTAGGGTTTCTTTGGAATCCCCTTGGTCAATAGGGGTATAGATTTAATCAGATGGGGGATTTAAAATCTTATTTTTGGTTTACGATCTGCTCCTACTGGCCAAGATTTGCCAGAAGAACAACAATATCCAAACTTGTATTTTGTCCCATAGCATTGCCAGGATGATATGGCTGCCTGCCCTACGTCCACCTTCTCCCTCAGAATGGGACCCCTATATCATGGACTTAGAGCCAAAAGACTTGTAGCCAATTTAAATATTCTAGGCCAGTTAGAAATGGACGTGGACAGGCATGCATCAACCCTTAAAATTCTTTAAGTAATACAAAAGCCAAAAGCCAAAGGCCAAGGACAAGGTTACAAAATTGACTTATCTATAACTTCTATACCTGGAGCTACTATAATCTTGGTTTTAGTTACAGAGTTGTAGCAATTAACTATACAAAACATAAACATTTTGTTAAAACCTTTTATGGAAAGGAATTTAGAGACTTTTGTTTTGTCATAATCCCTTTTGCAGTCTTTTAAGTAATTTGTCCTAAGGTGACTGATTTAAAAAAAAAAAAAAAAGGTTATACATATACCTGCATAAATCTCACAACTGGGAGCTGTATACCTAGGAGGCTTTGTTACCAGGATCTTGATATCTTCTCATTAATTTTCTTTTGATTCTACAGGAAGCAGGAAGTTCTTTACTTTTGGGGTAATTGAAAAGGGACCACATAATGGCCCAAGAGACAAAGCTCCTTATTTTGCCAGCTATTTAGGCATTTGTGTGCCCATCGTTGATTTGGAGGATTTAAACTAATTTTATCTCTCAAAATCAGCCTTTTCAGTCTCACATGCCCCTGTCTTCCGTGATAGCCCCTGGGCCTAGAGGAAAGATGCTTGTATAGTTTTCCAGTGGGGCATCAGCAATGAAAACAGATCAAACCCTGTGGGATTTATATGGTTTTTAAATTTGGAGATATCAGATAGAAAAAGATAATCTTTGTTATTTCACTCAATTTTGTAAGCTATGTATAGAATTAACAGCATTGTAAACAGCAAGGACATAAAGCCCTGCCTAGCTCTATGGCAAGAAAAGGAAACTCACAGGTAGTTAAACATTTAAAACTATTAAACATTTAATATAATTATTTAAATTATCTAGTATTAAGGCATAAAATAAATTATATTAGAGAGAAGAAAAACTATTAATTGAGTATTTCTGTCATTGTATACAGGCCCGGTTCAGTATCCTATGAAAGCAGTTTATTTTGACTGTTATGTTTTCCCAGGTATGAGGGTGAGGTTTTAGTTAACTTGAGTTTGATGCCAGGTATTAGCATTGATGTTTAAGATTCAGTGGGAGTCAGTGCTCCCTTTTAGATGAGATTAATGTACCCAGAAGTCAAAACCATGCCACGTAACAGCACAATGATTACTTAACAATATTTGATAAAGACATTTTTTTAATGGAGCTGGAGGAAGTCTCTCAATTGATGAGGTGGTGCTAGTGGGATTTGTGACTTACTGGGAAGCTGTAAGAAAGATCTATAAACTTGGGGTGATTAATTTGTATAGTTTTGATAAGCCTCTGGCAATAAGTCTAAGTCAGAGACTTAATTTGGTATTTGCTTTTGAGCATATTTTTCAAATATGTTAAAAGGCTTACAACAGTTTTATCAAAACAGAAGCATAGATCATCATAAAATAATAGTTACTCATTTAACCAGTGATAATCAAAATACTTCAAAAGTGATATAGGAAGTTACACAGATACAAAAATGTTGACCCTTTTAAAAAGTTCAGATTTTTAAGTAATTTTTAAAAACCAATTTAAAAGACAGGAATTATTTTGATAAAGCATAAAATCTTTGTTTCTTAAGCTAGTTACCAAAAAGATTTAAAAAAAAAAAAAAAGACTTTCTGCAGTGATTGTTTTTCCTTATGGGGAGCCCATTTGGATAACCTGAGAGTCAAACCTACTGAAGAGAGAAGTTGAATAAATCAGACACAGGAAAAGTGCATCCAGGATTATGAGTGAACAGGACCTTATAGAGACCTTGAGCAGGGAAACGTGTGACTCTTAGCATCAGCATGAGAAGTTGCCTGGCTATATTGAATCTTTCGCACATACGTTAGGACTAAGAAAACAGTACCCTAAATTGAAAGCCTCAGAAGCAACCTCAGAAGTAAAAGTTTTTCTCTGGCTTTCTCCTGCCTTCCTGTCTGTCAGTCCCATTTTCCATCAAGGCAGGCCCTAGAAACTAGATTCTTTCTTTCCCAAGGCAGATCCTAGAATTCAAAACTCCTTTTACTCAAAGCCAGTCATAAAACCTAACCTTCCTCTGCCCGTCTGTGTAAGAACTGGCTCTAAAGAAATTATCTGAGGGGCGGAGCAAGATGGCCGAATAGGAACAGCTCCAGTCTCCAACTTGCAGTGCAAGCGACACAGAAGACCGGTGATTTCTGCATTTTCAACTGAGGTACTGGGGTCATCTCACTAGGGAGTGCTGGACAATCGGTGCGGGTCAGCTGCTGCA
>NW_012113141.1:14452586-14452920 GCF_000951035.1 Colobus angolensis palliatus | reverse complement strand
AAAAAAAAAAAAAAAAGAAAAAGGAAACAAAGAAATTATCTGACCTTTTTTCTTGAACTGTAGGTCATAAGACCCCAGTACCCAGAAGGAAGGAAGTGCGTGCTCAGGGAGGTTAAGAAGTTAGACAGGCGTGCCTTGCTGGGTTTCCCCTAAACAATTAACTAGCATTAAATTATACCCTTTTGTTCGATCATATTTTTACATGGCTGTCCATATTTTGTTGAACCTAAGCATAAAAATGGGCAATTTCCTCTGTATCTTGGGTCTTTATTCTGGAAACTCCTGCGTAAACACAACAAACAAATCTGTATGCCTTCTCCTTAACCAATCTCTT
>NW_012113141.1:14440395-14452296 GCF_000951035.1 Colobus angolensis palliatus | reverse complement strand
TGGGATTACAGGAATAAGCCACCGTGCCCTGCCAAACCAATCTCTCTTTTATGAGTTTTGTTTTTTGTTCCTTTGTTCCTTTGTTTGTTTGTTTTTGCAAACCTCTAGTGGGCCCCTGGCCTCTAAACATATTAAGAAAAACCAAGAGTACAAAATTAAGTTATACTGGAAGAAAACATTTTTTGTTTTTTGGATTTTTTTGGGGGGAAAAAAACCCTTCAAATTAAAACATTTTAGTGGCAGCCATAAAAACAGGTTTGGAACTGAAGGAAAAACAAAATGTTATAGTATCCAACAAAAGTTGAAGGGGAGAATTGCCATCCCAGACCTTCTCAAAGGAAGAAGAGATGAAGCAGCAGAATATAGCAAAAGTTGAATTTCTAAGATCTCAATCTGAGAAACTTCAAAAAGAAATATTACAGAATTAAAAAATTTAAAATATCTTGAAATTTTATTAAAAGTAAATCAATACCTTAAGAAAATCTTGTTCTGACCAATTCTTTAGTTTTGTATTAGTATATTTTTTATATTAAAGCCAAGTTTCTAAAAAGACAATTATAAATGATTTCTTTTACATAATAGCCAACTTAATCACATACAAAATTTTTGTGAATTCTCTTCTTATGAACCTTATTGTGAATTACAAAGACCATTTATGACAGGATTGGACTTTCTGTTTTGTCCTAATCATACTTTTTTCTTAAATAACAAGTCATTTTATTTTAGGACAAAAATTTACTATACATGGTTATTTATCAAAGAAAATTATTTTCCTTTCAATGTTTCTTACCAAAAATACCTCTTTATAGCTAGAACTTCCTATCCAACTCTCTTATTTACTGATTCCTTTTACCTTGTTTCACAAATAACCTTTAAATAATCTTTGAATTAGACAAAAATTATGTTCCTTTTAATAACAGCAAAATTTCTGGTCTTTCTTATCATTTTTTTCTTTATTCAAAGCACATCTTACTTTAGTGTCCTTTATATGCAGGATTATATATTAACTGGAATTTTTATTTTTAGTAGCCTTAAATTTTTATGAATACCTAGGAAGTAAGAAATCTTGAATTGTCTGTCACATCAGAATTTTGTAGATGAGAATCATTTTATAATTAATTTTTTGAAAACTTTTTCTGTAATACAATTTTAAAATACAACATTAAGATTTTAAATTACATGGCAAGTTCATTCATAAGCATTTATTCCATTACATTTACCTAATAAACTTATTTTTTTAATAGTTTACCTAGATTACTTATGAAAACTGCAGTATTAGGCAAAGCTAATCATCATTTAAAGTTCTTTCCTTTTTTATGATGGTGAATCAGAGGCTTTTAGCATGCCTTGACCACTTGGAAATAGCAAGATAGTGCATAAAGATCAACTCTGCCAGCTTTAATTTAAGAAGGAAAATGGGAGTTCACCAGGATCATAAAAGACACCCCGATCTTGGAGAGAAGAATGCCTGCAAAGATCCCCTGTGACTGCATCCAACTGATAAAAATAAGTGAATTTCTAACATATGAGAGAGGCAGACACCCTCCGTCTGTGACTCAGCTCTCCCCTGGAGATCCGAGCAACCTAGGCCAAGCAAGAGCACTTTATTTCTCCCAATCCCTGGAACTGACTTGGGGAGACGTTTGGGGACACTGTGAGGGAAACACACCAGGAAAAGCTGCAGACATTTTCCTAGACCTAGGAAAAAGAGCACGATGCCATTTTTAATCTAGGCACATACAAAATCAGCCATGCTTTGATGACCCAGGGACCTGGCCACACAGGCATTTTAGTTTCAGACCAGAGACTGGAGTGCCTGCTCTAGAGTAGGATAAGGGCCTTCACAATCAGAACTGTGGAAAGCACCTCACTAGTGCGCTGGAATTAGATTATCCCCTATGGCAGGCCTGGGGTGGCAAGAGAGCTGCTACAGTTACAGTTTCTTCTGGATGACAGGACTAGTAGCCAGGGCCATTTTGATGACCTGGAACCATTCTGCATGACCCATTACTGGGTTCCCCAACCTGCCCCCCTGAGATTGTGGTGTAATGAGAACCTCTCTGCTTTATGGGCTCCAGAGCACCAGCCCTGAGGAGGCACACCCTGAACTGCCCCACCATTCCTCTGCAGAGATCTTGGTACAGGAGAGCCCTCTCTGCTACACATTCAGGCATATCTCCAGGCATTCAGAGCACCTGCTTGCCTGGTTTAGCAACATTAGTCACCTCACTTGCCCTGTGCAGAGATCGTGGTGCAGGTGGGCCCCCTCGGCTCTATGCCCAGGCAGACTGGGCATTCAGAGCACTAGCTCACCTGGAGCAGCACCCTGACCTGCCCCCCACTTCCTATGCAGAGATCCTGGTACAGGGAGGTCGTCTCTGCTTTGTTCCTAGGCAGATCTCCAGGCAATTAGACTACCTGGTCTTTTGGTTCAGCAGCTCGAGCCAGCTCACCCTTCCTGGACATAGATCATGATGCAGCAAGGCCCTTTCTGCTACCTGTCCAGACATATCTCCAGGCTTTCAGAGCACCAGCTCACCTGGATCAGCAGCCTGAGCCATCCCACCCCTCCTGTGTAGAGATTCTGGTGAAAGGCGGCTCACTCCACCTCATGCCCAGATGAATATCCAGGCATCTGTAGCACCTACTTACCTGGATTAGGAGTTCAGGCAGCCCCCTTGTCTGTGTAGAGAACTTGGAGTGGAGGAGGTTTCCTAACTCCATGTCTAGGCACATCTCTGGGTGCAGGATGACTACACACTGAATTTTCTCTCAGCACTGGACAGATCACTTGGGGGACCTGTAGGTGGACCCACTGTGTCCAGCCTGCCCACAATTGACCCCAACCTTCTGGAGCTGAGGGGAAAGCTCAGACAACTCAGTATTTCAAAAATCAGCTCATTGCCTGAGGCAACAGAAAGCTTCTGCCAGTAAACAAAGGTCAAATATGGGCTGCAGCCTGCTCTTACCTATAAGCACCATCTACTGGCTTGTAGGTCAAATTGCATAGCCCAATATATAACCTGCTGACAGCAGTGCATAGGGCTATAGAGGCAAAGCCAAATCACCCTACCCAGCATTCTCTGCAATTACCCCTTCTAGGGAGATGGAGAAGAAAAGGGAAAGGAAAAATAATAGTAATAATAGTATAGGGAAGAAAAGAAAAGGAAAACAACTCTACCCAACTGAAAATAATTCAAAACATTAGAAGTGCCACCTCTGCAGATAAAAAGGAAACAACACAAGAAATCTGGCACCATGAAAAGTCCGGATGTAGTAACAGTACCAAAGGGTCACACTAGCTCTCCAACAATAACCAAAATGGAAACTCAGAAATGACAAAGAATTCCAAGCATGGATTACAAAAACCTCACTGTGATCCAAGACAAAGTTGAAAATCGACACAAAGAAACTTCTAAGGTGACCCAGGAAATGAAGGAAGAGATAAATATCTTAAAAAGAAATCAATCAGAGTTTCTGGAATTGAAGAATACACTTAAGGAATTTCAAATACAATTGAAACCTTTATCAATAGACTGGCCCAAGCAGAAGAAAGAACTCCAGAGCTTAAAGACTAGTCTTTAGATTGAACCCATTTAGACAAAAAGTAAGAAAAAATAATTTAAAAAAATAAACGAAGACTTTGATAAATATGGGATTAGCTAAAGCAAACAAATGTATAAATCATCGCATTCCTGAGAGAGAAGCAGAAATAGTAAAACACATTTGAAATGGAAAACATATTTGAGGGAATAATTCAAGAAAATTCCCCTAATCTTGCTAGAGAGGCAGACATTCAGATTCAACAAATACAGAGAACACCTGCGAGATACTATACAAAATGAACATCACCATGGCATATAGTCACCAGACTATGCAAGATCAACACTAAAGAAAAATATCTTAAAGGTGGTTAGAGAAAAAGGTCAGATCACATACAAAGGGAGCCCCACCAGGCTAATCTGCACATCTCAGCATAAACTTTACAAGCCAAGAGAGACTAGGGGCCCATTTTAACCATTCTTAAAGGAAGTAAATTCCAAATAAGAATTTCATATCCTGTCAAACTAAGCTTCATAAGTGGAGAAGAAATAAAGTCTTTTTCAGGCAAGAAAGTGTTAAGGGAATTCTTTACCACTAGACCTGCCTTACAAGAGGTTCTTAAAGGAGTTCTGAACATGATAGGATCAAAATCTCACATATCAGTATTGACCTTGTCTGTAAATGGTCTAAATGCTACCACTTAAAAGGCACAAAGTGGCAAGTTAGATAAAAAGAATAGGATCTATCTGTTTGCTGTTTCCAAGAGACACATCTCACACGTAATGACACACATAAGCTCAAAAGAAAGGGTTGCAGAAAGATCTACCATGCAAACAAGGGAAAAAAGAGCAGGGATTGTTATTCTTATATCAGATAGAATGACTTTAAACCAACAACAATAAAGTACAAAGAAGGACATTATATAATGATGAAAAGTTCAATTAAAAAAGAAGACTTAACTATCCTAAATATACACACACTCAACTTTGGAGCACTCTGACTCATAAAACAAGCAAATCTAGACCTGTGAAAACACTTACACAGCTACATAGTAATAGTGGGGAATTTCAACATCCCACTAACAGCATTTGACAGATCATCAAGGCGGAAAACTAACAAATTCTGGATTTAAACTTGACATTTGACCAATCTGACCTGTTAAAGCAAACTAAATATGGCCTGAGAACTCCATATTTCTATATTTGAGTACTTGTGGATGAACTGTAACCTAGCTTATTAGTTAGACAAGATTGAAAACATAATTTACGAGTATTAGCCTGTAACAATAACTAAGTATTGGCCTATCGCAGCAACCATACTTCAACCACTCATAGACTGTTAAGTGTTCAAATTGTGTTCAAATAAGGCAAATGCAAACCTGTAACCAATCCAGCTGTTTCTGTAACCGACTGCCAATTTCTGTACGTTATTTCCCTTTATTTTGTCTATAAATATTTTTCCAGCACGTGGCTGTGCTGTAGTCTCTATGAATCTGCTGTGATTCTGGGGGCTGCCCAATTCATGAATCATTCATTGATCAGTTAAACTCCTTTAAATTTAATTCAGCTGAAGATTTTCTTTTATCAGATCTAATAGACATCTACAGAATAATCCACTCATCAACCAGAGAATATACACACTTATCATCTGCACATGGAACATACTCCAAGATCAACCATATGCTCAGCTGTAAAGCAAACCTTAATACATTAACAAAAGTAAAAATCATACAAACCATACTTTTGGACTACAATGGGATAAAAATAGAATTAGATACCAAGCTCTCTCAAAACCACACAATAACAAAAAAATGAAACAACTTGCTCCTGAATGACTTTTGTAAATGATGAAACTGAGGAAGAAGTAAGAAAATTATTGAAAGTAAATGAAGATTGAGGCACAACATACCAAAATCTCTGGAATGCAGAAAAAGCAGTGTTGAGAAAAGTTTATGGCACTAAATGCCCACCTCAAAAAGATAGAAAGATCTCAAATAAGTAATATAACATCACACCTACAGGAAATAGAAAAACAAGAACAAACTAACCCCAAAGTTCTCAAAAGAAAAGTAAAAACTAAGAACAGATGTGAATGAAATTGAGACCCCAAAATCCATACAAAGAATCAACAAAACCAAAAATGCGTTATTTGAAATGCTAAACAAGATGCATAGACCACTAGCTAGTTTTACCAAAAATAAAGAGAGATAAAATACAAATAAGCACAATCAGAAATAACAAAGATGGCATTACAAAAATACCAAAGATCCCCAGAGAGTATTACACACACCTGTATGCATAAAAACTAGTAAATCTACAGGAAATAGATAAATTCCTGGAAACATGCTATCTCCCAAGATTGGATCAGGAAGAAACTAAAACCCTAAACAGACCAATATTGAGTTTCAAAACTGAATCAGTAATAAAAAATCTACCAACTAGAAAAAAGCCAGAACCAATTGGATTTACAAATTTTACCAGATGTACAAAAAAGAGCCAGTACAAATCCTACTGAAACTATTCCAACAAATTGAGGAGTAGGAAATTCTCCTTGACTCAGTCTATGAAGCCAGCATCAACCTGATACCAAAACTTGGCAAAGATACAATGCAAAGAGAAAACTACAGAATAATATGCCTTATTAACATATATGCAAAATCCTCAAGAAAATACTAGCAATGTGAATCAAACAGCCCATTAAAAAGTTAATTGACCATGATCAAGTAGGTTTAATTCCTGGGATGCAAGATTGGCTCAACATATGTGAATTAATAAATGGGATTCACCATATAAACAGAATAAAGAGCAAAAATCATGTAATCATCCCAATAGACACAGAAAAAGCTTTCAATTAAACCATACATCCCATCATGATAAAGACTCTCAAAAAACTAGACATCAAAGGAACATATCTCAAAATAATAAGAGCTATCTGTCAAAAACCCACAGCCAATATCACACTGAATGGGCAAAAGCTGAAAGCCTTCCCCTTGAGAACCAGAAGAAGACAAGGATTCCCACTCTCACCATTCTTATTCAAGATAGTACTGCAAGTGTTTGCTACAGCAATCAGGCAAGAGAAAGAAATAATAGACATCCAAATATGAAAAAAGTCAAACTATCTCTCTTCATGGACAATATGATTCTATACCTAAAAAACCCTAAAGAGACTTTCCAAAAAATCTCCTGCAGCTGATAAATAACCTCAATAATGTTTCAGCCTCCAAAGTCAATGTACAAAAATAAGTAGCATTTATGTGCACCAATAATATTCAAACTGAGAGCCAAATCAAGAACTCTATTTCATTTATGATAGTCAAAAAAAAATTAAGTGCCTAGGACCACATCTAACCAAGGACGTGAAAGATCTCTACAAGGAGAACCACAAAACACTGCTAAAAGAAATCAGAGATGAAGAAACCAAACAGAAAACTATTCCATACTCATGGGTTGAAATGATCAATATCATTAAAATAGCTATACTGCCCAAAGCAATCTACAGATTCAATGCTATTTCTACTCAACTACCAAGGCCATTTTTCACAGAATTACAAAAAACTGGATTACAATTCAGTTGGATTACAAAAAAACTATTCCATTGGAACCAAAAAAATTATTTTGTAATTTTGGTTATTCATCTGAATAACCAAAGCAAACCTAAGCAAAAAGAACAATGCCTGAAGCATCACAGTGCTTGACTTCAAACTATACTATACAGCTAGAGTAACTAAACAGCATGGTACTGGTACAAAAGTAGACACATAGACCAGTGGAACAGAATATGGACCCCAGAAATAAAGTTGCACACCTACATTCATCTGATCTTTGGCACCATTGACAAAAATAAGCAATGGTGAATGGTCCCCTATTCCATAGATGGTACTTGGATAGCTGGCTAGCCATTTGCAGAATAATAAAATTGGACACCTACTTTTTACCATACAAAAAAATTAACTCAAGATGGATTAAATATTTAAACATAACACTTCAATCTACAAGAATCCTGGAAGAAAACCCAGGAAACACCATTCTGGAAACCAGCCTTGTGAAATAATTTCTGACTAAGTCCCCAAAACTAATTGCAACAAAAACAAAACTTGACAAGTAGGACCTAATTAAGCTGAAGAGTTTCTGCGCGGCAAAAGAAACCATCAACTCAGTAAACAGACAATCTACAGAATGAGAGAAAATATTTGCAAACTATGTATCCAAAAATGGCCTAATATCCAGAATCTATAAGAAACTTAAAAAGGGGCAAAAGACATGAACAGACACTTTTCCAAAGAAGACATACAAGTGGCCAACCAGCATATGAAAAAAAAGCTCATCATCACTACTTATCAGAGAAATGCAAATCAAAACCACAGTGAAATGCCATCTCACACCAGTCAGAATGGCTCCTATTAAAAAGTCAAAAACAATAGATAATGTAGAGGCTACAAAGAAAAGGAAATGCTGATTCATTCTTTGTCGGAATGTAAGTTGGTTCAGCCACTATGAAAGGCGGTTTGAAAATTTCACCAGAATTTAAAACAGAAGTACCATTTCACCCAGCAATCCCATTTCTGGGTATACACCCAAAGGAACATATCATCATAATAAAAAGACCCATGCACTCGTATGTTTATCTCAGCACTATACTTAATAACAAAGACATGGAATAAACCTAGGTGCCCATCAATCATGGATTGGAAAAAGAAAGTATGATACATATATACCATGGAATACTACATAGCCATAAAAAAGAACACAATCGTGTCCTTTGCAGCCATAAAAAAGAACAAAAACATGAATGCAGCTGGAGGCCATTATCCTAAGCAAATTAATGCAGCAACAGAAAACCAAATATCACATGTTCTCACTTATAAGTGAAAGCTAACTATTAGATACTCATAGACATAAAGATGGTGACAATGGGCCGGGCGCGGTGGCTCAAGCCTGTAATCCCAGCACTTTGGGAGGCCGAGACGGGCGGATCACGAGGTCAGGAGATCGAGACCATCCTGGCTAACACGGTGAAACCCCGTCTCTACTAAAAAAAAAAAAAAACTAGCCAGGCGAGGTGGCGGGCGCCTGTAGTTCCAGCTACTTGGGAGGCTGAGGCAGGAGAATGGCGTAAACCTGGGAGGCGGAGCTTGCAGTGAGCTGAGATCCGGCCACTGCACTCCAGCCCGGGCGACAGAGCAAGACTCCGTCTCAAAAAAAAATAAAATAAAATAAAATAAAAATAAAAAAATAAAAATAAGATGGTGACAATGGATACTAGGGAATACTAGAACAGGAAGGAAGGGAGGCAAGGTTTGAAAAACTATTAGGTACTCTGCTCAGTACCTGGGTAATGAGATTATTTGTAACCAAAACCTCAGCATCACACAATATACCCATGTAGCAAACCTGCACAGGTACCCTCTGAATCTAAAAACTGAAAGAAAAAAAGAAAAGAAAAGTGAATGCATACGTTACAATTAAAGTTTACTAAAGCACATTTATATAGATACTATTTTATTTGATCTACTAGAGAATCTGCTAAGATCAAACCCAGGATAGCCAAAGGTTTATCTAGATTTTTCTTTCTTCTTCATGCTGAAGATGTTTGCTATATCAAGGTACCAAAAAGGGGTGCTTAGAAAAGACACGCAAATGGAATACTCAAATTCATAACACAAATTGATAGAGATTCAATAATTAATTATTTTCTAATGTAAGTCCGGTAACTTAGTGGTGTTGAATTAGAAGAAAAGTTGCCTTCTGTTTTTGTGCCCTGCCACGAAGATGACATGTGAGCACCAACAAGCTCCATCCTCCATATTGATGCTCTTCTGGGATGGTAAGAGCCACATGGACATGACTTTGTTTCTACAAAAGAGCTCAAAATATCATTTTAAATAAATGCTTTTATTGAAAGAAAGCAGTATATTCCTTGTATACAATTTCAGCTAGGAAGGTATGTTACAAATTTAAAAGAATCAGTGCTATTAAACATGCTAATTCTCATTGTATTAAATGCCCACATAATTTGAAGTGGACATCTCAATAATAGATAAATAAATAAATAAATAAATAAATAAAGCAAGCCAAGAATACAAAGAAAAAAATAAAATTATTTCCCTGTTAACCACTTTTATAGCCTGTGACTATCAGGTGTTTACCTAAGTAAGAACCTTAACGTTAAACAAGTTTGTTTTTTTTTTTAATTATCTCTTCCTATAACTCAAGATTTGGTTTTCATTAAACAAACAATATTAAATATTTTATTTATCAAAAATTGCACAAAGATAATTTGTTTTGAGCTGAGTTTATAACTTTATAACCTTCATGCCAAGTTTTGACACCTTATAATATCTCACACACACAAATATAAAACCACTTGGGCAATAAATCTAAACAAATATAAATATGGACAATTCTGAAGATATTTCTAATTTTATTTTTACCAATAATCTTAAAGCCAGATTCTTTATTAAAGATTTGTTTGAGTCACATGAACTTGAAAAGCATTTGGGCTTATTTACTTAATTTATGAGTCCTCCTTTTATTTATTTGTTTTTCGAGACAGAGTCTCATGCTGTCCCCAAGGCTGGAGTGCAGGACACGATCTCAGCTCACTGCAACCTCTGCCTCCTGGTTTCAAGCAATTCTCCTGCCTCAGCCTGCTGAGTAGCTGGGATTACAGGTGTGCACCACCACGCCCAGCAAATTTTTGTATTTTTAGTAGAGACGGGGTTTCGCCATGTTGGCCAGGCTGGTCTCAGACCCTCACCTCAGGTGATCCACTTGCCTCGGCCTCTCAAAGTGCTGGGATTACAGGCATAAGTCACTGTGCCTGGCCTAGTCCTCCTTTGTTTTTAATCCAATTTGCTTCCTTGTAGCTACAGCACATAATAAAATATAGGTACATGCACATAAACACATATAAACACATATTGACAAATATACAAACAAAGATTCTATAGTTTTTACTTCGGAACTCTATCCTATGAGATATCAATACAAACTCACTAGTTTACAGCAACAACAAAAACATAGTTGGATACAAACAGTGGTTTTTCTCTCAAGACCAGTAGAAAAGTGACAGCAGATTTAAAGCAGGCAGAAAAGAAAACAGAGAAATAGAAAAGTTTGGAACTCTATAGTTGCAGGTTGACTTTTGAGCTCTGATTTTTTCTTGATGTAATTTGCCAGTTTAAATTGTACACAAGAACAAACCATAATAGGTAACCAGTTGGAGTCCTAGAAAACCTGGCATGCCCTGGAACTTTCCTATTTACAAACACTTGCAGGGAGAGATGCCAGCAAACCAAACAGAGGGCCTTTAAGAGAGTTGTTCTCCTCGTCTTCCTCATTCATAGATCATTTGTTTCCCACTTTTTTCCTTAAGGGAGAAACTGAAATGTAGTCTGGGTTTCAGTGTAGTGGCACTGAGAATCTCAGTCTCTGATTCATTTACACAAGTGACAGCTTGGTTTCTCAAGCAAATGTACAGACGAGCCAATTAAGATTTATTTTGGGAGAAAAAGGCACTGAAGAAGACTCTTTAAAATGCACCTCTGAAACAAAATTAGGATCCTAAGCAACAACTTGCTGGAAGAGAACCAGCTCAGAATAAACCAGAGGACCATCAACCAAGCGAAAGGTCCCGGGCTCAGGAGGAGTTACCAGTTTCATCCAAAGAGAGAGTTGAAGTTGGGGAGTTTCAGTGGGCGCAGGTCAGTACCTCAATCCTGATTTAGGGTGACATTTTAGGAGGTCCTGAGTTTTCTCTGAGGCCAGACATTAGGCACCAATCAATATTGACCATAAAAAAGCCAAACTCTGTAAAATATTTGACGACATTTATTGTGAACCAAATGTGAGGACCATGACACATGACACAGACTCGGGAAGTCCCGAATATATGTGCCCCCATTTTTATAGCTATCTGTCTTTCCTCCAATAACTCTCGATAACCTCCCACATTGGTTCATTTGTTCCATGACAATTTTATATACATTTTAGAAACAGCTAACAAAGATACACATCAAAAAAAAAAAATTTGAATTGATATTTTATTAAAGATATAAATTAACTTTGAAATAATTGACCCATTTAAAATATTAGTCATTACAGTTATGAGCATTTTTAGTTTTCCATTGTATTTCCCTAAATAGTTTGGATGGATGTTTTTCAATTAAACTGATTTATTCAAATAATTAGTTTTGATGTCAGCGATTTTTTTTTTTTTTGCTGCACTTTTAAAATTTCACCAATTTCTGATTTTATTACATTATTTCCTTTCTTCTATTTATTTTGAGTTTAATCTGCTTTTTTGATAATTCTTTTTTTTTTTTTCTTTTTTTTTTTGAGACGAGTCTCGCTCTGT
>NW_012113141.1:14435312-14440345 GCF_000951035.1 Colobus angolensis palliatus | reverse complement strand
CTGCCTCGCGGGTTCACGCCATTCTCCTGCCTCAGCCTCCCGAGTAGCTGGGACTACAGGCGCCCGCCACCTCGCCCGGCTTGTTTTTTGTATTTTTTAGTAGAGACGGGGTTTCAGCGGGTTAGCCAGGATCGTCTCGATTTCCTGACCTCGTGATCCACCCCTCTCGGCCTCCAAAGTGCTGGGATTACAGGCTTGAGCCACCGCGCCCGGCCGGATAATTTTTTAAGGTGGAAGCTTAGGTCATTTATTTCAGAAAGTTCTTCTTTTCTAATATAAGTGTCTAATGCTATGAATTTCCTTCTAAGCACTGTTTTAGCAGCATTCCACAAATTTTGATGTGTTTTCATTACATTCAATTCACAACGTTTTATAAATTCCCTTTTGACTTATTCATTGACCAATGTGTCATAAGTTTTTTATTTATATACTTTTAAATTATTTGAGAACTTTCCAGATATCTTTATTGGCTTTCAATTTAATTCTGTTATAATCAGAGAACATACTCTATATGATGTTGATCTTTGAAAAGTTACTATGTGTCTAAGTACAGTCTATCTTGGTAAATGCTCTGTTTACACTTAAAAAGAAAATAAATTTTCTTTATTATGGTAGAATTTTCTGCAAACGGCAATTAGATCAAGTTGGTTGACAGTGTTGTACTATTTTCGATATTTTTACTGACTTCCATCTACTTGCTTTATCAACTGAGAGAGGGGTGTTGAATCTCCAAACAGAACTGTAACTTTTTCTATTTTTTATTTCATTTCTACTAGCTTTTATTTCATGAATTCTGAAGTTCTGTCCTCTTATACTGATCACTTTATGAAATGTATCTCTTCATTCCTCGTAATATGTTTTATAATTAAATGTTTTGATATGTATGAAGCCATTCCACCTTTATTTTTATTAGTGTTTTTCATTTGTGTTTCTGTCTTTTAACTCATTTATGTCATTTTGTGTAAGAACTTTTTGTTTTTGTTGTTGGCAGCATAAAGACCTGCTTTGCTATTTGAGAATCTCTGCCATTTAATTGATATGTTTAGGTCATTTACACTGAATATGGTTAGTGATATGGGGCGGTTACATGGTTAGTGATATGGATTTAAGTATTACAAAGAAAATAATTTTAATATTTCAACATTTTAAAAAATATTTTAAAAAATATACCCTATACTAGTTCAAGGAAGTTCCCTATGTTTTTAATTTTGATGAGTATTTTTGAAATGTTATATTTAATTGCATGCTTCTTTCTATTAAGTTAGTAATATAGTCTTTACGAGCATGACCCTTTTCTTTTATATTATGTTCTTGTCTCAATTGGTGCGTTAGAAAATACTCCTCAATTCTTAAAATTGTGTAAGAAGTTTTCTTTTCAATAATATATGAATATATGTATATACAATATAGAATATTTTTATAATCTTGTTATTTTATAGAATAGTTTTTAAATTAAATTTAAATTTTGTTCCCTCTTGACAGTTCTTAAAACTTACTTAAATCGGCCGGGCGCGGTGGCTCAAGCCTGTAATCCCAGCACTTTGGGAGGCCGAGACGGGCAGATCACGAGGTCAGGAGATCGAGACCATCCTGGCTAACACGGTGAAACCCCGTCTCTACTAAAAATACAAAAACTAGCCGGGCGAGGTGGCGGGCGCCTGTAGTCCCAGCTACTCTGGAGGCTGAGGCAGGAGAATGGCATAAACCCGGGAGGCGGAGCTTGCAGTGAGCTGAGATCCGGCCACTGCACTCCAGTCCGGGCGACAGAGCAAGACTCCGCCTCAAAAAAAAAAAAAAAAAAAAAAAAAAAACTTACTTAAATCATCCAGTCCTGCTGCTTTCCTTCCCAACAGATTTTTCCTTGCTATTAAAAGAAAATTATTTCATTAATGCAAGAGATACATTCTGAATATCTATCTGAAACCTGACACCGTTCTAAGTACAGTATCCACACAAGCTACAAAACAAGAAATATCTGCTTTATGAAATTTACAACCCAATGGAGATATGTAAATGTGAAAATAGATAAATACATTAATTTACCCACTCTTATTATGAATTTGTCAGTTTCTCCTTGCAGTTCTGATAATATTTACCTTATATGTTTTGTCATATGTCATGATATGCAGGTAAGTTTGCAATTGTTTGCTTCTGAACCCAGTGACCTTTTTAACAATTTATAATAAACCCCTTTATTTAGATAATATTGTCGTTACCTTCTGATAAGCATATTTTTACATCATTTTACTTTGAACCTTTCTTGCCTTTTTGTTTTAAATGTTTCTTATAAATAAAAAATAACTGCCTTATGGGTTTTCATCTTGCCTCATAATCTGTTTTTTAATGAGAGTATTTGATTCTTTATCATTTATGTTAGTAGTGGTCTTCTTTTAAACTTCCCATTCTGATTATTTCTCTAGGTTTTTTCTTCAGTTCCTCATGCTTTCAGAGGTCATGAATAAAGTTCATGGTCATCGGGACTAGTGAAAATCACCATTAATTCTTTGTTTAGCTCTCAGATTTTCTTGTTTCATTTAGTTTTAGTTCCTGAGCATTATTAATTTTATGCCAGTAACTTATAGTTAGATGTTTCTTTTTTCCTTTTACTTAGCTTTTGAGTCTTTTCAGCAGATGATTATCTGTTCCACAATACAGCTAGGAAAAGAAATCTAGGAGCCTTTTCCACTTTTACTCAAAAATTATTTAAAAAGCAATTAAAAACATTTAAAGTATTTTATAAATATTAACATTTAATTTAGCTAGTTTCATGTAGTTAATTTAGTTAAAAAATTTAACCTTCATAACAAAATTCTGTAGATACTAGTATTATATCTTTTCGAGATGAGAGAATTACTATATGGAAAGATTAAAGAACTTGCTTCAAGTCAGAGTTAGTAAAATATGAAGCTAGCATTCAAACTCAGGAAGCATGTGCTTTTAAGTACTATGAAACTCTATGCCCCCTTTCTCATCCCCCTACTGCCTGCACAATCTTTTGTGGTGAAACAAACATAGACACATATGTAAGAATGATTATCTGTTCATTGTGCCATCTGTTTAAAAAAGAAGTCAAATTATACTATAACTTACTAATGAAAAGGAATTAAGAAATGCCCAGATTATGACTTGGCCAATCCATTTATTAAGAAATATGAAAATTTATTGTAACATTGACTTTAAAATAGAGAATACATAACCAGATAAAATATTTGTTTATATAGTCCTTCATCCAAACCTTGTCACCTGTATTCATTCATACATGAAAAGAGGATTCTTATAGGTACAGGACTATAGCAATGGAAGAACTTTCTCTAAAAAGTCAGCTTTCGTGGAGAAGGAAGAAGTGGGATAAGAAAGAACCTTAAGAGATTTAAAAAATAGGTGGAAAATATATCACATAATAGTGACTTCATTCCCATCTTCCCATGTAGAAATCAACCACCCAACCTCCCATCCATTCCACTTTCTACATTGCTAAAATGCTAGTGAACAAAATGATCTCTTTTTCAAATTAATTTTGTATTACAGCATCATTCTCCTACCAGTCTTTCTTTCTCTAGTCTTACTTCATCAATCGGTTTATTAATCCATATTTCAGACTTCATAAACTTTTCAAATAAAATACATTCAATTAAATCCCTTCATTGCGCTACATTTCCCATAAGGGAGAGTTCATATAAACATTTGGGATGGCAAGACATAGCTTCCTGATCTTGTCCATAATCAGCTATTTTCATCTCCCACTGTTGTCCTTGTATGTGTGTGTTAATAAGTAATGATTGACTACCTATGTAAATAAACAATACTGCTACAATTCTCTAGTTTTGTTGTTAATGAGCCTTGTAATAGAAACAGTGATTAATTGATTATATGAGCACTACATAGAATTCCTGAGTATGTGTTGCATGAACTAGGGATGAAGTTATCATTGCCAATATTATGATTTAATATTCCATAAATGTAATTATGTAGATGTGGAAGATCAGATAAAAAATGATCATTTTAAGACAGAGAATATGTGAATGGTTTACCTGTCACCTAAATCTGAGATAAAACCTTATAGGCAAAAAATCTTCTTGGTGACATTTCTCTTGTCAAAATCCTTCAACTTAAGAAAATGTTCCTGCCACAATTAAGTCAAGATTTAGTGTTTGATCAAATGCCAGACACTCACTTAATGGCCCCAAAATATCGTGAGCCTCAAAAGATGTCAACTGTTGTCAGTATGACCATATTGTTTGGCCTTATTTTTCCTCAAAATTTATACACACACACACTCTCTCTCTCTAAATTCACTTTGGTAATTACTTTCTGATTAATTCAAAAATCTTGATTATGAAATCAACATCGTAAAGTTATTAGGGCAGACAATTAATAATAATTTAGTTGAAGGTAAACCTAGCTTGAGGCCGCTTAAGACTGTAGCTCAAAACAATGTCTAATAAGCAGTACCAACCTAAGTTTTTAAAATTCAAATTTGGAGCTATTGTTCTACTTTGAAAACTGCTTTAAGTAATGCATGTAACTATAAGGCAAAGTAAAAAGAAATTATGTGTTGATGGCACTCTCAGACAATTGCTGAGAAGGTCAGAAAGCAAAACATGTAGGTAATCTGACATTTTCTTGATTATCAGCTACAGATGGAACAGTATTTATTTTATAACTTTGACATTCTCTGGAAATAAAATGGGTGTAGTAACATACTCACCTAGAATTACATTCTTTCTATGTATCCTTTTCAGTAATTTCATATTTATTTTTGATTTCTGGCTACTTCTCTGTTCTTAAGGTATAATTTTTTCTACAAATGTTGTATGATTTTAGTATAATTAATTTTAGTTTACTGAGAATTTTCAGTAGGGTTTTAAAAGACTGATTTTATAGAATATGCAGAAGATTAACAAGTAAATAAAGACTCAAAAAAAAAACAACTAGATCTAATAGATGTGCAGAACTCTCCACTCAACAGAAACAGAAATACACATTCTTAAATGCACATGGAAAATTCTCCAAGATAGACACATTTTGTATAA
>NW_012113141.1:14430883-14431192 GCF_000951035.1 Colobus angolensis palliatus | reverse complement strand
TGTTGGTGTGCTGCACCCATCAACTCATCAGCACCCATCAACTCGTCATTTACATCAGGTATAACTCCCAAAGCCATCCCTCCCCGCTCCCCCCTCCCCATAATAGGCCCTGGTGTGTGATGTTCCCCTTCCAGAGTCCAAGCAATCTCATTGTTCAGTTCCCACTGTGAATGAGAGCATGCAGTGTTTGGTTTTCTGTTCTTGCGATAGTTTACTGAGAATGATGGTTTCCAGCTGCATCCATGTCCCTACAAAGGACACGAACTCATCCTTTCTTATGGCTGCATAGTATTCCATGGTGTATATGTG
>NW_012113141.1:14421543-14426528 GCF_000951035.1 Colobus angolensis palliatus | reverse complement strand
TGAGATGATGGGGTTTTCTACATTTACAATCATGTCATCTGCAAACAGGGACAATTTGACTTCTGCTTTTCCTAACTGAATACCCTTTATTTCTTTCTCTTGCCTGATTGCCCTAGCCAGAACTTCTAACACTATGTTGAATAGGAGTGAGAGAGGGCATCCCTGTCTCCTGCCAGTTTTCAAAGAGAATTTTTCCAGTTTTTGCCCATTCAGTATGATATTGGCTGTGGGTTTGTCATAAATAATTTATTGAGGCTTTTGAAAAAATATCAGATTAACAAAATATGTTCTCTGACATCAGTGGAATTACAATGGAAATTAATTGCAGAAGGAAAATTGGGCAATTCAAATACAAATTGTCCCCAACTTATGATGGTTCCACTTACAATTTTTAGACTTTATATTGGGTTTACCAGAGTGCTGAATACATTTTCAACTTATAATATTTTCAATTTACAGTGGGTTTATCAAGAGGTGATGTATCTTAAGTAGCAGAACATCTGCATTTGAAAATTAACAGCACAGTCCTAAATAACCAATTGGTTAAATAAGAAATTGCAAGGGAAATCAGAAAATTTTATGAGATGAATAAAAAGGATCTCACAATATATCAAAACTTATGGCAAGAATCTAAAGAAGTGCTCAGAGAGAAATTTTATAGCAGTAAATACCAATTTTTTTAAAAGAGTAACATTCTAAAATTAACAACTTGTCTACTTTAAGAAACTAAAAATTAAGGAAAACTAAACTCACAGCAAGGAGAAGTGAGGAAATAATAAAGATCACAGGGGAAACAAAACCGAGACTAGAAAAACAATAGGAAAATCAATGAAACCAAAAGTTAGGTCTTTGAAAAGATCAACAAAACTGTTAAACCATTAGATAGACTGATACATACACACACACACACACACATGCGCACACACACACGTGCACAGAGACAGAGAGACAGAGAATTCAACTTACTAAAATTAGGAGTAACTGCCAATATTGCAGATTTGTAAAATTCCAAAAGGGTGCAACTATCCTCCAACAAATTAAATAATCTAAATAAAACAGAAAAATTCCTAGAAAGACACGAACTACTGAAGTTGACAGATATGGTCATAGTAACATTATTCATAATAACCAAAATGTAGAAAGAACACAAGTGTGTATCAATTGATGAATGGATTTTTTTAATGTGGTATATTCATACAGTAGAATATTATTCAGCAAAATTTTGCCTGATATAGGTTACAACATGAATGAACCTTGAAACCATGTTAAGTAAACGAATCTGGTATCAAAAGACTAAATATTATATTATTTTATTTATCTGGAATGTTCAGAATAGGAAAATCTACAGAGACAGAAAGCTATGGGATGAGGAATCTGGAAATAAATGAGAGACTGCCAAAGAGTATGGGATTTCTATTAGGGTGAATAGAACGTTGTAAAATTAGTGATGTTGGCTGCACAACTCTGAATATACTACAGGCTATGGATTTGTATACTTTTAAAGCGTAAATCTGATAGTGTTTAAGAACATTTCAAATCTTTCTAAGAACATATGATTCAGAGAAAAATTAAAATTCTATGAAAATATCCAATTCACATACTTACATATATTTTTGACATTCACCATAATTTTCATTTGTTATCACTATCAATATTTCACTTAAATATTCAAATACTTAATATCAACTTTTAAATTTCAATAAATATGGTAAAATAAAAAACTGCAGAATATTGCTTTTGATTGAGTACTAGCTTTGCACCAAAAACTGTTAATATGAGCAACAAACCAAAGTGTCTTTTAGAGAATCATGCTGAAATATTTGTAACACAATGTTTAAGACTTGCTTCAGAAAAAAATTGAATTAAGCAGAGAAGTGAACTGGGCTATGTAGGAAATAAAATTGGTTATGAGTTGATAATTTTTGAAACTGACAGGTAAGCATATGAAATTCATTGTATTATTTTTCTTCTTTTGTATATATATGGAGTTATACATATTATAAAGTTTTAAAATGCACACAGAAGGTGAAAGTGGAGATTTAAACTAAATGACTTCACCACAAAAGTTTTAAAATATTAAGTATATGAGGCGATTAATATGTTAATTTCAGTGATTACCTCACAATGTATACAGATATAAAAATAGTATGCTGTGTGTCATAAATATAAACAATTTGTATGTGTCAAAAATTAATTGACTATTTAAACTGAATGGATAATAAAGTTATTTGTAAGAAAATTTTTGAAAATCAAAGGCAAAAGAGAAAATACTAAGTCACCTAGTGGAGGAAAAAGTCAGGCTTGTTTCAGTCATGCTTTTGGTGGTATTAACAATAAAAAACATTAGATTTTCCTATGAATTTCGGAGAAAATAGTTAATCAAGAATTTCACAATGAAACAACAAATCAATCAAATCTAAATGCTAAACAAGTAATTATTTATATCTACGAATGCAGAGGATATTGTTCTCATGAGCTCATCCTAAAGAAAATATTGTAAGGGATTCTATGCCCTCCAAAATGGAAGAATGAAGAATCCATTTATCTGAAGGAATTGGAGAGCTTCATTGCTATTGCCCGTTTGCACACTCTCCCCAATCCCCTAGTCCATCCCCAAACCATTGACCTTCCATTTATATTGGCATTCCCATAGTTACTCTGCCCCTCATGTTTCCTCAGTGAGGATCCTACTCCTCTTGGCCTGTAATTCCTCCTTTGCTCCATACTGTCCCACTGCAACCTTCCCAATGGCTTAGTGAGTAACCTTCTCCTTCAGATCTTAATTAAAAGATGTGTTTCAATGAGTGCTTTCCTGAATAGAAAATATTTTCTTAGTATAGAGAATATGGTCCTAGAATATATTTTATATGTGTAGAAATTGCATGATAACAAAAATTAGCATGGAGACAGAAGAAAGTAAGTTATAATTTAAACACTAATTTCTTTCATTTGAATATGATGAAAACATAATAAAGTAATATAAGTTTGACAATATTTAAATATATAACAAGAGCAAGAATATGCTAAAATGGGATCAAAAATTTAAAATTTGGTTAGTGCATGGGAAATAATCTTATGAGAAAAATATGAAAATATGCTAATTCTATTATTTTTCTTGGATAGAAATTTACTGATTTTTTTCTAAAGAAACAGATAATAGATGTATTATTTTAAATTATGTGTAAAATATAAAAAACTTTTAAACATGAAAAAAATACATGCACATGAAACAAAAGAGGAGCACATATATAAAATCAATCATTATAAGTAACTAAGAAAGAAATAATACTATTCTATTTTAAAACCTTCTAATAAATAAATAAAAATATCCTTCTAGGACGAAGCTATATGTTGGTGTGATTAGGAGAGGCTGGGATTTGCCTTTGGAAGAAAGCAATTACAGCTAACAACAACCAAATAATAAAATACACTTTGAAGCCTGCAAATTATTTTTAAATATGAGGTTACTTTGTCTAAAGAGAAAATAGTTATCATGCATATACACAGAGAAAATGTTATAATATCATTCAATTTTCTAGGTTTTCTGGCTTATGATTTAAAATATTATGAGACACAAATTATTAAATTATTTCATATCTTTAAACTTTATATAATTTAATTTTTAAGAGATTACAAAGCAAAATGATTTTACATTACCTATTTTTCTCACTTAAAAGTAATGGAATCACCAGTGATATGAAACATACAGGAAATGGAATTTTCATTCCTTTTTTGCAGTCATTTTTTATTGTAACTTTAAAAAAGTAACATAAAATTTGCCATCTGAGTCATTTTTAAGTGTACAATTCGGTAGTGTTAAGTATATTCACGTTGTTGTGAAGCGGATATCCAGAACTTCTTCACCTGGCAAGCCTAGTACTCCATACCCCTTACAAAAGAACTCCCCTACCCCCTTGTATTCCTTTTAAACACTAGGGTATTATTATTTGCATCTAATTTATCATCACAACAGTTTCTTCACAGTGGATATCCGTGACAAGACCTGCAGCATGAGGAGTCACGCTGTCGCCCCTTTGCACACCCTCTCCCATTCCCTTGCCCATTCCCGAACCACCAGCCCTGCGTTTGCTTTGCCACAGTCACTCTACTGTTCATGGTGCCTCTCTCGCAGATCCCGCTCCTTTCAGCCTACAATTCCTCCTTTGCTCCACACTGTCCCACCATAATCTCCACACCTGGCCTAGTGAGTGAGCTGCTCCTTCAGATCTTACTTCAAAGATGTGTTTCAGCGAATGTCCTTTTTGTTTGTTTGTTTTTTGAGACGGAGTCTCGCTCTGTCACCCAGACTGGAGTCCAGTGGCCTGGTCTCGGCTCACTGCAACCTCCACCTCCAGAGTTCAAGTGATTCTCCTGCCTCAGCCTCCCGCGTAGCTAGGACTACAGGTGGACGCTATCGCACCCAGCTAATTTTTCTGTTTTTAGTAGAAATGGGGTTTTGCCATGTTGGCCCAGGCTGGTCTCAAACTCCTGACCTCAAGTGATCCCCCTGCCTCGGCCTCCCAAAGTGCTGGGATTACAGGTGTGAGGCAGGCGCCCAGCCAAAGTGAATGCTCTCTTGACCCCTGGGCTACATCAGGCCCTTCCTTCCCACTAGCACTGTCCCAGTGTGGAGAAACACTCCTCCAGAGGACTTACCGGTGTTGAGAGACAGGGATTTACTTTAAAAATTTTGATTAATGGGCCGGGCGCAGTGGCTCACGCCTGTAAGCCCAGCACTTTGGGAGGCAGAGGCGGCGGGGCAGGGTAGGGGGCGGATCATGAGGTCAGGAGTTGGAGACCAGCCTGACCAGCATGGTGAAACCCCGTCTCTAATAAAAATACAAAAAATTAGCTGGGCATGGTGGTGCATGCCTGTGGTCCCAGGTACTTTGGAGGCTGAGGCAGGAGAATTGCTTGAACCCAGCAGGCAGAGGTTGCAGGGAGCCAAGATTGAGCCACTGCACTCCAGCCTGGGTGACAGGGTG
>NW_012113141.1:14392814-14421493 GCF_000951035.1 Colobus angolensis palliatus | reverse complement strand
TCCTTTTCTGTGCATGACAAACTTCATGATGGCATGAATTAGGTGTTTGCTCTATATCTATCACAATGTAGATGATCACAAAATACTTGTTGAATGAGTGAAATAAATGAAGGGATGTATGCTTTCATGCCTTCATTATGGAGTAAACTTTTCATTGAGACAGAGTATACTAATAATACTGTCTCGGATACAGAATCTTCAGGCTTAGTTCCTTGTTTCTGTAAAAGATGCAGAAAACAACTGATTTCCAATTATTCACAGAAAATTTTAGCTTAACAAAACAAACAGTAGAACTCAAGAATCCCCAAAAGTTTGAATATATGATACAACACAAAATAGACATTTGCAAATTTACATAATACAAACCTAATTTGATTTTTCTTCCCAGCTAGAATTATCGATCCCTAAGAAATCATCTGACAAAAACTTCATCTTTTAGAAGAGCAATATTATGAATTCCATATTATGAATGAAATGACTGAGATTCATGGTCATGTAAGAGAAAAATCTTCTGTTTTCTTTGAGCAACTTTTTTTAATTATTATTAGATAAAGTGAAATCTAACCTTTATTTACACACTCTTTAAATCTCAGTTTCCTAATTTGTGAAATGGGTTAATCTACCTTATAGAATCGTCACAAGAAATAAATTTCAAAAGCGGCAATTCAAAAAGGAATGAAAACAACTCTGTATTTACCAGTGAAACCATCTCAGTCTCACGTTCTTGGCAGAAAAGACTCAATTATAAATTTAACCACAGTAATAAAAATACAGTAATACAGATTTTATGTTTCATCTTGGGTTGATTTTAATAAATTACCTTTTCAAATGAAGTTTTCCATTTAGACTATATTTTTATATTTAGTGCCATAAAGTTGTTCAAAATACTCTATTCTCAACTATTTGTATGAATCAAGTCTGTATAGAGGCCCCCGCTTTTACTCATGATATTTCTAAGCATTCATTTTATCTAGTTCCAAGAATTTATTGAATTTGGGGTTTCTTTAATTCCACTTGTCCCTCGCCTGTATAATTGCTGACATGTATTTTTATATGTATTTTAGTCATCACCTAATATTATTTTTAAATTTTTGTATACTTAATATTTATTCATTTATATCCATATATTACAATTTCTGTTGCTGTTCACTTGTCTCTGCATTTGCGGGGTGGGTAATTTAGGGTTTTTTTTTAAGTTTTCCTAGTGACTGAAGTATTCTGCCATTAGCATTTTATTCAAATTTTGTGAGGTTCTGCAGGTAATAATCTCTCTCTTTTTTGTGCCTTTTTAATTCCTTAGAGATGTTTTTATTTCAACTTTAATTGTGAAAAATATTTTCAGTGGCTGTAGAATTCTAGATTGAAACATTTTCATTCAGCATTTAAAGTTGGTTTTCCATTGTATTCTGTTTTCCTGCTCTTTCTGTTGACAACTTGGCTCTTAATCTGAACGTTAGCGAATATATTAGTCACAGGTGTTGTAAAGCCCATATCTAGTATCTTCAATAACTGGATCATTTAAAGGTATGTTTCCATTGTCTGGTTTTTCTCTTAATTTCTATTAATAAGTTTTTCAGTTAGCTACTGCTGTGTTATAAGCAACTCCAAAACTGAGTGTCTCCTATTGCTCATGAATCTACCAATCAACTCCTTGTAGTTCTCATCTCATTTGGATTCCATTATGTATCTGCAGTCAGCTAGGTATAAAGTTGGTGTATCTATTAATCATGGCTTCACCCTTTCACAAGTTTGAGATGAGCTTTAAACTGGTCTAGAATAGATCAGATAGAGCAAATGGGCTCTGAGCTGTCTTCCATGTGTCCCTCATTCTCTAATATGTTGTGGTGGTGATAGGAATCGAAAACAGAGAGACAGAGAGGGAGAAAGAGAAAGAGAGAGAAATATACAAATCTTGAGCCCTGAACTGATACGTGATCACTTTCAGCAT
Source organism: Colobus angolensis palliatus (assembly GCF_000951035.1). Classification (NCBI taxonomy): domain Eukaryota; kingdom Metazoa; phylum Chordata; class Mammalia; order Primates; family Cercopithecidae; genus Colobus; species Colobus angolensis. Next base: position 14,419,545 of record NW_012113141.1, on the reverse strand, counting down.
ACTCAATATAAATCACAGCTCATCGCACCCATTGTCTGCCTAGATACAACGGATGGGGAAATGGCCTCTGTCTCTTGATGGAAGGAACAGCAAAGACATAGTGCAAGGAACATAGATTCAAGTAACAATACAATTGGGATTATTTTTGCAATTAAAGCGTAATTTTTATGTTTTATTTTTGAATTGAATGCAATTTGCATTGTATGCCATCCATTTTAGAGGCCGTGCATGTTATCTTCCTTCAGAAAAGCTTAACCCTGCCCTCTAGATGGCAGTACAGCAGCAGATTATCTCAATGGAGCCACAAATTTAGCTCATTCAAGGCTGCTCTGCAGCCTTTGAAAGGACATATTTATTTCTGTTTTCCCCTACTCCTTACTAAGTGACGTTCCAGGAGTCCAGAAAGTGTTTCTGAGGGCCCCTTCTTTTTTTCTGAATTCTGAATTCAAATATCTGTCTTCCTTGCACTGTGAGATTGCCAAAAAGTATTCTCTTTCTAAGCCCCTTTGTGTTTGGCTATTTTGTCATTTGCCCTTTGAAGCTTAAACACAAATGACTAAAGGAGAAAATCTGTGTTAAGTATTGGTCTCACTTGTCTGCAGTTGCCTTCTCTATCAGATCTTGACCTTCTAAATTCTGGTTGTTTTGGCAATCCCAAAATGCAGTTTTTTTTGTCTCAGAACTCCATAGGTTGGTTAAAGCTCTATTAGCTTCTTTATCTCTCAGCACTGCTCTATGCCTAGCTCCTTACCATCTTGCCTGTGATAAGATTTGGATAATGCCTTGAGAGATTTTCATTAGCATACGGAAAGTTGGTTTATCTCAATAAACTTCTCCCCAGGATATGGCCTCTCAACTCCTGGCTGCCTTGCCAGCTCAAAGTTGATGCCTTTAAACAGATTACTAAAAACAAACAAATAAACCTATTTTATGCAGCTTTTCTAGCTGTCTTCAGTGGGGGTCTTAGTCTCCTCCAATCTATTTGATCATGGCTAAAACACAAGTCCATCAGAGTATTTGTTTTACTTGTATTCCAAACCCCATAAAACATCATGAGTATTATTTTTAATAGTAAACATTCATTTTATGTTTACCCTTCCCATTATTTTTCCTCCTTCCTCTATTTCTTTGTTTCTATTTGGGATCCTATTCTTTTTACCTCAAAAATATTTTTTAATGTCTCTTTTAATGTAGTTCTGCTGATAATAAATTATATCAGCTTTTATTGATTTGAAAATGCCTTTTTTACATTAAATTGGAAAAATATATTATTTGGGCATTAAATTGTATGCGTACTGTTTTCTTTTGGGAATTTATCTCATTTCCTGTGGCTTATGCTCTTTTCGTTACACAATTGGCTCTATGTCCTTTGTTCACGTTTGAAGGCAATCTGACTTTTTTTTTAAATGTTTCCAAAATTTTTCAATATTCTTTATTTTCAGCAATTTGACTATGATATGCCATAGTAGGATTTTCTTTGTAATTACCCTGTCTTTTTTTTGTTGTTTCAGCTCATTGAATCTATGACTTTATATCTTTTATCAGATTTTAAAAATTCTTAACCATAATCTCTCCCAAATGTTATCTCTCTTTTTGCCTTGTGTGAATCCAATCAACAGATAAGAAATCTTATCAGTATATTCCACCTAAGATATTATAGTCATTATTATATTTTTTCACTCTTTTTTCTCCATGTCTTACTTTGAATATGTCCTAATGCCCTATTTTCCAGAATACAAATCTTCTCTTTAACTATAAATAACTTGCTATTAATCCTATATATATTTCATTAATAACTTTATTTGTCAGTTTTCAATTCTATAGTTCTTCATCCTGTCATTTATTTTTCTGAATGTATTTATCAGTTGTTTTCTTAAAAATATATATCTGATAAAAAACAACCTTGTAAATCTGTTTTTACTGTCTGTTTTAACTTATTCTTGTTCATTAGTTTTCCAGGTAAGTTTATTGCTTCCTGTAGAAAGTAGAAAAGTTCCTCTTTGAAGCTCACCTTGGTTTAAAAATAAAATAATAGACACTAGGAATAATAGCTTCTTACTCTGAAGTCTTCTACCAACTATCAGTTCCTACACTTTAGCCCAGTTAGTTGCTTTGGCTTACTCAGGTATGTCTAGACAGGCCCAGGTAAGTCTTAGCTCATAGCTTATGCTTCTTCCTTATTTGGAAATGTTATTGCTTCCTTAAACCTTTCATAAGCAACTTCCTCTCCTTCTTTGTTTGCACTTACCTATTTAGGAAAGTTTCAGGTTTTTAGCAAATCAGGTATCAGTTTAAAACTATAAGGTCCAGCTCCAGTCAATGGATGCAGGACACAGAAGTAAGGACTACCAAAATGCTTAAGGGATAAATATGTCTGTTTTTCCTTTGTTCAAATGTGCTCTCACTATTGTTCCATCTGTGAAGGGCACCCTTTCTGCAGAAAGTAAAGACTGCCTTGCTGAGAGATCCTTTGTCTCCATGCTGACTTTTCTTCATGGCACCGATCATCTGTTTCCAACAGTTCCTAAACATTGTGTATTAAAAAATAAGAGATTAAAGATAATGCATTTTCCAGCAATTTTCTGTACATATTAGCAGGCAATTAAAGTGAGAGTAGATCATTTTTCTACAACCAAACTTGGTTTTAAGCTTTGTAAGTTCTAGTTTCTTTCTGATTTACCATCAGTTTTACAGTGTGATCTTTCAGGGACCTCAAGTGAAACCTGGAAATACTCCGCCTAAGAGTGCTGTAAGTTCCAAATTTCTATTTTGACGGCAGAAAGAGACTGCTAAGAGCTGAAATTAGGAAGTCAAACTTATATTAGTGTTGGTTTTGTGGATGTTTTAAGAAGAGAAGCCACAGACGTTTAGCTGCCCAGAGAGCTTTCCTTTTCTCTGAAATCTTGGCCTCAAATCCCAGCTATTTTGAAGATACCATCAAGAAATGTATTGTTTTCAAAACTAGCTTTTTATTAATCTTCTGAAGAAGGGTTGATCTGTTATATACAGCTAGTGCATCATAGCCACAGGCTTATTGCTTCTTTTTGAAAAAGTCGTTGTATATACTTCTTTTCATTGTTGTTCTTCAGTATCATCATACTTTACATTTTAAAATGCTTTATGGAAAATATTTTCAATATTTAATTCATTATCCCTCATTATTGTCAAAGTGTACTCTACATGGTAACCATGCTATGATTGTAATATATATGTGTAAAAATTGTTCTTGATCTTAGGAAATAGAAATTAAAGTTTTCCAGGCATATTAGCTGCAACTTTTTCATCACTCTCTCCTCTCCTCTTGGTCTTCCGGAAATAACATTCTGGAAAACACACACACACACACACACACACACATACATACGTATATGTATATATGTAGAGTAATCTCTCAGTATCAGCAGGGCATTGGTTTCAGGACCCACCACTTGAGGATACCACAATTCACAGATGCTTAATTTCCTTATATAAAATGGCATAGTGTTTGCCTATAATCTATGCCCATCCACCCTTATATTTTAAATGACCTCTAGATTACATATGATACCTAATGCAATGTAAATTCTATGTAAAAGTTGTTACACTGTATTGTTTTAAAAAATAACAAGAAAACTAGTCTTTACATGTTTGGTGCAGTCATTCCCTTTTTGTAGTCCCCTAAACTTTTATCTATAGTTGGTTGAAATCTAAATTATATCTAAAATATAATCATTAATATATTAACTATTTGATATATTAATGTTATGCAATTAATTATGGCATACAATTAAAATAACATTATATTAATTTTTGGAAAGCATGTATAGAGGGAAGACATTATATTTGTTATATAATTGAATTATATTATTTATATATAGATATGACATAATATATTTTAATTAAATACTAACATATAGTATCGGTATTCTGAAAAAATATTAAACATATATACATAGAAAGAGCACACACAAAGTAAAAAAGTTGGAGATAATAATGGAAATATTGGAAAGATAATAATGGAAGGATCTGTATACTGTCTTCAAAATTTTTCTGTGTAAAATTATATCTAAAAAACTGGGGAAAAATAATATATTTGTCTATACTTTAGATTTTTATAACATAAAAAATGGACTTTGTGGAGGTGAGATCTGACATGTAAGTAGCAGTCATGGAAGCAGTGTTTAAAAAGTTTGTTTTATTAAAAAATTAAGTTTCCGGCTGGGTGTGGTGGCTCATGCCTGTAATCCCAGCACCCTGGGAGGCCAAGGCAGGTGGATCACTAGGTCAGGAGTTTGAGACCAGCCTGACCAACATAGTGAAACCCTGTCTCTACTAAAAATACAAAAATTAGCCGGGTGTGGTGGTGCACTCCTGTAATCCCAGCTACTCAGGAGGCTGAGGCAGGAAAATCACTTGAACCTGGGAGGCAGAGGTTGCAGTGAGCCAAGATGGTGCCCTTGCACTCCAACCTGGGTGACAGAGCAAGACTCTGTAAAAAAAAAAAAAAAAAAAGTTAAGTTGTGAATGGGGAATCTTTTTAAAACAGATGGTTTAAATTACTTTCTATTAGATTAAATTAATTGTTCATTTTGCCTTGAATTGTCTCTGTCTCATTTCTTTAAATAGCTACCATTATCTCACTAATACATTGTAGACACAACACATAAAATTATGCCTGCTATTGACTCAGGCCAAGTCAGTTTATACTCAGCTTGAAATTAAAATATTCTGTTTCGTTATGTACACTCACAGACTTAATGAACATGTTTCTTTTTCACACATAATTTCTTAAACTAATTCAGTTTCATCTTCTGTTTATTAATTTTTGAATAACTATTAATTGTGAGAACATTATAGCACATTAATAGTAAAATGAATAAAGCAAAAATCCCTATAACCCCCTAAAAAAAACGTTTTACATCTTCATTTCAGTTTTCTTACAGAGTCTTCAAAATGCTCACTGTTTGTTGATGCATAATGTCCCATCAGGTTGTTGCTCCATAGTTTACTTAACAACTTGTCTTTGATGGACATTAGGTTGGCTTACAATTTTTAACAATCATGAATAATATGTCACTAATTTTGATGCAACCTACATGAATAAAATGTAATTTCAAATCTTTATAAATGTGCCTCTCTTGGGAAAAAGCACACATTCTTCTTCCTTTATTAATATTCTTATAACATTAAAACATGGTGTGCTGGAAATGATGGAAGGACAATTTTGCTGCACCTCAGAAAAACTCTCAGCATACTGAGGTCAGTGTAGAAAAAGGAAACTGTTAATATAGGCTTTATTTTGTTGTTATAATGTGTTGGTATTTAATGTAATTGAGGTGTAACTTAACACAACGTGTTATATATGCATCTCCAATATTATGCATCTCATATTTAATTAGTAATTTTACACACCTGGAAAATGGGTCCAATATTGTTTGAGAAATTTTGAGCAATGTAGTTGAGTAAAAATAACCCAAAGCCCAGCCGGGCACGGTGGCTCACACCTGTAATCCCAGCACTTTGGGAGGCCAAGGTGGGCAGATCACCTGAGGTCAGGAGTTCGAGACCAGCCTGGCCAAAATACTGAAATCCCGTCTCTACTAAAAATACAAAAATTAGTCAGGAGTGGTGGAGTGGTGGCAGGCGCCTGTAATCCCAAATACTAGGGAGGCTAAGGCAGGAGAATCACTTGAACCCAGGAGGCAGAGGTTGTAGTCAGCCGAGATCCCGCCATTGCACTCCAGCCTGGGGGAGAAAAGCAAGACTTTGTCTAAAAAAAAAACCCTAAGCCCTTCACAGATACTTCAAGGCCTATCACTCTGTGACCAGGTGTGTGGCCTTCTGCCAACACCTAAAAAGTTGCCTTGATTACCATCTTTCCAAAGGGTCTGCCTACATGTATTCAGGCTTCTAAGACATGCTCAGATAAGTGATGTTTCTTTAACAAACAGGCATGAGAGGTCTCCATTCCCTAACTCTTCGTGTTTTGCCCTTCTCTATATTATCCCTCACTGAGTCCTTAAATGGAAACATGTACACTCGTGTATGTGCATTCACATATATTTCAAGTATTGTTTGTATATACCATGCGACGTGACTACCAAAATTCTACCTTGGGCTAGTATCTCAGTACTATTACTAATATTACTCACAGTAATTAACTACAAATTCATTACTATGCTGGACTCCATTTGACACCCACAGTCTCCTGAAACTCTTAAAAGCCTTTCCCTGCCCTGCCCATAAGGTATCTTAATTGGGTAGATGGCATTTTATTCCCACAACCCATGTGTGTCCTCAGCATCCTTAGGCTTCTTGGAACCTACCTCAGAGACAATAAGCCAAAGGAAAAAGAATAAATTTCTTCCTGGATTTGCATTGTGATGTAAACAAACCAGTTTTTTTAAAATGAACCAATTAGATGAATTTGAAACTGATTATGTATTTGATGAGATTAAGAAATTGTTTTAGGTATAATGATTGTATTATAATGTTTAAAGGGAGGGAGTATTTATCTTCTAGAAGTATACACTGAAACATTTATTGAAGTAATTATGTAACATCAGGGAATTGCTTTAAAAAATACAATCAGCGGCCAGACACGGTGGCTCACACCTGTAATCTCAGCACTTTGGGAGGCTGAGGCATGCGGATCACCTGAGGTCAAGACCAGCCTGGTCAACGTGGTGAAACCCCGTCTCTACTAAAAGTACAAAAATTAGCCGGGGATGGTGGCAGGCACCTGTAATCCCAGCTACTCAGGAGGCTAAGGCAGGAGAATCACTTGAACCCAGGAGGCAGAGGTTGCAGTGAGCCGAAACCGTGCCACTGCACTCCAGCCTGGGTGGCAAGAGCAAGACTCCGTCTCAAAAACAAACAAAAAACCAAAAACAATAGGGGTGAGGAAGAATGAGTCAGGGTTTATATAGGTGAAACTAGATTGTTAAATGCTGATAATATTTGAACCTGGAAAATGTCTATATGGGGCTTTATTATACTATACAGTATTTATTTATTCACTTATTTTTACTAAGGTACATGGCATCTCCATTCAATTGCCTTATTTTCCTTTAATTAAAAAATAAAGATGAAAGAAAGAATAAAAGAAAGAAGGAAAGAAAGAAAGCTATATTTTATAAATTTTCATAATAAAATTATTTCTTAAACTATTTTTATCTAGTCTAATCAGTCTTTGTTTCTTGTACCAAGATGTGCCTCCTTCTAAATTAACTGGCACATATATGCTGCTGTTAGTGGAAGCACCATTACCCATGGAGAGTGCCCTTGTTCTGGTTACAATAATACAATCAAATCAGGAAAAAATGAATCTGCATATTGTACGTGAGCACAGTTTTTGTAAATTAACTGCCTGGTTTTAAATCCTGTTCTACCACTAGCCAGCTGCCAGCACGTGAGAAAAATTCACTCAAATACTCCTCATATTTAAAAGGAGAATATTAAAAATAACTGTATCTTATGGTTGTTGTCTTGATTAAGTGAAGCAATCCATATAAAGTGTTTTGCATAATATATGGAACATAGTAAATTTTAAACAAATGTTTAAAGTCAAATTGAACCAAAAAATCACATATTAATATGTTTGTCAAAGTCCACATCATTCCATCTTAGATAACATATGTGATGCATCAGTGTCACAGTACAGGGAAATCTCTCTAAATCCAGCTCATTTCCTTTTAATAATCAATGGCCCAGTAGGATATCAAAGCCATTTCTGCTCATCCGTCCTGCAACTTCAGAATTCTTGGTATTTGATTTCTTGTGAGTCACCATCTGAACCAGAACTCTATCCACACAGACAAGAAATAGATGCAGGTCAGGCACAGACTAAATGGTACTTACAAAAGAAACATTTCTCCAAATTAAAGATAGTGAGATTCAAGACTGTCTACAATATACATTACTAGGTCTCAAAAATTTTTGCTGAAGACGATAATTTTTTTTCCTTATTTTTACAGAAATAAATATCCCTGCCAATAGTTTTTCAAGAGTAATTAAATAGCCTGCATAATGATTGTATTCTATGTGAAATACACTGAAGAATTTCAAGTAGCAATTTATAGGTTGTATACAGTTTTTATTCCACTTTCAAGTTCTTAGGATCAAATTTTAGCCAAGATTGCAGCTCTTCCTTTTTTTGATTTCTTCAGTTACACACAGTAAGCTTTGTACAAAATTCAGTAATGAAAATTTAGCTAGGGGATCATGGCACAGAAAATGTATTTTCCCTGGACCTTCCTTTTTCACCTTTTCCAGATTCTCCAATACTCTGTTATTTCCTGAGCACTATTCTTCATAAATATAGATATAGTTGTAAGTGAGGTACAGGTGTAAGTATAAGTATAAAAGGTAAAAATAAGTTGTAGGGTATAGGCAGTGAAGGATGTATATATTCAGAACTAAAAGAAAAATCAGTTGTTAAGCATATAACTTTGTATGAGTTATCTAATTCAATTTTATCAGTGACCACTCACTGTATAATTAACACTGCAATGCATAACCATTCTGTATTCTTATGAATATGTCAGTCTAATAGGTATCTTACAGGTATCTTTCTATCTTTCTAATCTTATAGGTATCTTTTCACTTTCTTTGAACACTCATGGATTCAATGTCTCATTTAAAAAAAAAAAAAACTTATCACCTATTTGAAGAATACAATATGAGTAAAGAAGACATAATTTCGTGACACAACCATGAGTTAAAATGAAATGTTATTAAGTTACTTCAAATAATCTTTTAAGATTTTCTACACAGTAGTGATATTCACCATTGCAAAAACAAATCTTGTGCTTGGATTGTTGCAATTCTCATATTTCTACATCTTGGCTGAAAATACAAGTCTATTTTCTATCATCTTGGTACATAATTTTTATGAGAATTACCTGTGGAATTTAAATTTTATGCCATTGTTACTTTTGAACACTGAGTTTTAAAAATGACTAGCAGGGACATGTTTTTCAGATACAGTTACTCATAACTGTAGACAAGTAGTAGAAAATACATAATAGAAAATTGTAGAAAAATATCAAAAACATGACTCAATTTTATGTGTGTATAAATACTTACACATATATTAAAATCTCTGCTAAAGCACATGAAAGACTTGAATAAAAAGGAAGATATGCCACAGTAGTAGATGATTTGGCCTATCATTGCAAACTTTGCAATATCAAACTAATCATCTTATGATGTTTTATTAAAATTTTATTGAATAGTTTAGAAACCAAATGCAACTATTTTGAAAGAATAATGGTCTACAAATAGTTAAGATAATTGAAAAGAGAAATAAAGAGGGAGTACTTGTCCCATCTGATGATATAACACATACAGACTAGTAACCTCACCTCACTATGTGGTGCTGTCACTAAAAGGTACATAAAATAAATCAGTGGAACAGAATAGGTGTCTCAGAAACAGACTGATGTACACTAAATAGTAGATATATTACACAAGTAGCATTAACAAATCACTGAAATAATGCAAGATATTTTTAATGTTTTGTTTTTAAAAAACTTGGATGACAATGTAAGAAAAAATAAAGTTAGATATCTCATACCATATACCAAAAATTAAAGATGTAAAACTACATAAATTACAAAAGAAAAACTAGAAAAACATCTTTATAATTAGAGGAAAGGGCATAATACTTTAAGCAAGGGGAGGAATGATGACTTTACACCAAATTTGAAGTGTTTAATTCAGCAACACCATAGACAAAGTTAAGTATGGGATGACAAATTTAGAGATGATATCTCAGTGTTTGAAACTAACATGAAATAAAAATTCAAAATGCTCATTATTCTTGATACAGCAGATCAAGATAACAAACTATATGAAAATAAGAAAAGGAACAAAAACAGAAACTCTGAGGTTAAGAAATCCGAAGGCGGCCGGGCGCGGTGGCTCAAGACTGTAATCCCAGCACTTTGGGAGGCCGAGACGGGTGGATCACGAGGTCAGGAGATCGAGACCATCCTGGTCTACACGGTGAAACCCCGTCTCTACTAAAAAAATACAAAAAACTAGCCGGGCGAGATGGCGGGCGCCTGTAGTCCCAGCTACTCGGGAGGCTGAGGCAGGAGAATGGCATAAACCCGGGAGGCGGAGCTTGCAGTGAGCCGAGATCGCGCCACTGCACTCCAGCCTGAGCGACAGAGTGAGACTCCATCTCAAAACAAAAAAAAAAAAACAAAAAAAAAGAAATCCGAAGGCTAATAATCATATGAATGATTCATCTGTAATAACATTCTGAGAAATACAAATTAAAATAAGAATGAGATTCTACAACTTTGATAATGCCAAAATTAAGAAATTAAAATAGCATATGATAAAATAATGTAAAATTCAATTGTTAGCCATGACATGAGGAAACAGGAATTCAAATGCACTTCTGGTAGGAATGCAAACTGGTACAGAAGGGGAAAGCAATCAGGGCCTACTAATGACAGTTATCCAAATCACACTCTAGGAATCCTTTTATCTCTAAGAAGTTCTCTCAAGGACCTGTAAAGGAAAATACACAAGGAGGTACATTGCTACAAGGAGTTATCTATAATGTGGCATATTTATTCACTATTAAATATATAACATTCAGAGTGGATTTCCACAGGTTTTTAAAAGATAAAGTTGAGTTTATCAAATAAACAAAAGAAAAAATCTGTAAAACAATACCATTTGTAAAATTAAACCCACACATACACATAAACAAGCACATGCATAAAGAAAAAAAAACTACAAAGAGCAAACTAAAATCAAAGCAAATAGAATGTAGGAAATGATAAACATTAGAGCTGAAACCAATAAAACTTTACAAATAGATAAAATCAGCAAAGGCAAAGGTTGGTTTATCTAAAAGAGCAACAAAATTGGAAAACCTTTAGCTAGACTAAGAAAAGGAGAAATGATTTAAATTACTAAAATGAAGAAGAGAAGCTATTACAATCAACTTTATAGAAATAAAAGGATTGTAAGGGAAATACTAAAAAAATTTATGCTAACAAACTAAATAGCCCAAATGAAAAGTACAAATTTCTAGGAAAATACAAATGATCAAAATGAACTCAGGAAGAAACAGAAATCTGAAAAACACTTCTCAGTATGTTCTATGAGGTCATGATTGCCCTGCTACTAAAGCCAGACAAAAAACTCCTGATAAAATAAAACTGCAGGTGAACACTGGTTGTGAATACAGACACAAACATTGTCAGTAACACACTAGCAATTAGAATCTGGCAACAAATCAAAAGGATGATACACCATGACCAAGAAGGATTTTTTCCAGGAATGCAACATACAAAAATTAATCAAGGTGACATCACCTTAATAGAATAAAGAACAAATACCTTCACATGATCATCCAAAGAGATGTAGAAAATGCATTTGACAAAAGCCTTTCATGACAAAACCACTCAACAAATTAGAAATGGATGGAAACTTCCTCAAACAAACAAGAAGCATCTCTAAAAAGGATAACCACTATTTAATTAATGGTGAAAAGTGAACATTACCATTCTAAGATGAGAAATGGTACAGAGATGCCCACACTCACCACTGTATTTAACATAATACCGAAGGCTGTAGCTAGGGCTATTAAGCAAGAAAAAGTAATAAGTCATGTCCATATAGGAAAAGAAGAAGTAAAGGAATGTCTGTTTGCAGATGGCAAGGTATTATATATAGAAAATCCTAAGACATTAAAAAATACTATTAGAGCTATTAAATGAGTTGGGGCACATGGCAGAATACAGTCAGTAAACAAAAATCAATTGTATTTCTATACATTAGCAAGGAACAATTCAAAAATGAAATTAAGGGACAATTCCATTTACAATAATATCAAATGAAATAAACTACTTATTGATAAATTGAACAACAGAAGAATAAAACTTGTATACTAAAACTACAAATCATCATTAGAAGACACTGAAGAAAACTTACATAAATGGAGACATTCTATTTTCATGGATAGGAAGATATAATGTTATTAAGAGGGTAATATGCCAAATTTATCTACAGATTCAACACAATCACAATCATATTTCCAGCTGGTATCTGTCAAGAGATTGACAGGCTTATCTTAAAATTCACACGGAAATGAAAGAGTCTCAGATTAGCCAAAAGATTCTTTAAAAAAGAACAAGGTAAGAGAATATGCACTTCCTGGTTACAAAACTTACTGTAAGCTATGTTAATCAAAACTGTGTAGTACTGCCATAAGGATAAACATGTGGAATAGAATTTGAAGTTCAGAAATACACCATCTATTTTTTGACAACTGATATTTAACAAGGGTGTCAAAACAATTCAACAGGGAAATAATTTTCTTTTAACAAACAGTTCTGGGAAAGCTGGATTCACATTCAAAAAAACGAAGTTTGACCTCCTACCTCCACACATGTACAAAAATTAATTCCAAATAAAGTGGGTCAAATAGCTAAACGTTAACAATGGAAAACTCGTAGTAGAAAACATACACATACATCTTTGTGATCTTAGATCAGGGAATGGTTTATTAGGTGTGACACCTGAAGCACAAGCAACCAAAGGGAAAAAAAAAAATAGATACATTGGACCAAATCTAAATTAAATATGTGTGTGCTGCAAAGGACACCATCCAAAAGATAGCTAGATAGACAGATCCAAAATGTATTTCCACAAACGTCTTACAACTCAATAATGAAAACAGAGATAACCTAGCCAAAAAAATGGACAAAGAATTTGAATAGACATTCATTCAAGAAATATATACAACTGGCTACTAAGGGCTCGCAAAGGGTACACAACATAAATATTCATTAGGGAAATGCAAATCAAAACCACAATGAGATACTACTTTCACACCCATTAGTATGACGATAATCAAAAACACAGAAAATAGCAGTGTTGACAGGTTTGGAGAAATTAGAACCCAATAAATTGCTGGTGGAAATGTAAAAATATGCAACCACTTTGGAAAGTAGCTGGATAATTCCTCAAAAATTGAAATGTACGTTACCAGATAGTCTAGCAATTCCACTCCTATGTATATATCCAAGAAAATTGGAAACATATATCTACACAAAACATGTACATGAATATTCCTAATGGCAGTATTTTATAATAGTCCCATAAGTAGACACAATCCAAATGGTCAACTGAGGAATAAACAAAGTATGATAAATCAAATCAATGAAATGCTATTCATTAATAAAAATAAAAGTATTGATACATGCTACAGTATCAATAAACCCTAAAAACATTCTGTCAAAATGCTTATGAAAGAAGCCAGATGCAGAAGGTCACTATTGTGTTATTCCATTTAATCATTCTGAAATGTCCAGAATAGGCAAATCTGTAAAAACAAAAAGTGGATTAGGGTTTCCCAGGAGATGAGCAGGAAGGAAAGAAGGATGGGAAATGACTCCTAAAGACTGGATTTCCTTTTGAGGTGCTGACTGAACAGCCTTTTGAATAACTTTAAAAACACTTACTTGTACACTTTACAAGGGAAGTCTTCATAGTATGTAAATTATATCTCAATAAATAAAAGCAAAAATATTTTTCACACATATTAAAATAAATAATTGGAAGTTAGATTTGAAGTACAGATAATAAAACTATTGGAGCGATTTACCCATTTTGGGAAAGAGATGTAGAGTATGCAGGTACAAGTTGAAAAATTACATTTTCTTCCTTCTCATTGGTAGCTTCCACATCTTTTCAGGCAGCTAGATTTTAGGGAAAATGCTCAATGTCTAAGATGGGGAGCACTATTTCCGATATCATAAGCTAGAAATTACCATGCCTGTACCAAAATATCTCATGTACCATATAAATATATACACCTATTATGTACTCCCAAAAATTTTTAATAATAAAAAAATTCATGAGTTAGCAATATTTCCTAATGATGATGAATATATATTGATATAAAATATCTTTTAGACAACACATCTCTATCTTAAGCAAAGTTTGTTAAGATAACGTTTTAATTATCACTTATGTTTTAACTTGCATAATCAATATTAACATTTTTTGCTACGGCACAGTTTTAACTACAGCCTGGTATGGTGGTATACACCTACAGTCTCAGCTATTTGGGGGCTGTAGTGGAAGGATCACTGGATTCCAGGAATCCGAGGACAACTTGAGCAACATAGTGAGATCCTGCCTCTGAAAATATGAAAATAAATAAATAAAAGTTTTAACAAATTATATTTTAGAAGAGTTTCATAAAAGGCATAATCATAAGTGCTTGTCCAAAATGCAGATCCATTTGGGAAGACAATGAATAAGAACACTTCATTTCTTAGGACTTTCTACCCAAAATTTTAGATCTATTTATTATAATTCTATTAAGTGTTTCTGAATAGTAATGAGCTGATTTTTTAATGTTTTCATGTCATCTGGAAAATTCTTCATTCTTTTAAAAAAGCAAAAAACATAAAAATCACTAACGTTATAACAAAATAGCCTGTGTTCATTTTCAGCCACTATAAAAGAATATAACAAACTGGATAATTTTTAAGTAAAATAAGTTTATTTGGCTCATGGTTCTGGAGACTGAGAAGTCCAAAACTGAATGGCCACATCTAGTGAGGGCCTCCTTGCTGTGTCATTAACATGACAGAAGGGTAAGTAAGCATGCAGGAGACAGAGAGAACTAGGCCCAAACTTGTCTTTTGTATCAAGAACCCACTTCAATAACTAATCCACTCCCATGATAATGGCATTAATACATTCATGAGGGCAAAACCTTCATGATGCAATGATCTTTTAAAGTCCCTGCCTCCCAACACCATTGTATTGGCATTTCACGAATATATTTCACAATGTTTTGGGGGAACATTCAAACCATAGCAGGCTTTCTGCCAAAATAGTTATATTTATTTTGTAAAATATATGGAAGTGAAAAGGTCATGAGTGATAAAATACAAATACCACATTTTATGAGATGAGTCTTGGTGTGGCTTGGTTAAATGTGGCACATGTATCAAGATATTCAAGTAAACATCAACTGAAGAGCAAACATATGCAGTCATTTGAGAGAACTGGGTCCAATCGAAGGAAAGAGTGGATAACAACAAAAAAGTTCAAGGGAGTCCCACCAACAGGCAGAACTAGAAAGTCATTATGCAGAATAGGGCAGATTTAGAAGACAAGAGTTCAGTAGATGGGAGCAGCACAAGAGGAGGGAATGTCAAATAGGAATACAAAATGGTGAAAAAGTAAAGATCACGCCTGTAATCCCAGGACTTTGGGAGGTGGAGGCGGGTGGATCACTTGAAGTCAGGAGCTCGTGGCCAGTCCGGCCAATATATTGAAACCCTGTCTCTATTAAGAATACAAATAATAATAATAATAATTAGCCAGTGTTGTGGCGCACACCTGTAATCTCAGCTCCTCGGGAGGCTGAGGCAGGAGAATCACCTGAACCCAGGAGGCAGAGGTTGCAGTCAGCTGAGATCTCATCACTGCACTCCAGCCTGGAGACAGAGCAAGACCCCGTCTCAAAAAAAAAAAAGAAAAAAAAGTAAAGGTAATAATAGGTAGTGAAAAGAAAGTGTAGTGACTATCTAAATTTTAAAGCAGTACTGTCATGGTTCGACTCACGTTGATTATGGAAATATTCATAATCTGATCTGTCCAATAGAACAGCCACTAACACATGGCTAATGAATTCTGGAAACGTGGCTAGTGCGACTAAGTTTTGAATTTTCTTTGATTTTAATTAAGTTAAATTTAAATAGACACACGTGGCAATTAAAATAGGCTCTTGTATAAGGCAGCACAGATGTAGAATGGTTGGAGTTAAAAAGCAGTCTCTTCAAACAACAGAAAACATTGTTATTAGCTCTTCTTTATGTATGCTCTCACCCTGTAAGGTTCTCTACACTCAAGTTTTGTGAGAAAACCCTAAAAGTTTCAGACAATTTGCAAGTGGAAAGAACATGAAAACTGAGTATATGTAATCCAGGCATTAAAATAATTTGGCTTAATTCTCAATAAATTTCAGCATACTAATGGATGACCCTGCTCTTCATCTTATAAGTGTTTAGAAATATGAAAGATCTTTAAGTAGGTATAATAATCAGATTTTTATGTAAGGGTTCATTCTTCTTGCAATGTGGAGAAGCAACAAATTCCTTGAGTACAATGTCTAGTTTTCATCAGATCAGTATTGATCCATATCCAGTCTATGAAGTAAAGGCACTTATCTCTGATAAGTTCTCAAACAATTTCAATTGACCTCTGGTCTACCGTTCCCCAAATGAGAGTCCTTGCATCCATGATGTGATTATGGTATCTCATACTGTAGAATTACCATCAAGGGCTGCACTTCTCAAAAAGCCAAAATACTCAGACTTTACTCTCAAGTTGAATGAGTCAGGTACGTTATATTACCTTTCTTCTGTAGCTAGAACTATGTGAATATCCCTAAACCATGATATTATTTATATTTATGATTAAATAAATATGTCAGGATGAACTTACAATATGCCTGAAAGAAAACTCCATTAGCAAAATACTTTTCAAAACCTTGATTATCATTATGAGAACCTGAATTTATCATGTAGGATTTAAATACATGCACAAAGTGGGCACGGTGGCTGACGCCTGTAATCCCAGCACTTGGGAGGCTGAGGCAGGCGGATCACTTGAGGTCAAGAGTTCAAGACCAGCTTGGCCAACATGGTGAAACCCCATGTCTACTAAAAGATACAAAAATTAGCTGAGCATGGTGGTGCATGCCCATAATCCCAGCTACTTGGGAGGCTGAGGCAGGAGAATCACTTGAATCCACAATGCAGAGGTTGCAGTGAGCCGAAATCATGCCACTGCACTCCAGCCTGGGTGACAGAGCAAGACTCTGTCTCTAAATAAATAAATAAATACTCAAAAAGAAAATAAACTTTAAAGAGCTTAAAATCCTATACAAAAGGTGTGTATTAATTTAATTATTACAAAAAAATAAAGATTATAGATGTATGTTTGTAAATGGCTCATGATTTCTAATGTGGCCTCTTCAACTTTGGCACTAATTATTCTATGGAAGAATCTTAAAACACAAGGCACTGATGAATGCAGTGACCAAAAAGTTAACCAGTGTGTGAATTTCCTTTGATTTAGATTGGCAAATGCATGTGTAGATTTCACCTCATGGTACGACTAAGTTTCATTTTAGGAAATAAATAACTCTCACAAAACATAATGTGGAAGTTTGCACCTCTCCACATGTCTGTGCCTCATTCATGCACATGAGAACCATGGCTTCTACAACTTGGGAAACTCTCCTCTAACTCCACTGGGGCACATTTTGTGGTGGGACTCTCCACGCTGACCTGCTTTACTCTGAATTTTCAGCAACATCCATAGCCTACTTCTTCATGAAGTTGAGAAGACAAAAGAGATTTGTAGTATTGAAGGAAAAATAAGATACATGAATCTTTGCCAATAGATAATTTTAACATTAAAAGAGCACACTACAGTTTAGGATCCTATTTTTAATTAATCAACTTATATTTTACCTAGTCTACTATTTTTTTTTCCTGGCTTTCAATTCCATCGCATTTCCATGTATCCATAGCAATTTCTTCCTCTTGTTTTCTTTAGTTTCCTTTTAAAAATCAATTACATTCTTTAATTCTTGAGTTTAAACTTTAGGTCTTTATGCTAACTCATTTAGTTTATTAAAGAAATGATTTACTACTGTTAATTCACCTCAACACATAATTGAGCATCTTTTAATAATCATCAACTGTGTCTGTTCTCATAATCATCTAAACATTCTTTAATTCAATTTGTCATAGTCTCCTTGACATAAGTATTATTTTCTAGTTCTGTTGTAGTCAATATAATTTTTCATTTTATCTTTACCTTATTTTCTCTTTTAGTACTACAGTTAGATAATATGGCTTACAAATTATAAGTGTTTTGTATGTGTACCTTAGTGACTGAATTTTTAGAAATCCTTAAATATACTCTATTGTTTCTTGAAAATAAGATACATTTCCTGTTAATAGAATATAAATACATCTATTACATAAATCTTACTGTATTATTCAAATATTCTTTCTTTCTAGTTTACATTTCTGTGTTTGGTTTGTCAAGCTCTGATTCTGACTTTATGATTATATTGAAATCAATTTTTCTATTTTTTCTTTCCAAAAGATATTTTTTGATTGCTAAAAAATAAATGAATTGATTAATTTACTTGTCAACAGACAGAACATGGGCCTAGCCCCTCATTCTCTGTTCATCTGTGTGATGAATAAATCTTCAGGTCTGAATCAGAGGTCCAGCTCCCCATTTGAGTCAGTTCCCAGCACATTTGGCCAAGTACCTGTATTATTCTGCTGTTCAGAGTAGTATCGTCTCTTGATCCATTGCATGGGCCTCTTGTATGCTAAGATGTCCATTCCTAAAAAATTCAAGCATACTCAGCAATTTTATTGCTCTCTTTACTTTTAAAACTGGGACAAAAACATGATTTTGTTCATAATCTCTAAATGTGACTATTCCAGTAAATGTGATGGTTCAATGAAAAATCTGATTTGCTGCACTTTTTCCAATACACCCTGCTGTGAACAATAGTGATTTAATTAACAAACATAAGTACAATTACAAAAATAATGAATTGGAAACACAGTTCTAGCATTCTGTCTTTTAATGAGTTGGAATACATTAATCCTTGTACATACTTGCAGTGCCAGGATTGAAAGCGCTATTAAATGAGGAAACCAAAAGTGAAGATGGGGAAAAGACATCAGCAGGATACACAGTATGACCACTTCTTATTTTTCCTCCTCAATAAAATCTAGCTAACATTTCCGTGTTCATCTGGACGTCTTTCAGGAATGAACCTTGACTCATTCAAATGATGCGTAGTCAAACATGATGAGAGAAGCTGTTAGAAAACAATTACTGAACCCTAAAGAGCTCTATGTTGACTAAGCTCATGAGAAAAAGAATGCTTTCAAATAAAACATATAAATGGAATTACCTTAACTGTAGAGATCCACATACATACATGTGAGAATGCCTGTTCAGTTACATTAGGCTAAGTGTAAAGACCTGTCTGATCAGCAAGAGTTTACATTAAAATGATTTTATTCTATATTTAAACAAGACCAAATGACTGATGCAAACTTTGGCAAGTTTATTCTAGACTTCACACTGCTCATTTTCAATTTTAGAAAAATAATTAAACCAAAACCGGTCTCCACTGAGAAAATAATGTTTGTAAGGAAAATGAAAGGTTTTTCAAATGGTATAAAAACATCAGACTCTGCTTTTCTATATTTACTCGACTAAACAATGTTGTTTTCATATTTGCTCACTGGCCATGCTACAAATGTCCCACCCTGTCCATGACAATGAACTGAACCATCTTACCAGAGCTATTTCTGCCATCTGTTGTATTAATTCCATCCCCTTCACCTCCTCTGGCATGTCCCTTCATGAAGTAGCTTAATTTTTGACAGAGCAATCCTATTAAGAAGTAATTTTCCCCATAGCCTACAATAAGCATAACTGTATTAGGTCTTTTAAAAAACAACAAGACTTTCTTTCTACACACAATCTGGTAATCTGTCCACAGCCCTGAATAATAGATTCCTTAAACTTTCATTTGTCATAGTGGCAAAAAAAAAAAAAAAAGAAAAAGAAAATCATGCATCAGCTAATGTTTGGCTTATTCTTCCTACAGAATTCTATAACAATTACCGCCTTTATGAAAAAGATACAAAGGACAGCTGAGCACGGTGGCTCACACCTATAATCCCAGCACTTTGGGAGGCCGAGGCAGATGGGTCACCTGAGGTCAGGAGTTCGAAAACCAGCCTGGCCAACATGTTGAAACCCTGTCTCTATTAAAAATACAAAAAATTAGCTGGGCATGGTGGCAGGTGCCTATAATCCCAGCTACTCAGGAGGCTGAGGCAGGAGAATCACTTGAACCCAGGAGGAGGAGGTTGCAGTGAGCTGAGATCACGCTGTTGCACTTCAGCCTGGGCAATAAAAGCAAAACTCCATCTTGGAAAAACAAAACAAATAAACAAACAAAAAAGAAAAACAAAGGACAGCTGACTATGTTTAAGCTAGACAGTACATGTATTTTTATTTAAATTGCATTGCCAATGAGAAAAATATCTACCATACATTAACATACATTAAATACACTCAGTACAAATGTAACTCCTAGCATAAATACAATATGCAATATAATATGAAGTATATGTAGATGTTCAGAATGAATAGATGTGTACACATACCAATATACACATGTGTATATAAGATGTATAATTTAAAGTATTGCACACTTCTGTTCATTTATTCTATAAAATAATATTTATCAAATGTGTACTGTGTGCCAAGCACTATTCCAGGTGCTGAGAATAGCCAGTGAACAAAACAGACAATCTTGCTCTTTTAATGTTTATAGACCAGTGAAAGAGGAAACATATTAAGCATTATACATAATAAGTAAACACATTAACAGTAAGTTAGAAAGGGGTAAATGCAGGGTAAGCAGTATGAAAGTTTAAAATTTTAAATATGGGAATCAATTTAGGCCTAGTTGAGGGGGGCAACATTTGAGATAACTATAGTTAGACCCTCAGTCTTCAGAGAGAGTCAAAGGAAAAAATGATTCAATGAGTGATAAAGGTCTCTTTCTTCTTTTCATTATGTCTCTTTTAGGAGACTGTGGGTCTAAATGGTATTACTCCCACATTTTAGACATCCCTACATAAGTCATTGGCAGGTGCATAATTGTGTGTCTCTTTATCTTTCATATGGCGAGATGCTGACAGCTCTGAAATTATGGCAATTTATAAGCGGTGACAGGCAGGCATAGTTGTGTGAGTTCTGGTTGGCCAACCCTGAACAGGCATGTGCTGACCATGGCTGAGATGCTATCAGAAGTCCACTTTATATAAACAGGCTTCTCTGTGTGTAAAAAAATGATGCTACCAATTTGAACACCGAGAAGCTCTTCAAAATTCTAATGTAGTTCCTCCTTAGGACTGGCAAGTTTCAGGAATCCTTCCTCTACCCCACAACATCAAGCAGACAGATTCTGGCTGGCCAGACTGCACAGACAAAAAGCTTACACTATGGCCTCATTAGGAGACAAGATTCTTCCCCTAATGCTAGAATTCGATCTTGTTTGTTTCATGAAATCAAATACTGTAAACAAAGCGTTTTATTCAAAGAATTCAAATATACTTCAATTAAAGAAAATATATTAATATAATTAATCACATCAAATGCTCACATAAGAAAAAGCTTAAAGCTTATGATCAACACTATAAATGCTGTGAGAGATCTTCAAAAATTCACACTTTATTCATGGCCAGAAGATAGCTCAACTCATTGAGCAACAATCTTCAGGGTTTTGGCCAGCAAAGGTACCTCTTACTCTCACCTGAGTGAGAACGGGCATTTAAACCCATTCACGCCTGAGGTTGCAATTGATTGAATTTTTGCAATGAGACCTTGGCCGTGACCTTGAGCAGTAGGATATAAATAACTCCCACATGCTTAGCGTTCCAATAATGGAACACGAGGCATAAATTGGAGGACACCTGTCACAGCAGTTTTATCCATTATCTCTCATTTAATCAGTGTAGGTATTCTACTACTGTGAATTTCCAAGTGTCTGTATGCCTTGTTTTCCTTGTGTTTCAGACACAAACAGCAATAACAATAGTTACTCATTGCCATTCCAGGCTTATTCTTCACTTTGTTTTCTCAGTTAAAAGGCTGCATCCTCTGAGAGTCTTGACTCCTGATGTGATAACTAAACTCATCTAACTGTATATTCCCTATAGCTCTTGGTCCTCAACAGGTACTCAAATCCTAACTTTTGTGACAACACTGTCCTTTCATCTTACTTTTACAAGCTATGAAGCCATCCCTAAATGACATACTTAGAATAGCCCAGTTTGAACATTACATGAATAGAAAGATTCTCTATGGATTTTTTCATGTATTGTTTTTTTGGCTCAACATTCAGTTTGTTGGATTCAAACTTGTTGTTTGGGCTATTTATTTTATATTTATTTGATTTGTTTGTAATATTCCACAGGCAGCAATTGATTTGCCCATTTGAATGACTAGGATACTTAAATTCTTTCTAGTTTGGAGTTAAGAAAAATGGTGCTATGAACATTCTTCTGCATATTTTCCTGGTGAAAATGTGTATATATTTCTTTACAGCATCTGATAGAAACAGACTTGCTAAGCCATAGAATATGAGTAGTTTCTAAATCACTCATGTCATACTGTTTTACAAATGTACACATTTATACTCTAATAGCACTTTGTGAGAATTCATATCTCCATGTATCTGCCACTGCCACTTGTTATTGTCAAAATTATAGCTTTTGCCAGTATAGTATGTATTGTTCTGAATTGTGATTGTAATATTCAAATCCCTGATTATTAATGATTACATATATATATATACATACATATATACATAGTTTTGGATTTCCTATTATAGTTTGTTCAAATTGTAGTTCTTTTTCCTACTGAGTTATCTCTTTTCCTTTGATTTGTAGGACTTCTACAGTTGTGATGACTTCCAATGATTCAACACTAAGCTTGAAGCTTGCTCTATATTTTATTGTCATACACTTACATTAAAAAGACTTTTTGAGGCCCAAATATCCTAAATTATCTATTATAAAAGGCTGTTGAAATTATCAAGTGCTTTTTTGATAACCATTAAGATTTTCATATATTTCTATTGTCTGTGATCTGTTAATGTTTTGACTGACATTAATTAGTTTCCAATATTAAACAAACCTTGCATTCTGGGTATAAACTTATCTTAGAAACTTATTTTTCATCTACTGCTAAACAGTGCTTTGCTAATATTTTGTTTAGGAATATTCATATATATATCGATGAGTAAAAATTTAATGTATTTTTTGTATATCTTGTATATGTTTAGATTTTTGTGACAGGTTATGATAGTGTTATGAATATAGTTTTGGAATATTTCCTCTTGATTTATTTATTGAAAGAATTTGTTTGATATGGAGAACCATCTTTGAAAAATTGGCAAAATTTGCTAAGGAAGCTGAGACATAAGTTTTTATTTAAAAAATACTTCACTTCTTTCTCAATGCGTTTAATGATAATATGATGATTTCATTTTTATTTATCCTTGAGTTAATATTCCTCATGCATACATGCATAGTTAACCATAAATTTTTACCTTATTAGCATAATATACTTATATTATCTTAATTTCTGCATTACCTGCAGTGATGCCTTTTTTCGTTATTGATATTATGTTTTCTCTTTCTTCATCTTCTCACTAGAGATGCGCCAACTTTATTCATCTTTACAATTAACCAAGCTTTTGCTTTGTTTATCATGTTATATATTTACTTACTTTTCCATTAATTTTATTATTTTCTTCCTTCTATTTTTCTTCACTGTTCTTTCTCTAGCTTCTTGAGATGGATGCTTAACTCATTTATCTTCAGCCTTTGTTTCCTAACATAGTTAAGGTTGTAAAGATTCCACTAATTATGGCTTTACTTTTTTGTTTTTGTAGGTATTCTTTTTATAATAAATTAATTTTAAACATATTCTAATTTCCATTATGGTTTTTCTGGACTCATATATTTCATAAATTCCAAATACATGGGGGTTTTTCTAGTTGGCTTTTCTTGTTTTTTTCTAGCATACTACAACCACAGCCAAAGAACATAGTTTAGTTTATATTATTTCGTCTTTTAAAAATTCTTGAAATTGCTCTATCATCAGACATATGGTCAGTTGGCTTGGCATATAACTCATATGTAATTTCAAAGCTCTTTTCCTTCAGTTTGGGGGTGCAGTATTTTATAAAGGCCAATTAAATTGAGTTATTGATTAGATTTATCAAATCTCCTATATGCTTATAAATTTTTAAATCTATATGTGCTGTCTAAACTGACACAGTTGCATTAACTCTCTCACTGTGATTTTGGATTTATCAATTTTCTGTTTTATTTATTGTAGTTTAGTTCCACACATTATAAGGCTATATTGTCAGGTACATTAATTAGACGTATTTGTCGCCCCATCTCTATTTTCTTTACCCACCATTTTTGTCTGATTTTTCCCTGTGAGAGATGTAGCCTGGCAGTACGTTGTCTGTCTACATGACAGATCTTTTCATTTCTACTACTAGACTTCTCTTTATGCCACCAAATAGCTTATCTTTAGCAGCCGTTAAGCCATTCTGGTGCATAGGAAAACTTGAAAGTAAAAAAAAGTTAAAATCTCAGAGTAATCTTTTGACAAAAGGTCACAAGATGAAATGTTCACATATCAAAGACTAGTACTAACCAGCTTTTTCTTGCTGGACAGAGCAATGATTTTAATATAGTGTAATTTCACTTACTTCATCACACTTTATATATAATTTCTCATGTATTTTAATAAAATAGATATACGTATATACTATATGTAATGTAAATTTCCTCCAAATTTTTGCCTATTTACCCTTATATCTATAGACTCATGATATATAGATATAGAGCAATCCCACTAAAAATCCCAAACTTTTTTGGTGAAACCTGACAAGCTGATCTGAATTTATTTGCACATGTAAAATGCCAAGAATAGCCAAGCAATTCTTGCAAAAGCATATGTTGAGAGAACTCAAACTGTAGCAATTAAAACATTATGTTATAGGTGCAAAAGTAGATAAATAGCAAGCAAACTGATGGAAGAGAATGGAGAGCCCCAAAAAAGATCTGTACGTAATAGCAAGCAAAAGGCACACAGAAGATTACTGGGGGTGGAAGTGGGGGTGAGGACAGGGGGGAGTAGCCTTTTAAATAATGATAATGGATTATTAGGATTATTATTAATGAGCTATCTTTAGGAGATAAATCATTGTATATCTTCTTAAACCAGGTACATAACCGAACTTTTTCATGTGTATTAGAAAATAAAATGTGAAAAGAAACACTATATGGCTCTTACATGAGTATACAAAATGTGCAGGTCATATTAGCTGTGGGATTTAGTCATTTCAAACCTTTGAGCACAGGTTGCTCCTTTGAAAAATAAAATTGTAGAACAAGTACAGTTCTGACTTTTAAAAAATGTTATTCTGAAATAACGTTGATTTTGAGAAGGGCTGATTCATTAATAGTAATCGGTAATTTAGCATATAGATTAGGAGTAATAAAATACAGTTTTTTCTGCTGAGTGACATAGAACAAAATGTTCCTGGGGTATTTATGGGATGGAATCATAAAGTCCAATCCGTAAAATGTTAAATCTCTCTATAATCTGAAAAGCAATAAAACTGACTATTTTTATTTGCACCTTTATGGACACAGAAGCAGTAGCGAGCATATATCCACTGAGAAGCATGTTAACTTCATCAAAGCTGTAGGCTATTCCCTAGAGAATAAATCTTGTGCAGAAACAAAACAAAGAATCCATTAGTAATACCCAGAAATTTAGAATGTAGAAATATAAAAGTTACATTTTGTAGCAACGACCATTAAAAAGCAATTATTTTAAATTTATAGTACATTGCTGTAATATACATGTTTCTCATTTGAAATAGTAAATAATATATTCTCTATATTAAAAAATAATAGTTTCTATGAGTTGATGAAAATTGTTTCAAAGAATCTGTGATCATTTATTAAATTTGTTTTAAGTTAGGCAGTTGTTTGCTATGAGAAGGAAAAGACTTTTAATGAATCCTAATTAAGATGGAACATTCATAAAATAAAGATAATTAAAATGTTCTGGAATTTCAAAATTCCAAAATTGTTTTCTAAATGACAGGAATAGAGTCAGGCCTGCATTCAAATCTTAACTTTATCTTTCATAACTTCTATGAATTCAAGCAAATTACTTAACTTTTGGGAGTATCAATTTTTCCACATGTAAAAAAAGAGGCTACATGTCTCTAAGAGTTTATCTAAGAATTAACCCAGATAACACGTGTGAAGAAATTAATACAGTGGTTGGTACGGTTAAAAATTCATAGCACATGCTCTATAAAGTTTTTTATCTTTATTTCGGCTACGCACAAAATTGATTGCCATAACACAACAAAATTTTCAGGCCAATGAGCATAGCCAGCCAAATCAAAAGGCTAAAAATTTTTAGAACTAGGCATTGAGAAATGACAATCTTACCTTTTTAGTTTTTGGAAATTAGGCTAAAACATCTACTCTTTAACCAATAAGTGTAATATTAGCAATAAGTTTTTAATAGATGGCCATATCACATTGAAAATTATCCCACTGTTGCTGGTGGTTCACTCAGAGATTTTATCATAAATTTTTCATGAAAAAGAAAATTCTTTTTTCAGAAGATTTTTTCAACATCTATTGAGAAGATTATATGACTTCTTTATTAATATAGTGCATAACATGAAGCGATTCTCAGAAGCTAAAATAACTGCATTTCAAGGATAAACTCCACTTGGTTATGATGCATTATTCTTTTTGTATATTGCTAAATTCAATTTGTTAATATTTTGATAAGAACCAAATCTACCTTTATGAGGAATATTGGTCTGTAGATTATTTGTTGTTGTTTTACTTTGTGTCTTTTGATGACTTTAGCTTTACTATCAGCATAATATCAGCCTCATAAAATGAGAAATGTTCTTACCTCCTGTATTTTCTCAAAGATATTTTAGAGCTCATATCATTTCTTCCTTAAATGTTTGACAGTATTCACTACTGAATCCACTTGGGCTTAAACTTTTCTT
>NW_012113141.1:14389399-14392480 GCF_000951035.1 Colobus angolensis palliatus | reverse complement strand
AGGCGTGACCCACCATGCCCGGCTGTGATTTGTATTTTTTTAGAGAATTGACCCACTTTACCCATCATCAAATTTATTGGCATATTCACAGATTTTTCCTTTATTATTCTTTCAATGCTTATTATATCTGTAAAGATGGTCCCTCTCTCAAACTTGATATTAGTAATTTGTGTATTCTCTCTTTTTTTCTTGATCAGCTTAGGCAAAATTTTAACAATATTTTTGTTCTTTGGAAAGAGCCAGGTCTTGACTGTTTTCATGCTATCTATGACTGTACATTACAACAGCAGGGTCCGGGTTTAGTGGTTGTGACAGAGACCATATGGTTTGTAAAGCTTCAAATATTTACTCACCAAAACAGCGAGCTGACCTCTGATCTACATCATTATTGATGTCCACTATGATATTTATTATTTCCTATTTTCTATGTGCCTTAGATTTATTTTGTTTTTTTTTTAAGTTCCTTATGGTTGAAATATAGAGCACTGATTTGAGTTTACTTATTTCTAATACAATAATATAATGCCATAAATTTCTCTCTAGGCTTTGTTTTATTTGCATCTCACATATTTTGATATATTGTGATTTCATTTTTTACAATACTTTCTTACATTTTTTACATTAATTGAGTGTACTTTCTAATTTCCTTTGTGATTTAAAGTGTGAATCAGACAATGTAGTGTTTCATTTCCACACATTTAGGGATTTTTCAGATTTCTTTCTTTTGTTGATTTCTAATTTAATCCTGTTGGAGTTTAAGAACATACTCTGAATTATTTCAATTATTTTAAATCAATTAAGACTTGTTTTATGGCCAAGCATATTATCCATGTTGGTGAATGTTTCAGGTGCACTTGGAAAGAATGTATATTTTTGTTCAGTGTTGTGTTCTTCACGTTTAAGTTAGGCAAAATTGGTTAATGTTTTGGACTTCCATATGTTATCTGTTTTGTTTACTTGTTCTATCTCTTACTTAGAGAAAAATAGTAAAACTCCAGCTAGTTTTGATTTATGTATTTCTCCTTTAAATTCCATATTTAATTTCTTATAGCTCTGGTTTTCATTGTGTATACATTTGTAATTGATATATCTTCTTGTTATACTGTTATATAATTTTGAAATGTCCCTATTTATCTCAAATAGTTTTCATCTTAGAGTATTTTTTGTTGCGGGAAGTTGGGGACCCCAAACAAAGGGACCGACTGAAGCCGCGGCAGAAGAACATAAATTGTGAAGATTTCATGGACATTTTTAGTTTCCCAGAGTAATACTTTTATAATTTCTTACACCTGTCTTTACTGTAATCTCTGAACATAAATTGTGAAGATTTCATGGACACTTATCACTTCCCCAATGAATATCCTTGTGATTTCCTATGCCTGTCTTTACTTTAATCTCTTAATCCCGTCATCTTCTTTGTAAACTGAGAAGGATGAATGTCGCCTCAGGACCCTATGATTGCATCAGCTGCACAAATTGTTTGTAGAGCATGTGTGTCTGAACAATATGAAATCTGGGCATCTTAAAAAAAGAACAGGATCACAGCAATGTTCAGGGAACAAGAGAGGTAACTTTGAACTGGCCACTGGTGAGCCGGACAGAACAGAGCTATATTTCTCCTCTCTCAAAAGCAAATAGGAGAAATATCTCTGAATTCTTTTTCTCAGCAAGAAACATCCCTGAGAAAGAGAATGCGCCCTGAGGGTAGGCGTATGAACAGCCCCTTTTTAAGGCGTCCCATCTTTTATGGTCGAAGCTAAAGGCATGAAATAAGCCTGGGTCTCGTGTAGCACTCCCAGGCTGATTAGGACGGGAAAATTCCCACCTAATAAATTGTAGTCAGACAGGTTATCTGCTCTCAAACCTTGATTCCTGATAAGATACTATCAATGACAATGCGTGCCCGAAACTTCATTAGCAATTTTAATTTCACCTCATCCAGTGGTCCGGTGATCTCACCCTGCCTCCATTTGCTTTGTGATATTTTTTTATCATGTGAAGTGTGTGATCTCTGTGACCCACACCCTATCCGTGCACTCCCTTCTCTTTTGAAAATTGTTAATAAAAACTTGCTGGTTTTACGGCTCCGGGAACATCAGGGTTCCTGCCGACATGTGATGTCTCACCCGGACACCTAGCTTTACATTTCTCTCTCTTGTGCTCTTTCCCTTGATTTCTCAATCCAGCCAAGGAAATAGAAAAGAACCCATGTTAAACATTGGGAGCAAGTTCTCCCGATAATTTTTAGCTGATATTAATTTAGCGACTTCACCTATCTTACATTAATTGCTTGCATATAATTTTTTTATCCTTTTACCTCAAACTTTTTGATTTTTTTGAATCTAAAGTACATCTCTCTTTAGACAGCAAGTAATTGAATCTTACTTTTAATACAATTAATAATCTGTGCCTTTTGATAGATTATTTACTCATTCACATTTAATATAACTGCCTATATAATGGCATATTAGGTCTACCATTTTGCTGTTTGCTTTTATCTCTCTTTTTTGTTTGTTCTCAGTTCCTCTTTTACTGACATCTTTTGTGTTAAATACTTTATAGTACACCTTTTTATTTTCTTTATTGACTAGCTTATTTCTGTGCATTACTTTCTACTGATATTCTAGGAATTACAATATTTCTCCTTTTCACAATATATTTCAAGTTAATACTTATTTACCTTGGTTATAGAAACTTTGCACAAAAATATTGGCATCCTACCCTCCCATGTAATAGTGTTGTCATATGTAGCATCTGTGTATGTTGCAAACTCAACAATGTGGTGTAATAAAATTTGTTTTCAAATAGTTTTTTTCTCTTAAAAAATTAAGAAAAGAGAAGAAAAAAGTGTATATAATACATAACCATAGTACATATAGTATATTCATATAATATTGTATTTACCAAAATATTTACCATTTCTGATGTCTATTATCTTTTCTGTGGATTTATAGCATCATTCTGTGTCATTTATCTTTGACCTAATGAAATATATTTAGCCTTTGTTCTAGTCCAGGCCTGCTACCAATAAATTTTCATAGTTTTTATTTTATTTTATTTTATTTTATTTTATTTTATTTT
>NW_012113141.1:14381911-14389150 GCF_000951035.1 Colobus angolensis palliatus | reverse complement strand
TTTTTTTTTTAATTGCCTTTAGTTTGCTTTTATTTTTGAAGGATAGTTTCACTGGATATAACTAAACCTCGGATATAACTAAACCACTGGATATAAATAACCTTGACTGACTGTTTAAATTTCTCTCTGGTTTCACATGTCTCATAATTTGTGATTCAAAACTGTACATTTTAAGTAATATGTTTTAATGGCTCTAAATTCATTTCTGTTTTTATAATGATTGCTTTTCTTATTGCTGCTTTAGTATTCAATTAATTTGCATGGGCTCAAACTATGACATTTCTCCCCTATATAAGGTAGAGCTGCTGCTATTTCTACATAGATTTTTCTTTGTTTTGTTTTCAAATATATATATATACACATATATATTTGTTTTTTATTTATATTAATATATACACAGTTTGGCCTGGCTCTCTAGGAGTTTTTCCTGAACCTGGGTATTTCAGTAGTCAGTCACTTGATTTGCAAAGATTATTCTGAAAACTCAAGCCCTCTGCTCTCTGTGTAGATTGAAGAAAACACTACAGTCACAGAAAAATTACAAGTCTCCTTAGGCTTTCCAGTTTTTGCTAGGCTCTCTAACATAGTTCGGCAGTTGTTAAGGATATGTGAATAGTAATTCATTAACTAATAGTAACTCATTAACTCCGTGTGGTTCTTTCACTTCTAAAAATGTCCTCAGCAAAGGGTATAAACATTGCTCTTATCTAATGCTCTAGCAGTTCTCTGTGAGTAAACATTTTTCAAGTTGTTGCCAACCTTTGGGTGTCTCCCTGAAAAGGTTGATGTTAATAATTTTGTTTTATTTTACACTTGTTTTCTTTGGAAGAGAATATGCTCCTCCTGGTGCCTTTACTATAAAGAATCCCACATTACATTTTTAATTTTTATTATGAAATAAATTAAATATATAGTTTTCAGTGTTTTCAGTATATAAATTCAATTCTCTGATGAAATTCTGCATATTGTCAACATTTTTATATACATGAATAGTAGCATTTTCATGTCCACATGATAACTCCAATAATTGGATCATATATTAGATCTATATGTCTATTTTCTATTTTTTTCTCTTGATCCTTTTTGTTTTTTTGACATGCCACATATTTTGTATAAAAAATTTAAGGATTTGGAGAAGTTAATTCTTATGATAGGCCAAGGCAGGAGAATCACCTTAATCAAATTAGGGACTGACAAAAACTGCTGAACTGCAGCTTTTATAAAGTCCTACTTACTCTGTTTCTAGAAAGAGGACCTCTCATTTCTGATCCTGTAGAACTTAGTATAGCCTCTCTTTTTTGTACGTCCCGGACCCCAGTCTTGGGGTTCTCAAGGAAAACTGCTAGAAAATCTACACCGATTTTTCAAAGGCTTTTCATCTAGCTGAAGTGCAGAACTTTTGAGTTTCAGTATATAGGTGCTTTGCACTTAATTTTAGGATGAAGATTTCATGGATCACAATGGGGACCTTGTAAAATTTACTATGATCCCACTTTCTTGTAGGTCCTGAACTCCAACTTTTGTTTGCTCAACATTGGGATACTGCTAAAATTCTACTCTGGTTTTCAACGGTTTTCCATCTCTCTTCTTAGTCTTTTGGCCTTCACAGTTTAAAAAATGTAACAGCTGCCTCAAGCTAAAACTATTAGAGCATTAGGCTTGCTTTTTTGTTCCTCCCTTCTTTGTAAGAACTTGGATCTTCAAGCACTTACTTTTATGAAGAGTCCCAAACTTGAAATTTGAACTCTCTAGCCATGGAGGACTTCCAGATATCTTTGTCTCCTGGTCCAAGCCATCTGCTTGATTGGCAGCCTCTTGTATCAAAGCAAAAACTGTCAAACTTTTCTAAGGAAAGATGCTTGAAGACTGCTATCTCATCTTTCTGTAGTTTCCTTCTCTTAGGAATCTTGAATCCTCAAATCCTGGGTGTCTCAGGGACTTACTAATTATCAAATAGATTCTTTTTTGCAACTTATTTGTTTCATTTTTCATTTTTTTTCTGTGAGTCTTTTCCAAATTCAAGTTATTCCATTATCTCAAAGTGGAAGCAGTAAACATGTATTAATCACTGGTAGCGCAAGATGTCTTTTGCTGTTTCTTGGCAGAATTGTTTTGATTATTCTTGCATTTAGACAATTTCTGTGAATTCTAAAATCAGTCTATTAAGTTTCTTAAATATTTCCACACGTTTCTTAGTCGATTTATTTTGATTATTGGTAATTTTGTCAAAATTCGACTTTATAAATATTGAGACTCAGACCTCTCATTTGTGAATACATTATGAAATTATTCATATTTACTTCAATATTTGTATCAATAAGTCTTCTATGTGACCCATTTTTATAGAAAAAATTCTAATTATGTTGTATAGAAAATATAATATTGATTTTGTATGTTAATCTTTTATGTGACCATCTGACTGAACTTCTATTATTTCTAATAGTTTCCCTTTGATCTTTTTGGAATTTATAGATAATCATATTTTAAGAAAAAAAAAGGAAAGAGATATTTTAGGCCAAAAATACACATTTTTCCTGTTTATTTCCGAATTTTATAACTCCACTATCACTTTAACTGGGACAATAACAAAAGTAGTAACAGTAATGAGCATTGTTGAATTTAATGGAATATATCTAATTTTTACTAGTTTGATGATGGCTATAATTTTTCATTGATTATCCGTTATCAGGATAACAAAGTTCAGTTTTATTCCAAGTGTTCTAAGAACTTCCTATCAAAAAACACGTACTTCTTAAATACTCGTTTGAATTTATCATCGTTCATCTAAGTGCTTTAAATTATACTATTCCATTTGTTATTGCAGATATAGGAAATATTATAGATTTTCTAAAGTCAAATCATCATTACATTCTGAAGCTTAGCTTATTTAAGTAAATTATTAATTTAATACACTACTTGATTGTTTTGTGAATATTTTGTTTAGAATTTTTTAACCTATGTTTTTAAGTGAAACTGGCCAATAATGATTCCTTCTTGTATTATCTCTGTCTTCCCCTTTGTTGTAAAAGGGTTATAACAACCTGTGAAAGCAGATAGGTACTGCTGCCCATTTTCTGTATTCTGAACAACTTGTATACAGCAAAAATTTGTATTTTAATGTTAGGAATATTTTATTGTCCTATTTTAAATGTTTTCTCTTGCATCCTACTTGCATTACATGTATGTTAATGCAGTAATTTTATTTTTATTTATCCTGATTTTGAACATTTATAAACTAACAATTATATTAACACTTTTCTAGTTTTCCTAAGGAGCATGTAGTATTATTGAATCCAATCTGAACTCATTTGAGATTATTAAATTCAACTTCTTCCCATGCATTGTGATAATTTATACATTTGGATTTCTACTCTCCTTATTTAATGTTTATTATTTAATATACTTTGATGTACAAATATGTTTATACCCATCTCTTACATTGCAAAATTGTTCCATTTCAATTTATTCATTTCCCCCTTTTCCAGTCACAGTAATTTGCATATTCTACTGTTTTCCAGTATATTTGCATTCCTATCAATCACATTTAATATCAAATTTCCTTTTTATACATACATAGAAATAACATCAATGATTATCCATATTTTATTTTTCTACTTATTTACTGGCATCAATAAATATGCAAATTTTAATTTGCTTTTATCTTGCCACTCTGCAAACCTTTCACTCATCTTTCCCATTATATGAACTACTTGGCACCTTTTGAAATAATAATTTAGGTTCTATTTCTTGTATGTTATTGCATCATCTCATTCAGCAAAAGTCTTCTGTCTAATAATCTTTATTTAACACATTCTAAAATTACATATCACACTATCAAAAGAACAAGAAATAACCATATGTTTAGTAACACAGTGGATACAACATTTTGTCAACAGCAGTTTTACTGGAATGAAGGGAAATAAAGAATTAGGTGCAGGGAAGTAGACAGAGCTATTATACATAACTCTGTCATCAAATTTTGCCTTGAATAGGAGCAAAAATAGAAACAACAACAACAAAATCAGCTATGAGCTCAGGGATGGAAAATAGGCAATGGCAAGTTTTTCCTAAAGATGGATGACACCTCAGCAAGTGTTTATTCAAATGATCCAAAAGAGAATGCAAAGTAGATGAAAGAAAAGAAAACATGAGAGGGAAGTCCTTGAGTTAGCAAGAGGGAAGACATCACTGGTCACATGGGGAGTTTGCCTTTGAGGGGACTAGGGACAGTCGTTCTCTTAGCTATGTGCAAAGAAAGTAGTGGATGGGTAGCTTGAGAGACTTAAACATCTAGCACTGACTGAAACAAGTAAGTATGAGAGGCATGATGGGCTTTTCCTAGAGCTGCATTGTCCAATATGGTAAGCATTGGCCGCATGTGGCATTTAATTACAAATTAATATTAAATAAAATTAGAAATTCAGTTCCTCAGCACACCATCCACCTCTCACATGCTTAATAGCCACATGTGGCTAGTGGTTACCCTAGTGGGCAACATATTTTCCATCACTGAAGCAAGTTCTACTGGGCAGCATTGGCCTACATTGCCTCATGAAGCAACAGGCATACAATTCAGCATTGACTATTAATGTAAAGCTGGCAGGTCAGGGGATCCCTGGAGGCTCTTCTCTTCCTGCCAAAGTTCAGATGAGTTGGAGAAATAATATCATCGTAAAGGGCTGACTGAAGGTCTCTGTATTAGGCCATTCTTGTACTGCTGTAAATAATGAACTTAGACTGGGTAATTTACAAGAAAAGAAGTTTAATTGCCTTGCGATTCTGCAGGCTATACAGGAAGCATAGTGGTATCAGCTTCTGAGGAGGCCTCAGGGAGCTTCCAATTGTGGCAGAAGGTGAAGGGTGAGGAGGGACATCACAAGGTGAAGGCAGGAGCAAGCGAGAGAGAGTGGGCTCTAGGTGCGGTCTCGCTCTGAGTTCACAGGAGATAGCGTCCTTTAAAAGTGTGTGAACGAGATCTTCTGTGAACTCAGGGTGAGATCTCATCACCAACAGGACAGCTCAAGCCACTCAGGAGGGATCTGCCTCCATGACTCAAACAGCTGACACTAGGCCCCACCACCAACATTGGGGATTACATTTCAGTATGAGACTTGGGCAGGGACACATATCCAAACTGTAACAGTCTCCTTTAGCTAAACTCCTCTGTAGCAGCAGAACTGGCAACCTGCTAGGCTTCTTTTCCAAGTTTGCTAGGTAATAAATAACAAGTTACCCTCCTGCTGCTTTAATTTGCATTTCTTCAATAACTAATGAGAATAAACTTTTTTGTTAGTTTGTTTCAACTCTAGGTAGTATTTCATTTTTGTACAAATTTTACATTTCAAAGTATATTTTGCTTAAGGACATAAAATCTCATTTTTTATTTGGATTAGGATTTTAAAACTGTGTTTGTTATACTAAAAATGCTTTCTCCCAGCTTGTCATTTTCCTTGTATGTATGTATTAGCCAAGACGTTTTAATGTTTATGTATTTCAGTGTGCTTTTTTCCTTTTGTAGTTTTGCTCTTTGGTATGAAACTTTACCATCCTCAAATGAAATAAACTATCATTTTTCTGGCATATCTTTTTTAATTTAAATCTTTAATATGTACATATACACACAAAAACATATCTGCACTTACACACACATGAAATTATTTGGTGTAAATTATGAGATAGAAGGTAATTTTGGTACTTTTAAAATATAAACTGGCTTTCATCTTAACATAATTTCTTAAATATTTACTAAATAATTCTTCCATTCTGTTTTAAATATATGTTCAAAACAGATTAAATGAGATGCTATTTAATATAAGGAATATAAATGATAAATATATAAAAATATACATAAGATAAAGATATACATAAGAAAAATATACAGAAGAAATATACTTCTGTATATTTCTTATATAAACTAGAATATAAGTCCAGATGTTTTTAATAAATCCACTAAGATATTATTTTTGGATTCACTCTGATAACTATTTGAACAATTGTACTTTTTAAATGCTCTGTAATATATGTGAGTCTTAGTGTACTTTCATTATATTTTATAATTTTCTTGTCAATTCTCACATATTTGCTCTTACAGAAAAACTTTAGAGTGGTTTTATTATCTCCCAAAAAGCATTATTTTTATTGGAATTATTATAAAATTATAGATTAACTTGTGGAATACTGGCTTTTTAGTAATATTGTGTGATTCTAGTAAAAGCATAAATATTCAGCTGAGTATTTTTAATAACCCAGAATACAAATTTTATTGATTTCATCATATATCATTATTATGTTAATTTTATTTGTATTTATATTTTCTATTTTATGATTTAAATCCTTCTGACTTTTATTTTTCAAACATAATATTAAATGGGAAACATATATTCATTATATTTAATCTAATCCTTTACTCAGTTCTCAATTTAAAAATAAATAATTTTTAATTACACTAAAATTGTATGGATGCAATTTATGTAAAATCTTTAAAATATTATAGATGAAGTTAAACTTCTGAAACATTATAGATGAAGCTAGAGTCCTTGCTGACTACCAATCACTGTCCCAGAATATATCCAGAGGTAAAAACACAGTTGTCTGTAGTTTTTCCTTATTAAATACATGAAGTGTATGCTTTTCTAGATATCTACTTATTTCTCTAGCTGATGCAGTATTGAAAAAATAGCAATTAAACAATAAC
Source organism: Colobus angolensis palliatus (assembly GCF_000951035.1). Lineage (NCBI taxonomy): Eukaryota > Metazoa > Chordata > Mammalia > Primates > Cercopithecidae > Colobus > Colobus angolensis. The sequence goes on along the minus strand of NW_012113141.1, from coordinate 14,382,456 downwards.
TATCAAATAAAGTGAATGATATTAAAAAGTAAGCCACTCCCTTAAAAGGGATAGGTCCATTCTGTTTCCTGGATGAGCTATTTAACATTTTTAATGCTGTTTATAATTGGAAGACCATAGTAAAATAAGAAACTTTACAAAGAATATTACAAGGTTAACATATGACTGGTAAAGATAGCATGAAAAAAGAAAACTACAGAATATGCACCTTATAAATATAGAGGCAATATTTTAAAAATATGTTACTAAATAGAATCCATTTCAAGGATGCAAAAATGGATCAAAGTTAGAAATAATTGTAATAAACTTTAATAGATGATAGTAAACATTTAAAAGAGGAGAACATTTTATCATAAAGAAAAAATCCAAAATAATGATATTTAGATATTATGTTTACTTTAAGCAAACACGCAGAGACAAATACTCTCTCAGAAAAAAGAAAGAAGGATACCTTGACTGCTAGGAAGAAAAAGAAGGAAGGAAGGAATGAAGGAAGGGAGGGAGGGAGGGAGGGAAGGAAGGAAGGAAGGAAGGAAGGAAGGAAG
>NW_012113141.1:14337090-14379641 GCF_000951035.1 Colobus angolensis palliatus | reverse complement strand
GCACAAGTATACATATGTAACAAACCTGCACGTTATGCACATGTACCCTAGAACTTAAAGTATAATAAAAAAAAAAAAAAAGAGCCTAGAGAAAAGAAGTTACCACTGCAAATATGCAGCAGCAACAAATGGAGCCAAATGGCAAGGAGTTGCACCTCCCAAGAGACTGAAACCATAAAACATACATGTTCAGAAACCAAGTCTTCCCGGTCTCTCTTTGAAGATTGTGCTCTACTCAGAATGGGCTTCAGAGTGGAGACAATGTCTAAATAGTTTCTGGGCCAGGTACAATGGCTCATGCCTGTAATCCCAGCACTTTGGGAGGCCAAGGTGAGTGGATTACTTGAGCCCAGGAGCTCAAGACCCGCCAGGGCAACAGGGGAAACCCCATCTCTACTAACAGTACAAAAATTACCTGGGCATGGTGGTGCACACCTGTGGTTCCAGCTACTCAGGAGGCTGAGGTGCGAGGATCATTTGAGCCAGAGAGGAGGAGGTTGCCTCATTCACCACTGCACTCCAGCCTGGGCAACAGAGCAAAACTTCGTCTCTAAATAAATAAACAAACATCCTGAGATTTTGCTGAAGTTATCAGCTTAGAAAGCTTTTGAGCTGAGACAATGGGGTTTTCTAGATATAGGATTATGTCATCTGCAAACAAAGATGACTTGACTTCCTCTCTTCCTATTTGAATACCCTTTATTTCTTTCTCCTGCCTGATTGCCCTGGCCAAAACTTCCAATATTATGTTGAATAGGAGTGGGCATGATGTCTTCTGCCAGTTTTCAGAGGGAATGCTTCTGGCTTTTGCCCATTCATTATGATATTGGCTGTGGCTTTTTCATATATTTTGAGGTATGTTCATTCAATATGTAGTTTATTGAGAGTTTTTAACATGGAGGGATGTTGAATTTTATGGAAGCCCTTTTCTGCGTCTATCAAGATAACCATGATTCTTCAGTTTTCTTTATGTGATGAATTATATTTATTTATTTGCATACATTGCACCAACCTTGCATCCCAGGGATGAAGCCAATTTGATCATGGTGGATAAGCTTTTTGATGTGCTGCTGGATTTGGTTGGCCGGTATTTTATTGAGGATTTTTGCATTGATGTTCATCAAGTATATTGGCCTGAAGTATTCTTTTTTGTTGTATTTCTGCCAGGTTTTAGTATCAGGATGACATTGGCCTCATAAAATGAGTTAGGGAGGAGTCCTTTTTCAATTGTTTTGAATAGTTTCAATAAAAATGGTACCAGTTCTTCTATGTACCTCTGGTAGAATTCAGCTATAATTCCATCTGATCCTAAGCTTTTTTTTTTTGGTTCGTAGGCTATTTATTACTGCCTCAGTTTCAGAACTTGTTTTTGATCTATTCAGGAATTCAATTTTTTCCTGGTTCAGTCTTGGGAGGGTGTATGTGTCCAGAAATTTATCCGTTTATTCTAGATTGGCTAGTTTATGTGCATAGAGGTGTTTATACTATTCTCTGAAAGCTGTTTGTATTTCTTTGGGGTCAGTGGTGATATCCCCCTTAATGAAACAGGAAAGGTTCCCATGTCTCCTTCACAGGGTGTGCAGCAGGCGGAGTGGCTCACTTCTTCGGTGCCCCACTGCTCAGACCTCTAGGGAAGCATACAGATGGGCAGGTTGTGGGCTCCAACCCCACGGTAGTGTCTAGGGGTGAATGTTTACAGCTCCTGAAGCCCCAGTGGGCATGTGCTACCATGTGCTCTTTTAGTTTGCCATCTATAGGTGGCTTGTGTTAACCAGCTTGATTAGACCCTCTACCTTGTGGAAAGGGCAGAGGGCTTTCTGTATTCTGGGTTCTTGACTTGGTGTACAGGAAGAATTGGCTAAAACCTGGCCTTGGAGAATGAGTGCAAAGTTTTACTGAGTGGAAGTAGCTTTCAGCAGATGTGGGAACCAGAAGGGAGATGGTTTTCCCCTGAAGTCAGGCCCCTGAGTGACCCAGGGCTCTCCTTCGACTGCCCTGGCCAAAGTCCACGTTGTTCCATGTGTCGATGGCCTGCTGGGATGCTGGTGTTGGTTGGTGTGCTCCCCATGTCCTCTCAACGTCCAGTCACTTGTATCTTCTTCCACCGATCTGCTCCTCTTGATGTCCAGCCACTTGTGTGTCTGCCCTGCCCGCTAGGTTCTGGGGTTTTTATAGGCCCAGGATGGGGTGTGATGGGCCAGGGTGGTCTTGGAAAATTCAACATTTGGGCACGAAGGTAGGAGTGGCTGTCCTCAACTAAGCCTGTGGACACAGGCCCGAAGGTGAAGCCCTAGCCAGGGTCATGCCTTTCTCTACCCAGCACTTCCCTGCCCCCCTCCCACATCATTATCATTTCTGATTGTGTCTATTTGGTTCTTCTCACTTTTCTTCTTTATTAGTCTAGCTAGCAGTCTATTTTATTAATTTAAAAAACAGCTCTTGGATTTGTTGATTTTTTGAAAGGTTTTTCATGTCTCTATCTCCTTCAGTTCAGCTCTGATCTTCATGATTTCTTGTCTTCTGCTAGCTTTGGGATTTGTTTGCTCTTGGTTCTCCAGTTCTTTTAGTTGTGATATGAGGATGTGATGTGAGGATTGCTTGAGCGAAATGCCCAACAATGCTTTAGCTGCATCCCAGGGATTCTGGTACATTACCTCTTTGTTTTCATTAATTTCAAAGAACTTCTTAATTTCTGCCTTAATTTCATTATTTACTCAGGATCATAATTATAAATAATTTTATTATTTATTCAGGAGCAGGTCACTCCATTTCCATGTAGTTGTGTGGTTTTGAGTGAGTTTCTTAATCTTGAGTTCTAATTTGATTGCACTGTGGTCTGAGAGATTGTTATGATTTCAGTTCTTTTGCATTTGCTGAGGAGTGTTCTTAGGAGTATGTGATCAATTTTAGAGTAAGTGCCATGTGGCAATGAGAAGACTGAATATTCTGTTGTTGTTGGGTGAAGAGTTCTGTAGATATCAATCAGGTTCACTTGACCCAAAGCTAAGTTCAGGCCCTGATTATCTTTGTTAATTCTCTGTCTTGTTGATCTGTCTAATATTGCCAGTGGGATGTTAAAGTCTCCCACTATTATTGTGTGGGAGTCTAAGTCTCTTCGAAGGTCTCTAAGAACTTGCTTTATGAATTTGGGTGCCCTTGTATTAGGTGCATATATATTTATGATAGCTCTTCTTGTTGAATTGAACTCTTTACCATTATGTAATGCTCTTCTTTGTCTTTTTTGATCTTTGTTGGTTTAAAGTGTTTTGTCAGAAACTAGGATTGTGACCCCTGCTTTTTTCTGTTTTCCATTTCCTGGTAAATTTTCCTCCATCGCCTGACTTTGAGACTATGGGTGTCTTTGCATGTGAGATGGGTCTCTTAAAGACAGCATGCTGATGGGTCTTGGCTCTTTATCCAGCTTGCCATTCTGTGTCTTTTAATTAGGGCATTTAGCCCATTTACATTTAAGGTTAGTGTTGTTATGTGTGGCATATAACCAAAGGAATATAAATCATTCCATTATAAAGATACATGCATATGTATGTTCATCACAGCACTATTCACAATAGCAAAGACATGAAATCAACCCAAATGTCTCATCTCTACAAAAAATACAAAAGTTACCTGGGCACGGTGCCTCATGCCTGTAGTTCCAGCTACTCAGGAGACTGAGGTGGGAGGATCACTTGAGCCAAATGTCCATCAATGATAGACTGGATAAAGAAAATGTGGTACATATGCACTGTGGAATACTATGCGGCCATAAAAAGGAACGAGACCATGTCCTTGGCAGGGACATGGATGGAGCTGGAAGCCGTTATACTCAGAAAACTAATGCAGAAACAGAAAACCAAACACCACATCTTCTCACTTATAAGTGGGAGCTGAACAATGAAAACACATGAACGCATGGGAGGGAACAATATACACTGGGGCCTGTCCGGGGAGAAGGGAAGGAGAGAGAGTATCAGGAAGAATAGCTAATGGATGCTGGGCTTAATACCTTGGTGTTGGGTTGATCCGTGTAGCAAACTGCCATGGCACATGTTTACCTAGGTAGTAAACCTGCACATCCTACAAATGTACCTGGAACTTAAAAGCTGAAGAAGATTCAGCCAGGCGCAATGGCTCACGCCTGTAATCCCAGCACTTTGGGAGGCCAAGGTGGGAGGATCACCAGGTCAGGAGATTGAGACCATCCTGGTTAACACGGTGAAACCCCGTCTCTCCTAAAACTACATAAAAATTAGCTGGGCGTGGTGGCACTCACCTGTAGTCCCAGCTACTTGGGAGCCTGAACTCAGGAGGCGGAGGTTGCAGTTGGCCAAGATCGCGCCGCTGCACCCCAGCCTGGGTGACAGAGCGAGACTCCATCTCAAAAAAAAAAAAAAAAAAGGTTGAGGAAGATTCACAGAAAGAAGTTTGTGATGCCAGAGAAAAGTAGCTAGAGCAGTGCAGCAGCAGCCAGGTTCTGACATGTTCGGCCATTCCACCAAACCCGAACATTCTCTGTCTCTTTCCCAGAAAATCGGATCAAAATGTGGAAAAGTGGATTTGAAAACTATGGCAGCTCCTTGTATTGAGATCCAGCAGCTATATGCAGTCCCCAGGGTCCTCTGGATTGCTGACACCTTCTCAGGTGTCAAGCCCAGCACATTGTACCCTGTACTATATATCTCAGCCGCTTTTTGCCACCTTGATTGATAAACTGTTTAAAATTGGGAATGTTGAGATTTCACAGGTCACTATTGTGGGGGATCATCCAACACGCAGAGAAGGCTCCAACCAATATTGTTTACAAAATAGATGACATGACAACTGCATCTATCGATGTTCACCAGTTTTTGCCCAGAATACTTTATCTCTAAACTTTTCATGCATATTTCAGCCCAAGAATACTTTATTTTAAATTTTGTTGCTATTTCTTCATCTTCCATTTTCATGTTTATTTTCTTCTTATTTTGAGAAAATTAAGAGAAAGTTACAGAGAACAGTATTCCAGGGCCCATCCAAGACTGACATTTTAACATATTGATGTTCTATTCAAGTTTATTTTTTAATGAAAATAAATATCATAGATAAATATAAAATCCATTTTGTTATTTGTTCCTATCCCATTTTCTTTCTAAGAGATAAAAAGCATCATAAATTTTCTATGTATGCTTCTAGGCCTTAAAAATTTTTTAAACATATACAAGTATGTTTACATTGCTCAGTGCGTTTTTGAAATTTAAAAATGCTATTATATATGTGTGTGATTTACTTATATTATTTGTCATTACATTTATATAAAGACTATCATAAATGTATGTATCATTTGGCAGCTTATTCTTTGTTGATGTTAAGATTTAGCAATGTTGATATATAGAGATCTAGTTTATTCCTTGTGCCTTTGTCACATTTCATTTTTCATCTTCCTAATGATGGACATTCAGATGTTTCCATTTTTTTTCTATTACAAATGATATCATATTGTATATCTTTTTATAGACTTCCTTGCACATGACATGCTTTCATTAAGTTACTATAGCAGACATTGCTTTCACACTATCCTTATTCTGTCTGTCTTCCCTATTGTACTCCAAAGGCTGACTTCTGTGAACACCTGCTGGCTACAGGCAGCCTGAGAACACTTCCCTGGCTGGACACATGCTCAGAGCAAGCTGGAAGTGTGCAATAATTAATGCTCCCAGAAATAGTCCTTAACCAGAGATGGACAGGGAATTGGAGATAAATACCCCAGATTTTTTACCTGTTGACTAGAATAACCCTGAAGGTTTGTTCTATACCATCTTCTACAATTCCTCCATCAGATCAAGCTCCAGTTATCCACAGTGGTGAATTGTTGGCAATCCACCCTTGTATTGGCTTCCTTTTCTGTCTCACTCCCAGTCTCTCACTGGCATTTCCCGGAACTACCTCATATACACACACAAAAAAACTATTTGCACTGAAATCTTAGTCTCCAGGTCTGCTTCTGAAAGCATCCAAACAAAGGGAGCAATATACATAAGAGTGTATAATTGTTTGGTAGCAGAGTATGAATGTTTGTAAAAAGTCAAATGTAAAAAGTCAAATTCTATGTATGTATGTCAATTATGCATGAATTGGAAATCAATTGTCAATTTCCAAATGATTCTACTAACTAATTAGGATTCTCATTAGCACTGTATAAGTTATATTTGGAACACTTAATATCAGATTTCTTTTTAATTTTCTAGTAAGTGGGAAATGATATCCTGTTATTTCTTACACTCATTATTGGTGATCTCTTCTTTCCATATGGAATGCATTTTAGGCATATATGGTGAATTAACTAAATCTATCATCAGTAATTCTCATTTAAAACTTATCATATTCCTTTCTTCACCTTTACCCCGGAAAACATGGAAAACTCACCAATTTTCTAATTCACTGATCTGATTTTCTCACAGTCAATATACTGTGAACTAGGCTTATCGCTTTTGCTTTTTAAATATTGCATATATTTTCTGAATATTTTTCTGAAAATATGTTCTTGGGTTTTTTCTTTGTTTTGTTTTTTTTGTTTTGTTTTTTACTGTGTCATACAGCATGCTTGCTTTGGTGGTGGGAAGACAGCTTGCAAGTTTACCCACAAAACTTCTCATTGTTTGAATTACTTAACCTTTTGATGTATTGTATGGAATTCCTTTTCATTTATAAAAGAAGTCTGTGCATGTGCACTCCCAGATTTAAGAGAAACTCTTTTTTATATTAGGGATGAAGAGAAAATAAGAATATTGATAATTTATCTAATTTTAAAAAGAGAGATGTTTGGAAGTTTAAGATATGGTTTTTAGTCTTATCAAAGATGAGGTGCAAATACTGGTAAAGATAGTTGTATGGCAAAGATTTCCATATAGAAAGTGTTTTCCTTTCCATGTTGGTTACTGTCATTTGCCAAAATGCTCTAAATAGCAAAAATGCTTTCATCAGCTGTGGATAGGACTCTTTTTGGATTTCTGTTCTTGATACAGACTTTGTCCAATGCACTTTTGCACTAAAATTTTCCATTTTTATTTTGCAATAAAATGGGAGGTTGGGGAGCGGGGCAATGAACACATGGGCTCAGAAAGCTATTTTGCAATAAGTAAAAGTGGCTTTCTGAGTAAATTTTTAAAGCAAAAATAAAACAATGATGAATGCATTTAAAATTATTTGAGAAAAGGTACTGAGTAGGTTTATTTTGTTATCCTTCAATAGTCTCCTTTACTAGAACAAAAAATGATTAGCTCTGAATTCAACCATAATCTAATTCAATTATACCTAAAACTCTAACAATTTGCTTTAAAGCTTTAAAAATTATGCCTTTTGACATTGCCAGTATTAGTCTCTTTAAAAATCCATTTCGCCTTCCTTTTGACATTGCTTCATTTCAGGCCAATTACAAATAATGCAACCTCAACAAGTTTTTAAAAGCTTAAACATACTATGAAGTGATGCAGAACAGAAATTAAAATTCATGTACTAATTTTTCTTTTTATGCTCATAACTATGTATTCCTACCCAGTATGCTACTGAGACCTTAATGTGAATAATTTTGAAATATTTTCCTCTATTTAATGACCCTTTGTTCTCTAGTTAATGACTCTTTGTTATGCAAGGGAAATAATATCAAAAGTCAAATGCACATTGTAGGTTATAACTTTTCTATACAATGGTCAGTGTCATATTCAACCTCTATGGTAGATTGTGATACTCCCCTATTTGACCCTTGGGGAGTAGTTAGGATAAAAGCCAAACAAAAACAACTTGGCCATTGTGTGAAACATAGTTCACCTAGTGAAGAAAAAAATAGTCAATTTATCTGGTACCCCATAGAAAACTCTCTCTGGAGCCCCATCTTTGGATGTTGGCATTTAGGGAGAACTTTTAGCTGCTTTCTTTTATTCATGCTGCTGGTACTATAAGATGATGTAGGGAACCTCTGCTGGAAGAAAATATCAAGTTCTCCACTTGACTCATCAGTTTTATGAGACTAATTGGTGATTCCTAATGAAATTACATAGGCTAAAAAAAAAAAGCACTTTAATTTTAACTATTAGGATTTCTCTTGACCACTATTCTGTCCCTACCAAGTAGACCAAACAGTGTGCAGTCGTGAGTGCAAATTTTATTAAAGAAATGGGCAGGTTTCCTCTTCTGTATCTGGTATTGATATCAATTTGTTTGCTGGCAAATATCTCTCCACCTTCTTCGGTAAGGTTGGTGCAAATGTAATGGCATAACAGTAATGGCAAAAACTGCAATTACGTTTGCACCAACCTAATAGTAAGGGTTTACCATCATTCCTATAGGGAAATCATACTGTGTGGCTTAAGAGAGACTAACCTCACTCTTCCAGCTGCCCAGCAGTAGGAATGTGACCTTGACTTCATTTATCACAGTGCCCAAATGCCCCAGGCCTCAAGGAATGGTTAAGAAATAGAAATATCATCAAAAGGAGGCAAATGAGAGTTCTCCCTACCTGGAATATTTTTTTCAGTGTTATCAAGGAAGAAGCCTTCCTTGTTCTGAAGTTAAAATGTGGTTGGGATGGAAGTCTCAGGATGCCAGGGACCATCATGTATATCACATAGAAAAACCTTGTCTGAAAGAAGAGGGTCACAACTTTAATGACTTTTTTAACTTCCTGGATCAAACCAAGCCTGAAGCTGGAAAATGTTGACTAATTTTGTTTGTTTGTCTGGGACCAAAATTGGGTATACTTTAAATTTAAGTTTCAATTACCTAGCTCTCTTACTTAAACTGGAAGAATCCTAAGATACACACTCTCACCTTGGCTTTAAGGCAAAAAAATTAAAAATTTTTTTTAAAGTGCAGGGAGAATCCAAAGTAAAGTGCACTGTTTCTATAATTGATGGCATTCAGTTTTTCACAGAGCAGACAAAATAACCTTTTGAAAATGTAATTTCATGCCTATTATTTCCCCTCTTAAAATCTTTCAAATTCTTATTGCCATGAAAATTAGATCTAGTCTTCTTTCACACTTGCCCAGCACTGCTACCACATCTCAAGGCATTCTCACCCTTCTCTCTGCTTGGCCTGTTCTATGAGAGGTTCATTCTTACTTCAGGTCCTAGAAGATTGCTTCCAATTATTTGTATAGTCCTTCTCATTGTGAATATTTCAGCTCAATTGTCACTTCACAATTAAGTTTATCCTTGTTGACCCCATCTAAAATAACCAATGTTGACTATGTTTAATAATAATAGATTACATACTTGTAATTTTCTGAGAGAGTAGATCTTAAGTATTCTCATCTCCCTCTCTCACACACACATGATGACTATGTAAAGTGATGGATATGTTAACTAGATTGATAATGGTAATCATTTCACAACATATGCATACATCAAAATATCACATCATACACCTTAAATAATACAATTTAAATTTCAATTATACCTCAATAAAGCTAGAAAATAAAATAAAACAGCCAATGCAAATACTTTCTAACTTCATACTTTATTTCTACATATTACTTTTATGCTATAAAATTATCTTTAGTTTTAATTTTTGTCATTTACCCACTTAAATCCATTTGTCCCTCTAAGAATGTGGGCTGGGCACAGTGGCTCACACCTGTAATCATTGCACTTTGGGAGGCCGAGGAGGGCAGATCACCTGAAGTCAGGAGTTCGAGACCAGCCTGGCCAACATGGCAAAACCCTGTCTCTACTAAATATATAAAAATTAGCCGGGCTTGGTGGTGGGCACCTGTAATCCCAGCTCCTTGGGGAGACTGAGGCAGGAGAATCGCTTGAATCTGGGAGGCAGAGGTTGTGGTGAGCCGAGATCGTGCCACTGCACTCCATCCTGGGCAACAGAGCAAGATTCCACCTCAAAAAAAAAGAAAAAAAGTGAATTTCATGAGAGCAGGGACCCTTTTGATTTTGCTCATTGCCACCTCTTTAGAAGTTATAACAATGACTAGCTCAAAGACACACCAAATTCAAAATTGTTCAATTGATAAATGTTTAAATAACACTTCCCATGTTTTATTTTTGCCAAGCAGTATTCTGTAATTCTAGTTGTCTTTCTTCTGTAAGTCATTCTCTCCTTTCTATCCAGCTCCTTTTAGAATCCCTCTCCTCTTCCTCTCTTTACTTCTCTCTCTCTCTCTCTCTCTGTCTCTGTCTGTCTCTCTCTCTCCCTCCTATCTTGCAGTTTTACTACTGTATGTCTAGTCATAAATTCTTTTTAGTTATCCAACTTGAGCTAAATTCTCACCAATCTTGAAACATGTGAAGCCATTAATTCTCTAAATAAGGCCTCTTCCCAAATCTTTGTAGTTCATCTTTTGGGATGCCAATCAGATGTTTTTAAGAGCTTCTTATTCTATCATCCATGTTTCTTTGCTACTTTTCTGTGCTCTTATATATGTGTATATCTCATGATATACATCTATCTTGTAGCTAGTTATCTCTAGTTAGCATCAGACTTCTTTCTTCAATTGTACTTTATCTGTTGTTTAACGTGTATTTTTTTTTATGTGTGTATCTTATGTATAAGTAAAATGTGTGTATCTTATGTATAAGTAAAATGACTCCAGCTGCAAAAGAGCAGTACCAGCTCACCTGGCTGAAGAGAAGGAGAAGTTAGTGTCTTATAGAATAAATTCCAAGAGAGGACAACATCTTCCAAGCTGCTTTATTCAGTGATCCAAAGGAGCTACTTTCCGTCTTCATCAGATTGGGTTAGCTTCCCTTGGGGTTGCAAGGTAGCTACAGCAGTTTCTAAATATAACATGTAAACACAAAAGTATTACATTGAAAAACACAGAAGTATTAAATTGTACTTTGAAGAACAAGAAAGCATTTTCCAAAATCCCCGAGGAGACTCTCCCTCATGTCATTTATCAGAACTGCGTCACATGTCAACTGTTAAATCCCTAGGAAGGGAAATGAGATTCCAGCGCTTGTTAGTGAAGCACATGGTTATGTGGTGGATGGTGAATTACTGGAAAAAAAAAAAAAAAAAAAATCAGTACTCTGGCAGAAAAAAGAAAGGTGGAATAGATACTGGTATTCCTTCTGCTACATCCTTCTAGATTTCCTCCACACAAGCAAAATTTTGCTCTGCATCCTTCTTTGTAGTCTTTATTTTTTTTAACCTTCCTATATCATAGGCAGTTCTTCACGTGTACATAATGGCTGCATATAATTGTATTGCATGGAAGTCCCAAAATGTATTAAAGTGATGTTTATGCATTGAATTCTACTGATAGGTATTTAGATTACTCCCTGCCATGGCAACTGTAATACACACAGAATGAATGTTAAATAGATAGATAAATGATAGTTAGATTACACAGATAGATGATAGATAAATAGATGTAATTATAATAATATTGGAATTTACGTTCCAGAACACCGTGCCTGGGAGTGAAGTATATAAAAAAAGTGTACACTTATTTTTTTTTTCTCAGTCAAAACTAGCTATGCCCCATACATTTTGCTATGTGCTGTTGCCATTTTCTCTAATTAGCAAAAAGCCTGTAATTGCACTTTTGATTTCCTCTTTGACATATGATATTTAGAAGACATTTTAATTGCTGTGTTATTGCTTTTTGATGTTAGTTAAACATTTATTTTTAAAATTTATTTTTAGTTTTATTACAAAAAATTTAGAGGCAGAAAAAATGGCCTATACATTTTGTGCTTTGAAGATTTTATTGACATTTCCTTTGTGGCCCAACATATGTTAGTTTTGAAATTATCAGTTGACACAGAAAAAATGAGCATTTTCCCTAGTGTATAAATGTTTAAATATATCAGGTTAACCTTAATTTGTATAGAAATTAGAGCTTTTATATTTTTTGAGACTTGATTAGAAAAATAGAGAGGGAAAATGCTCTGCATTATATATTTTGATATAATTTTTTAACACATAAAGATCCCCAACAGTTACAGCTTCGTTGCCAGTAGCACTCTGTAGTAAATAAATTGATTGACTTTGTCCTGCTTAATGTTTCTTGCTTTGGATTCCACATAATCTTTTATTATGGAGGTTTAGCAAAGGTCCCATGGATAAACTTAAGGTTGCTCTCACCAGTAGAGTTGCACAGAAATGATGCTATGTGACTTTTGGGCTAGGTCATAAAAGCCCATGCAGCTTCTCCCTGGTCTCTTGGAATCTCCCTCTCATAACCTAGCCATCCTACTGCCAGAAACCCAAGCCATATGGACAGGCTGTATACACATACACTGGTGGACAACCCTAGGTAAGTCAAGCCCTTCAATCATCCCAGCCCAGCTTCTGCATGAATAAATGAAGAAGCCTCCAGGCAATATCCAGCCCCAAGCATGTGAATGACTTCCAGATTGTTACAGACTGAATATTTGTGCCCCCTTCAACATTTATATGTTGAAACCCTAACTCCCAAGGTGATAGTCTTAGGAAGTAGGGCCTTTGGGAAATAATTGCATCATGAGAGTACAGCCCTTATAAATGGAATTAGTGTCCTTATAAGAAGAGGCCCAGAAGCTAGCACACTCTCTTTCCACCACGTAAGGATACAGGAGAAGTTGGCAATGCGCAACCTGGAAGAGGGCTCTTCCATGCTGGCAGCTCCATCTCAGCTTCCAGCTCCAGAACAGGGAGCAATAAATTTTTCCATTATTGATAAACTCTTCAGTTTATGGGATTTTTTATAGCATCCCAAATGGACTAAAAAACTGATCTTCCCAGCGAATGTTCCTCAGACATTATGGAACATAGATGAGTCAAACCTGCTGTGGTTTGCAGTTCCTGAACACAGAATCTGCAAATGGTTTGTTGCTTACGCCACTATGCTTGGGTGGTTTGTTATGCATCGTATGCAAGTATAGACACTGATCTTGGAAACTCTGCTTCATTATTGCTTACATGTGCTTTTTAAAACTTTTTTACCCTTTTGTAATTTTAGTCAGATCTCTTGAGAATATCATATAACTGCCTATTTTAAATTGTTTATAAATTAAATAAATTACAATTAATTATTTCTAGCTTATAAGTCAGATTTTGCCCTTGATAATGTATCTTGATGTAATTACTTCATTTTTAAATTGATTTACATAATTTTAGAAGTTGTACTCTTTCTTCGGTCTACTTAATATTGCCTTGTCCAACATGACTTGAAATATATTCTGTTCAGTTTTACTTTATTCAAAATGTTAAAAATGCTAGGAAGATAATATTTGTCAACTTCATTTTCAGGCTGTTTTCATTCTCCAGTTTCTCTCAAAATGTGGTGTGAGTTTCCTGGACCCTAAGCAGGAGCTTCTCTCTTTATCTTTGCATTGACAGGGTGGTGCAGGGGGTCATAGAGGCACAGGTAGTCCAGCCAGTGCAGGTGTCCTGGGGGAGCTCACTTTATATAGTCTCAGAGAGGCTATAATAGGCACGACTAAAAAAACCTTTTAAATCTAGAAATTGTTAAACATCATGGAAATTATTTGTTACCCGAAGGTTACAAGGACTTTCTTTAAAACTACCTTGGGCCAAATGTTATTGATATTTATACTCTTCTTTTTCAATTTACTTTATGGTTTGGAGTATATTAGGTTCACTTCCTTTTTATTAGCCAATGATAATAATTTATATGTTCTGGCAATGCTATTCATTTCATCAAGATAGTAAAATATAATTATCATAGAATTTTATACAACATCCTTTTGTGAATTACAATCACTTTCTCATTCTCAATATTGCTTAAATTAAATGCATCTCTATTTCATTAGTTTATTTAAAGAACAAAATGTTTTATCAATTCTATTGTTTGTGTTGTTTTTTAATTAATTTCTTTCTCCTCTTACGTTTAATAATTCACCTCCTTTGTTTCCTTGGGACTATTTTAATCTGTATTATGATTTTTGCTGTTGTTGTCTTATCCAAAAATCAAACAGTTATTGGACATGACTCTTTTTCTCTGTAACTTTTTTGTTTTTTTTTGTTTTGATTTGTTTTGTTTTGCTTAGGATTATTTTAAATATTTTTGCTTAGACTTCCTCTTTATTTCACTTCAATCTTTGCTAGGCTTATGTGAATGGGGAAAAAATTTCTGAGCTCTAGCTTTGATGTCTCTCCCTCTTTTTTTAGAGAAGGAAGCCCCAGGCTGAATTCAGAAGTTTTGATCTTGCTGGTTATATTTGGGGTTCCTGGATGAGCTGCTGGGGTTGTGTGTGGTTATGTGCTGTGAATAAAACACCTCCTGGCACGGAGCTGCTTGTCCAAGTGGGCAGAGAACTTGGGCAACAGAGTTCTGCTTATTTGAAGTTATTTGCCACTCACCTCCTGTTTGATGGTCTCATGATATCTCCTGGTATGGGAATCTTCTAATGAGACTCCCTTTGTAGTGGCAGCAATCTAAAAGGGCTTCTTCACACAGCCCGAGGCAGCTGTCTTGCTTGAACCTGATATTTTCACACCAACCTGAGACTCTCAAATAATCCTTGCACATTTAGCACCACTATGCTCTAGAGATGCAAGTAAAGATCCAGAAGGATTACTTCACCCAATATTAAACCCAGAAGCACTCTCTTAGGAGGGTTTCTAATGCAGCTGTTTAATAGAAAATACTGGCCTTAAACAATAGTTTAAGATGAGATGGGAAGACCGCATTTTAAATTAAGTACCAGGGAGTGTTTGGAAAAGCAGAACAGGTCCACAGCACAACCAGCCTGCCAACCTTAACTGTTGCAGAATCAATTTCTAAAAATGTAGACAATCTGAGGATAGAATCTTCATAACAGGGTCTGAGGAGTCTTTCAAAGGGTCTGAGGAGTCTGAGGAGAGGTAGCTAGAAGAGCAACATCTGGAACCAGTGAATATATGAGACCGCATGGGTGGAGCTAGGGTCACCATAGGCATAGATGAGAACATCCTAGCAGAAGTGCAATAAACAGTGTTACACAAGGTTAATTAAGCATCCTGGAATTCAGCAGGAAGCCTGTTAGAGACTTGATGGAGAACACATGTTATTAATCCAGGTCAAACAGGGTTAAGGTTAGGATAACCTTAGGGTCTGCAGGTGAAATGAATGCCATAGCTCAAGGTCAAGGGAATGTTCTACTTACCTCAGGCACTGCATCCTTAGCAGAACTTTGCTTTCTCTGCTGCTGTTCAATAGGCACTAGATATTTATGGCTATTTAGATTTAAATTAATTTAAATTAAAGATGATTTAAAATTTAGTTCCTCTGTCTCAATAGTCACATTTTTTTTTCTTTTAAGTTCAGGGGTACATGTGCAGGTTTGTTACATCGGTAAACTTGTGTCATGAGGGTTTGTTGTACAGATTATTTCATCACCCAGGTATTAGGCCTAGTACCCATTAGCTATTTTTAAAATATGCAACATTCACATTCTGTGTATGGCACAGAATGAAGATTTCCAGCATTGTGGAAAGTTCTATCATCTTGCATCTCATCTTACGGACAGATAAAAGATCATTCACCAAGGGTGATATTGGGACTGCCATTCATGTTTATTTTTATCTAATTTTAAAATTTATATTTATGCATATTTTATAATGCTTGTAATAGATCAGTACCTAATATATGTAATTTCTAAAACTTGATGTTTTGTATACAACTTCATTGCTTTACTATTCCTCCTTAGCATTACCACAATATAATATACATGATCCTCATTTTTCTCTTTTATTTAATCCTTGATAATTTCCACAAAATGCAAGCTCCATAAAAGCAATAAGTTTGGCATTTTGCTATTATCATTTACTGAAAATATCATAGCATATAGGTATTCAATAAATAATTGCTGGCTATTCAAATCTATCCATTTGAGTTAATTACACAGCACTGCATAAAGACAAGACATTTATGTTATAGATAGGGGAGATTTGTATATTTGTTTCAGAAAGCAGGTAACAAAAATGTAGACTTTTCTATCAGAAATCATTACATTTGGAAAAGTTTCTGATCCAAAGGAAAAGTGAAGAAACACCTCTTTCTAATTTGCACAAAAGATTAGTAGGGGCCAGCATATTGAAAGTACACATAAAATAGATTTTTTTGAATAAGTACATGATATGCAAATTTGGAGTCTCTGTTCCAGAGGATGGAAATCTAACAGGGGCAATAACATAAAAGAATTTTACTTAGAAGAGCAAAGTGGTGGTGTGGGTGGAAGGAAAGCCTGTGGAGAAGGACTTTGTGTCCTGTGCTAGTAATCAAGGCTGTACATTGAGAGTGGAAATGGGGAGCCAACAGCACATCTCGGGGGATAAAATCAGGTTTGTTCAGAAACAGTCAGACATTGTAATAGCGGATGAGCTTGCCATTCAGCCAGCAGGTAACACATTCTCAATAATACCTGTTGACTCAAATTCATCATTCTGATGTACATTTGATTGCCATTGTCATCAGCTGTTCCAAAACACTGGAAGATGGCCCTGAGACTAATCACTCATCAGTAGACAGCAGTGCACTCTATTGATTTTGGTGTGATTTAGAAGTTATCAGTACAACCCAGGAGTGGTAAAATGAAATTTGGAGTAAAAAATGAGTGGGCTATAATCTGGATTCTACCTCCATTTAGACATGAGAACATGGCTTTATATTAACCTATGTCTGTCAGTTCCCACATTTATGAAATGTATTAATTATACCAAATTATATCTCCTTCATGGGAGTATGGAGGGTTAATTTAACCATTAGTGTAAATTCTCTAGAACAGTCTATGGCATGTGGTAGAGGCTCAGTAAATGATGAGTGTTTTCTTCCCCCTTTCTAATTCCTAAAGTTCCAATTTGAACCTTAAAATCCTTCGTGTATGTCTTTGACTCTCTTCAAAAAGGTGTTAGGCATAAAAAGCCTACTAGTTGACATGCATTTAAGTTTTACTGTGTAAGAGGCCCATGCTAAATGCTTTACACATTCTTTAAGCAAGAAACTCAGCATCATATCCCAAGCATTTCGCTCTTCACTTCCCAATCCTGTACCCCCCACCCACATCATTAGGCCAAAGTCTCCTCCCTCATGATGGAGTCAGCAATATTGAAAACAAGAGCTTGCCAAAGAGAGTTTAAATTTCTCTACTTATATGAGAGAGTTTTCATTGTCTTATCCACATTCATTTCTTAATATTATCCCCAACTTTAGCCTAATCTCTGAAAGGATTATCAAATAAATGTAATGAAGTATATAGTGGCAAGCTGAGGGGAAGAGAGGGATAAAGAATACATGTCCAAGGACAACGAACTGCCCTCAGAGTGACACCAAAGGTCAACTCAGAAAACCTACGTAGAGGAGGTTTACATTTTGAAAGACTCACTTTACTGACTTGATAATTTTGCCATGATTCATCTCTGAATTTCCTATGTTTTTCTGACACATTGACATGACCTACATTTACTAAATTTACTATATATATATAAAGAATGATCATTTCTCCCTATTTATACAAGGAAAAAAAAAAAGCTAAGACCATTTCAGACATCACAAAGCATATTGGCAGAGCTTCTGGGATGCCAGTGGCCTGGGACTCTAAGAACAAAATCACCCCATCCTTACCATACTGTGATGCAAACAGAATGCCAAATAAAGGAAAAGCACATGCTCATAAATGCCATCCTTTCTAAGCAACAAATCTTCTTTCTGATTCTCCTTTTACATCTCTTGTTCTGGGGCTGGTTTTGAAACAAGAATTCATGGAGGAAAAAAAAAACTGAGAAATAAAAATCCAAAGGTTTCTAAACTTAAATAAGTATTTTCCAATCCAGAAAATAAAGGGCTTGAATCACCTCTCCTATGTGCACATCTCTGTGAGCTTCAATCTTCTTTCTTCACTTTTGCAGCTACCTCTACCTCTTTTACGTTGTCAGGGCTATAAGAAAAGCAGGTACATTGTCACGTTTTTGGTCTGACAGCCAGAAAATGTTCTCATTACGTGTATTACAAAATCTTTTCTTAAAGTACACCAAGTTGAACTTGAGTTTTGCATATTTAAAGAGCAGAGGAGCCTTCGGTAGCAACAGTGTGAATTTCTTGGTCGCTATCCCAGCAGAGCAGTGGACTAGCCTGGGAAATAATGGTGTGTGTGCATGGATGAATTTGGATGAAGTGAAACTAAGTGGTGTTTTCTGCCCCAAAAGAACAGTTTGATGGCCAGGTGCGGTGGCTCAAGCCTGTAATTCCAGCACTTCGGGAGGCCTAGGTGGGCGGATTGCCTGAGCTCAGGAGTTGGAGAACAGCCTCGGCAACACGGTGAAACTCCATCTTTACTAAAATACAAAAAATTAGCCAGTCCCTGTGGTGTGCGCCTGTAGTCCCAGCTGCTTGGGAGGCGGAGACAGGAGAACTGCTTGAACCCAGGAGGCGGAGTGAGCGGAGATCACACCACTGCACTCCAGCCTGGCGACAGAGCGAGACTTCGTCTCAAAAAAAAAAAAACACAGTTTGATATTTGTATCTTTGAATAGATTTGTTTGTTTGTTTCTTAAAGTCACTCTCAGAGTGAGCTTCCTTGTCCCAGTGGAATCGATTCTTACACATGAGAGTTTAAAAACAAAAACAAAACAAAAAAACACCGTTAAACAGAACTTCTAACTTGATCACTCATTATTTCCCCAAATTTGATGCTGCATAACTTATAAGTGAGGCTCAATAGTAAATCTTTGTGCAAAGGTTGGGAAGTAGCACCATTTAAGGGCATTTTTTAAAAGGAGTATTGAGACTCTGAAGCCCACACTCAAAAAAAGTAAAAGAAAAATAAGAGTTGCCTCCTTTCTGGAAAGAAGTTGAAATTAGAAAAGAGTTTCCAATTTGCAAATGGCTACTTTGTTAGAAATATAATGAGCATTTATTGATTGATTTCTGTGTTTATTAGGACAAGCCTGGAGTTATTAGGCTTGTTTTCTGAGGGCCTTAACATGCAAGTGTGTACTAACTTGTCTGAATTCCAAACCAGGAAGGATATACTGAGATGATTCAAAGCCAGAAATTGGGCTTGAGGGACCAGTGGTCCTTCAAGGGCAGGGTGTCCTCCCTTGGTGGTTAAAAGCAGAAAGATCAAGGTGGAGGTGTCCCAGACAAGTCACTTGAGACGTGGAAAGGGCAGAAACAGATAAATTCAAGAGACAATTCCGAAAATCAGAATTTAAGCAAATTTAGAATAGAACATAAGCCAGTCAGGAGTGAATTCAAGTTGGTGTAGGGTTATTGTGGCTGATTCCTTTAAATACTCAAGAGCTGCATTTTCTGAGTGGGAGGGGTGTGGAGGATATAGGATCGGTGCAAAAATTATTCTTCCAAATGTCTATTGTGAAAAGGTGAAGAAGAGAAAATAAGATCACACAGGGCAAGTATACATTTTAGGCTGTTTGTGAAGATCAATTAAAGAATATCTCAGCCTCTCTTTCAAAAGTAGTGGTCTTATGTTGAGCCACAATCATTTCCCCAATATTTCCTTCTATCCCACAAGGGTGGTGTGTGTGCACACAGACACACACACACTCAAACACAGATACTCACTTATTGCCTCACTTCCCTCAGGCCAAAATAAATAGCAGTATTGCTACCAAATTATACTGAAATCAAGTAGGAGACTCCTCATTTCTTAGGGGAAAAAAAACTAGAAACATTTATCATTTTAAACTATGTCATTGATATAAACATCTTCACATAATAATAATATAATGATTGTCTAATACTGTTGGTCAGCTATATCTCCTTTAATTTCTCTTCATCTTTGCTATCCTAAACTCATCTTTCACCTGGATGAATTTAACAGTTTTCTAAGAAGTCTTAGTGAATTTAATATTCTTATAATTTTAAAATTGATTCTCAACATTGTAGGCAGAAAGATCTTTTAAAAATTATTAAAATCATTTAGATTGTTCTCATCTCCATCCGAACCGTCTCCTCAAGCACTTAACTCTCCACATCACACACGGCTTGTTTCGCACACTGCTTGTTTCATGTCATTTTTAGGTCTCTGTTTAAATGACATCTCTGTAAGAAACTTCCTCTATCCACACTAAATTATACACACATAGCATTATTTTCTATCACAGCATTATGCTTATTTTCTTTCTGGCTCTTAATAAAGTTTATAAAAATGGATTAATGTCTGTGCCTAGTTGCCTGTCTTCCAGACTTTATGTTTCTTGACTGAAGGGGCATATCACTCTATTATCCATTGTATCACCGGTTCACCCAAAGCCTCACAGGTGGAATATGTTCAGTCAGTATCTCTGGAATGAATGCATGGATTAATATTTTAATTTTTTGCCTTACAAAAATTATTTCAAAGAATGATCAATGGATACTAAAACCAGTGGGTAGAAGCTTTTATAAACTGGATATTCATAAAGCCTCTAAGACAGAATAATAATTACAAAAGAGAAAATGTACACTTATGGAGAATTCCATAGGTCACCAATGTAGCCAAGGAATTTAACTTAATATGACCGATTGTATAACAATCTGACATTATATATCTCCTACTGCTAAAAAATAAACATATGACACCATCTATGTAATGTTTGCCAAAAATATTTTACCCAAATCTGATCACAAAGAAACAGTCAGATATATGCAGAATGTGCAACATGCTACAATGCCCTGAAAAGTTCTAGAAACTGAATGTCCTGAAAAATAAAAATGCAGAAGGAAGACCATCCTAGGTTAAATAGGATTTAAGAATAACAAATAAGTATGGTACACAACCTTTTATTGGATTGTCTCTATAAAATGTTCTTAGGGCAATTGGGGAAATTTGAACATAAAAATGTATATTAATAAAATAAAGTTATTTTATTCGGACTAATAATGATATTTTGCTTAGGTGAGTAATGATCTTATGCTTAGGAGATATATGCTGCATCATTTAAGACTAAAATGTCACGTTGCCTACTTCATGCTGAGGTTGTTCAGCAAAAAGCAACTCTATGTGTGACATATACAATTATGTGTGTGTAAGAGAAAGAATTTGGCATAATGTTAATGACTGAGACATCCAGCTGCGAGTTCATCTAGGTGTTCATTAAACTCTTCTTTCAACTTTTCTGTAGGACTTAACATCAATTAATTCATGAACTATGCAACAACCTGTGAGGAAAGGAGATAGTTCTCTCCCAACTGTATACAAAACAGGGGTCCCCAGGCCCCAACCATGGACTGGTCCTAGGCAGCACAGCAGGAGGTGAACTGAAGGCCAGGAAGCATTACTACCTGAGCTCCACCTCCTGTCAATTGCCATGGCTTTAGAGTCTCATGCAGCGCGAACCCTATAGTCAACTGTGCATGCGAGGGATCTAGCTTATGCACTCCTTATGAGAATCTAATGCTTGATGATCTGACGTGGAGCAGTTTCATCCCAAAACTAGATGAGAGAATGCCCCCATCTATCTCACCCTCTCCTTCCTCCTTTCCCCGTCCGTGAAAACTTGTCTTCCACGAAACCTGTCTCTGGTGCCAGAAAGGTTGGTTACCACTGGTATGAGACAACGTGGATGAGACAACTCTAAAAAGAGTGGTTTTCATATGTATTTTGTATGACGGCAATCTTGTTACGTCGTAACTATACGAAAGCAAGGTGATTCATTTTGAAATAATTAGGAAAAGTTGAACAGTATTAGCTAGGTTTTCATTGCTATAGATTTAGTAACCAACATGGTGTGGCATGAGGCTGCCTGTTATTTTAAAGGGGTGTGACATATATTCTAATAAAGACAGAAAGTAGCAAGTTGATTTTTTTAAGCATGTTAATTTTAATTGTTGCAATCAGCTTGGCTGATCAGTGTTGTAAAAATAAGGCTTACTGGGCACATTTGTCAGATGCTAGTGAATACGGCATCCCAGACTCTGGATCTGCCATCTTGTGGACACTTTAGTAACTTCACAGTATCAAAATTGACCACATCTGTCAAAGTCATCCTGGGCTCTAAGACAGATACGGCAGCTAACATTTTTCCCCTAGAAATAGATTGTCCTCCTCAACTCTTTATCTCAGGCTGTGAGATTTTTACAATTCCCCTGATATTTTAAGATGAAAGCTAAAAGCATCAATTTTAAATAATATAAAAGCTAATCATATATTTAATACCTATTGAGGTGTTCAATGTGACTTATGCATTATCTCAATATAATTTTTAAATATGACTTTCTACATTCTGTGTATATATTCTAATTATGCTCACATTTAGAGGCCTATTTACTGTCAGAATACAAAATGAAATACGATTGTCACATATACATGTAAATCCACTTAGAGGTAATAATAGGCATTTAATTTAAAAGATAGCATTGTGCAGGGATATGAATTTTGAACTTTATCTACTTTTCTGCTTTTATCATTTGTTTTTGTTTTGTAAACAAAGAAAATAGATTTAAGCTGAGATCAACTTGTTTGGACATACCTAATTGAAATGTGTTCCCCTTCCCTCCCTCTCCCCTTTCCACTCCTGGAACAGCTCCCATAAGAAATCGTGCAACTCTGGACTCTGCACAGCACCATTGCTGGAATGCAAGAAAGAAAACTGCATTGCAGTTTCCCCAATTTGGAATGACAATTGTGTGACATTAGCAAATAAATTATTCTCTCTAGATACCTACCTTAGCATTTATAAACTTAGCATATGTGTAAGTCATTCTTAAACCAATCAATCATTCTATAAGTATTTACTGAGCACCTACAAGATTCCAGGTATTGTGGAAGGTAGTGGGGTTACAGTGGTAAACAAGCCAGATTTGATCTGCATGTATAGCCTAACAAAGCACACAGCCAAAAAATCAAAGTGCAGACACCAACTTTGAAATCAGAGAAAAAATCTCAGAGAATATGGATTTTAATTATTTTCCTTAAAATGTTTGGAAAGAACTTGAACTTTATTAAAATTTAATATGTGAGTTAATAGCACTACATGCATAATTGTTAAATAAATATGTAATGTTTTGAGGTACATGCTCAAATAAACATATGCAATAAAAAATGTTTGGCATCTACTAATCATATCTGAACTATACTATCCACATGCAATGACATAGCTATATATAAAATAACAGCTGGAAACAAATAAGGCAATAACAGCACCTAAATATAATTGTAATTACAAATATTTTGTGTGTACATATACATATATATATTGCATTACATTTATATGTGATGCTGGACTTTAGGTACAGAAGACTTAGAGTTTAGCTCTAAAGTTTAATTTAACATAGAAGAAAAAGTTTAAAAATTAAAAACCATAAAAATAGGTAACATTATACCCAAAGTTAATACTTGAGAAATTTCTCAAACTCTTAAGTTGCTTAAGTAAGCAACTCTTATTAATGTGTTATTGGGAATTATTAAAGCAATAAAAAACATAATAATCTCACATATTCAAGCACTCAAAGAGCATAGCCATTATGCCCACAATTTAAAAATAAAAGAAATTCTCAAATACATATTCAAATCCAAAAAGAAAGATTGAAATAATGAGATAAATCACAAGAAAAACAAAAGTGATTTTTAAATGAACTCAAACCACTTCGATGTAGAGATAACTCTAAGACAAATGTGGTTATGAAGGTGAAAAAAGTGGTCTAAACACTCTTCTTTAAAGACACATACGGGCCTGGCACAGTTCTTCAGGCATGTAATCCCAACACTTTGGGAGACTGAAGCAGGAAGATCACTTGAGGCCAGGAGTTCAAGATCAGCCTGGACAACAGAGTAGGATCCCACCTCTACAAAAAAAAAAATATATATATACACACACACACACACACACACACAAACTAGCAGGCATGGTGGTGCATGCCTGTAGTCCTAACTACTATGGAGGCTGAGGTGGGAGGATTGCTTGAGCCCAGGAGATTGAGGCTGCAGTGAGCCATGATCACGTCACTGCACTCCAGCCTGGGTGACAGAGTGAGACCCTGTCTCAGAAAAATAAATAAGTAAAATAAAGATACATAGGACAAAGGACATAGGAAAAAATGTAACAATTGTATGGAAATAAAACTCGGATTATATTAACTTGAAATTAAGGTAAGGGAGAAAATGTGTCCTATATTTCAAGTTTCAACATGAAGATTTCAAAGACATTCTTGAGGCATATAATTAAAGAAATAATTATAGTATCCTCTTGAAATATTTAAGAACGTTTATCTTCTTGGGGGTGGGAGGAAGAGACTTGTACAATGGACATAGAGTTTCAGTTTTGCAAGACAAAAACATTTTTGACATCTGTCACATTCAAATGCATTGTACCGTACATTTAAAAATGGTTAAGATGGTAAATTTTATGTGTTTTTGACCACAATATTAAAAAAAAATCTTCCAAAATGAAGTAGATAAAACAAAAGAAAATATGTTCCATATAATGAAATACAGTAAGAAAAATGCATAAGAAATAAAATTAGAAATAAAACAATGCACAGTGGCTCACTCCTGTAATCCCAGCACTTCGGGAGGCTAAGGCAGGTGGATCACCTGAGTTCCAAAGTGTGAGACCAGCCTGGCTAATATGGTGAAACCCCATCTCTACTAAAAATACAAAAATTAGCCGGGCATGGTGGCACACACCTGTAGTCCCAGCTACTCTGGAAGCTGAGGCAGGAGAATCTCTTGAACCTAGGAGGCAGGGGTAGCAGTGAGCTAAGATCATGCCACTGCACTCCAGCCTGGGTGACACAGCAAGACTCTGTCTCAAAAAAAAAAAAAAAAAAGATTATTTTTAAAGAACTTTTACAATAAATAGACAATTTTTAGGTGTGTAACTCTAGGCAACTTGTTTCACCTCCCTAATATTCATCTTTCTCTTCAGAGACATAGAGAAAAGAACAGTTTATACAGTTGCTGCTGTGCTAGTTATAATAAATTAATGCATAAACTATGTCCCCTAATACATGCTGATACCTTAGTGGATGTGGAATAGAAAATAAGATTCTGAGAACTGGGGAACATATGCTCTTTACAAGACCATTAAAAATTCTAGAAGATTAAAGAATTCAAGAATGGGTAAAGATACGTCAAACAAAATGTAAATTTTAAAAAGAAGAAGCAACAGAAACAATTTTTTAATTTGGCAGAGTAAAATTAAGTGAAATAGCTGTAAATGATGAAAAGATAATATTGTATACTTCCAAGGTAAAAGTCAATTTGAAAATATAACAGCAAGGAAGCCATCAGCCAAATAACATTATATTTAAATCTATAAGTTCACAATTATTAAAATATTAAGGATTTTAAATTATAATGATAAATTATAAAAATTCTGATATAATTTAACTTACATTCATATGTTATTGATAGATCAAGTAATCAAAAAAGAAGTGTACAAATTTGCCTACGTGAGAACATACAAGGTTAGTTTCTGCTAACATTTTAAACACTGCATCAGAATCAATTGATCAATGTCCTTCACCACTCAAAATATCATGCTGTTACTTCAATCCTCACAAAACAAAATATTTCAAATAGATCAAAAACTTAAGCACAAAGCACAGAACTATAAAATTCTAGAACAAACCATGTGCTAATAAGTTTACAAACTGGAAAGGGATCAGTCTTTTTAAGCAGGATACAAAACCCCCAAGTCATAAAGAAAGTCATTGATAATTTTGGGCACAGTAAACTTGAATACAGAAATTGAGAACAACAAATGTCAAAGTGTGTCTCTGTTTGGGAGGTGACAATGATATTTTTTAAATGTAAGATATATAAGAAAAAGATTTACCAAGAAAACACTAACCAAAAGAAGGCTGTTATAGCTCTATCAATAACACCAAAGAAGATTTTATGGCAAATAGAATTAGCCAAGTAAAATAGGCTATTCCACAATGACGAAAAAGTAAATTCAACAAGAAGACACACAACCTTAAATTTACATGCAACTAACAACAAAGTTATCCAAGTATATTAAACAATAGTAGATGAAATTAAAAGGATAAATAGAAAATTTACATTTGTAATTGGAGATTTCAAATATTCTCTTTCAATAACAGATAAGCTGTCTAAAAATCAAAGGGCTGATTTTCTAAATAAAAAATATATTCTTCTGAATTAGTTAACATTTCATCAAAATTAAAGTTGCAACTTAGGTATCACACTGGACAAACATAATATTTACATGAGGCCTATCAAGAAAGAAAACATTTTTAAAAACTGCTTTGTCTCATCATAAAGGGAAAAGTAAAATAAATGAAGCTTTTAATTTAAAACATAGGAAAGAAAAAATAAAAGAGGTGTGAATGACATCTAGGCTTCTAACTGTACTTCTATAAAAACCAAAGTTCCTTGCTGTGGTCACAGGACTCTTTATTATATAACCTGTTTGTAAGGCTACAGCATTGTCTCAGCCAGTCTCCCACACACCCCAAATGCTCCAGTCTTACTACCGTTTCTTTTCTTTTTTCTTGTTTTTTAAAAATGAATTTGTATTCACATGCTTAATGTCTCAGTTTGAGTGTCACATCTTCAGAAAGTACTTACTGAACACTTTATCTGAGACTACCCCTTTCATTATTTTCATTCTCAAATCCCTATTCATTTTCTTTACAAAATTTGTTATTCATTGTTTTCTAGTCTGATATGGTTTGGCTGTGTCCCCACCCAAATCTCATCTTGAATTGCAGCTCCCACATGCTGTGGGAGAGACCCGGTGGGAGATACTTGAATCATGAGGACATTTATCCCTATGCTGCTGTTCTCATGATAGGGAATGAGTTCTCACAAGATCTGATGTTTTTATAAGGGGCGTTTCCCTCTTTGTTCGGCACTTCTCCTTGCTGCTATCATGTGAAGAAGAACGTGTGTGCTTTCCCTTCTGCCATGACTGTAAGTTTCCTGAGGCCTCCCCTACCAAGCTGAACTGTGAGTCAATAAAACCTCTTTCCTTTATAAATTATCCAGTCTCAGGATGTCTTTTGTAGCAGTGTGAGAACACATTAATACATAGTCCTTTTAAATTCTGTATCTGCCATATGAATGGAAGCGTGTCTGTCTCCATTAGAACACAGACTATGTCTGCCTTGCTAACCATTATATCCCTAGCATAGCACTGTGACTAACACAGGAAAAAATCATCTATGCGTGTTTGTTGAATGATTGACTTAGCAATCTCAGACTAATGAAATAAAAATAGACTACAAGTATTAGGAAAGAGAATAACATATATACAGATGTAAAATTTTTAAATTACAAATTTGTGAAGTTCCCACAATATGATAACACATTTGAAAACCTAGATAACATAAAAGTGTTTTTTGTTTGTTTGTTTTGGTTTTTGTTTTTTTTTGAGACAGAGTCTTGCTCTGTTGCCCAGGCTGGAGTACAGTGGTGCAATCTCAGCTCACTGTAACCTCCGCCTCCTGAGTTCAAGTGATTTTCCTGCCTCAGCCTCTCCAGTAGCTGGGACTACAGGCGCACACCACCATGCCTGACTAATTTTTTGTGTTTTAGTAGAGACATGGTTTCACTGTGTTGCCCAGGCTGGTCTCGAACTCCTGAGCTCAGGCAATCCGCCTGCCTTGGCCTCCCTAAGTGCTAGGATTACAGGCATGAGCCACCACGCCATCTTATATGAATATATGTTACCATAGTTTGTGCAAACATTATTTTGTATACTTCTCATGTAAAGCCTGTACAGTAGACAGCCTGAGCCCTGTTTTTTACATTAAATAAACAGTGCTTAAAGTTTAGCATTGTTTATAACAATAAGAAATTGGAAACAACTTACAGGGCTAATGAAAGTGTTTGGAAAATTAAATGATGGTCAGTCCATAAAAGGAAAGAAACTAAAGCCATGAAAAATGATGATGCACAGGCGCATTTACTCAGAAATAATAAAAGGTATTCCATCAAATGAAAATAATGTCTTGCAAAACAGCATGTAATAGCATCCCACTGTTTATAAACCATACACAAAGATGTATATATATTTTATAAGTAAACACAAGAAGGAAGAAGTCTTAAGGGGCACACCAAATGGTATTAACTCTTGAAAGCAGAATTATGGGTGATTTTCCTAGCATCTTTATACATTTCTTTATTGTCTAGTATTATGCTGCTTGTAGAATTCATAATCAGACTAAAATGTTTTCCTTTAAAAATTAATGCACAAATGAATAATATATTTGCTCTGTGTCTCTAAGACCTTACAATTATATTCCAGTCAAAACAATAACATAAAAGAGGAATGTTTATTTGATAACTCTCCCTTTGTAATCAATCCCAAGACATTTCTCCACAAACAAAGTTTCAGTTTGGAAGGGATGATTCCTCCTAATGTGGGAATCTAATAAATTTGGAGATTTGGGGGGAAAACATGGATAAATACGGTTCCACTGAGTATGGTAAGCCACCACCCCCTGAGTTTCCATAGTTTTGAGCTTCTTTCTGCCTCCCTGTTTATACTGAGCAAAGTAAAGATACCATAACATTTTCCAAATGGTTCTAGGAAAAGTTAATTGTTTCATAAACAATTATGCTACATGCATAACAAGTAGATAGGCACTTGCCCCAGTGGCACAGCGAATAGAACCAAAAATATTAGCGACACTTAAATCTAATTACATTTACATTATATTTTCAGTTTTCCAGTTTCAATTATTTTCTATAGAAGAGGCAGCAATTCCAAACTGAGAAAATTACCGTCATATTATATTTCAAAAAAACAAATTAAAATCTGAAAATTGCCTTGGAAAGCTAATCATGTTATTTTTAACGACTACATCAATGAGTCCATGAAACTGGACCAGAATAGCATCATATTTTCACAACAGTGCATCATCCCAAAGTATTGTTGCATGTATTATCTTATCTCACAACGACCCATTGATCAAATCTTATTAGTAACTTATTGCATTTAAGAAAGAGACAGAACTCATGCCTTCCTCTTTCAGGCAGGGCTGAAACTAAAATCCGAGTCTTCAGATCCTACTGAAATGATCTTTCCACTAGATTGGACCATCCTGCCTCTGAGGCAATTGAAAAGCCTTTTCACTAAGTACTGCTAAGTAAGAAAATAAATTGAATACATAAGCAAAGTCTTTCTCCAGAAGACCTAGATACAAATAATCCAATTTACATACTTAAGACCTAACACACAGGTTTCTAAACAACCTGCAAACAGATGTATGGTCCCCTATATACCATATTTCTTATCATTGGTATTGAACACAAAGGAATCAGAAGGGTAAGCAAGCTTGACTGATTGACTCAGGTCTCCAAACTAGAGGAGGGCTACATGATAGGAAAGATAAGGTCCCAGTGTTCTGGTTAGTACTGTTAGCAATTCCACTAATAATATTCTAACTGAATGCATCCCCTGAAATGTGCACTTGAAACTCTGTATATGATTGTCATTCATTAGCTACAACTACCTATCTGAGTCACATTCTACTGTTTATTGCTCCTACTGTTATCTCAAAGCCTGCAGCTGATGAAGCTAACTATTTAATTAGGGGCTGCCCAGCCAGGCTGGTGATGAAATAGAAATCATGGTCACCAGGGGGTAATGAAGATGAGGAGGAGGTAAATGTTTGCTTTCCAATTGCTGAGCATTCATCTGATAAGGTTTTGTGATATTTCTCTAATCTCCTCTTTCACCAAAGTCAAATTTAAACCTAGGAGAAAGCTGTGGTGATGGGGAGAGTGAGGACAGCAAAACACGCTGAAAGAACACTAAGAGATTAAGATGCAGCAGAAAGGAGGTGGTTGGAACTCAGAACTGCCTCCAAGCCTGCTCCAGCCCAGACAGCCCTGAGTCATTGTGAAGCCTGTAAATGAGGAAGTTGTCCTGGTTCTTCAAGAGTGAACATAAGAATCGCCTGTGGCAATTTTCATAAACTTAAATGCTCAAGGCTCACCCTGGGCCCATGGAATAAGGGACATTCAGGTATATTTGACTTTAAACAATTTCATATATGATTATGATGTACATCTGTGGTTCAAAGTTATTGGACTGGATGAATTAACACCCTTTACAGTTCTCAAAACTCATGACTTTCATGTGGACTTTCTTACCATTGCATTTCCAAACGAGCTTCCTTATACTAGAAGAATGACAGAAAATTCCTTGGCGTTACAAAAGCCAGTTTCTAGTAATTTTTTTTTTTTTTTTTTTTTTTGAGATGGAGTCTCACTCTGTGACCCAGGCTGGAGTGCAATGGTGTGATCTTAGCTCACTGCGACCTCTGCCTCCCGAGTTCAAGAGATTCTCCTACCTCAGCTTCCCAAGTGGCTGGGATTACACGTGTGCACCACCATGCCCGACTACATTTTTTTTTGTATTTTTTTAGTAGAGACAGGGTTTCACCATATTGACCAGGCTGGTCTTGAACTCCTGACCTTGTGATCCACCCACCTCGGCCTCCCGAAGTGCTGGGATTACAGGCATGATAGTAATTGACTTTATACTGCTGATGGGTATGCCATTCTCCAAATATTACTGCTAACTTGTATCAGGCCATCTAGTGACAATAGGAAAGGAAAACTTCTGGTGTCCTGCCTATAAATTAACAGTGAAAAAGCTAGATAATGAAATGCTCAGAAAATGAAGTATAACTTTTCTGCTATCACCTCACACTATCCTTGCTTACCATAAAATCTTTGTAAGCAAGCACTTGTTGTCAGCTTCCTTAAGCCTAGAAGAGAGGTTACCACTATAATCTAACCAAAGCCTTACAGAATATCAAAGTTTGAATGCCGGACATCTCTGTAACACTGACCACATTACCAACATCCTGGTGTCCTTGACTGTGAGAAGTTGAATGATATTCGTGTGTGTGTGTTCGTGCGTGTGTGTGTGTATTTAAGCCATTTTATTGATGTATAATTAACATACCAAAAGGAGAACCCATTTAATGGATATAATTTGATGAGTCTGCAGATAAGTATACACTGGTGAAACCATCACCAAAATCTGTGTCATAGACCTCCATCAACTCCAAAAGTTTCCTCCCACCCCTAGGAAAATTTTCTTTAATTATAATTTCTGGAGGCTTGTACATCCTGAAATTCTCCTTGTCATATCAAAGATAGTGTACTATTTTGTCAAGACTTACAAAGCCATGTTTGATTTTGCTTAATTAATTATTTATGAATACTGTAGTAGATTGCTAGGGCTCCCATAACAAAATCCTAGGAACTGGATGGCTTTAAAAACAGTAATTTATTTTCTCACAGCTCTGGAATCCAGAAATCCAAGATCAAGGTGTCAGCAGGGTTGGTCCCTTCTGAGGGTCATGAAGGAAAGATCTGTTCTAGGCCTGTCTCCCTGGCATATGGTTGGCCATCTTCTCCCTCTGACCTCAGTGTCTTTCCTCTGTACACGTCTGTGTCCAAATTTCCTATTCTTTTTTCAAAGCATTTTTTAGAATTTCAACTTTTATTTAGATTCTGGGGACACAGGTCCAGGTTTGTTACATAGCTGTATTGCATGTTGCTGAGGTTTGGGGTATGACCGATCCCATCATCACACGGGTAGTGAGTATAGTACCCAATAGTTGGTGTTTCAACCCCTACCTCTTCCTCTCCCTCCCGCTTCTGGCAGTCCACAGTGTCTATTTTGGCTATTTGTATGTCCACGAGTATTCAATGTTTAGCTGCCCCTTATAAGTGAAAACGTATTATATTTGATTCTCTGCCTCTGTGTTAATTTGCTTACAAATTTCCTATTCTTATAGGACACCAATCTTGTTGAATTAATGCCCAAACCAATGACCTCATTTTATCTTAATTACCTCTTTAAGATCCTATCTCCAAATATGGTCACCTTCTGCGGCACCGGGGCTTAGGACTTCAACATATGAATTTTAGGGCAGATACAATTTAGTTTATAACAAAAACAACTTTCAAGAACATCTTTCCCTGATAACTATGGTTAGTAGTCAAATTGTCTGATGCTACCTGTCCTCTGAGGGGCTGAGAAACTACAATTAAAACAATGCAAGAATCTTTCTGTCATTGACAATTTTGACTTTAAGAAAATAAAATATCACAGAAACTTTTAATTATTTCCATCACTATTCCTCAGGGACATATGATGGACAGAAAGTTCAGCAGTGACAGTTAAAAATTCAGAGATTTAGAGACAAGCAACCTGGGACATGTCCTGGCTCCAACTCTGAGGGGCTTTTGGTAGATTCTCTTAGTAAAATGTAGAAAACGTCAACTGAATACAATATTGTAACAATTGAATTAGTTGATTGTATGAGAGTGGTTTGTAAACTTAAAGTCCAATAGAAATTGCTTGTAAGAGTGTCGCTTCTGGAGTTAGAAACTCTGAGTCCAGCCGGACACGGTGGCTCACGCCTGTAATCCCAACACTGTGGGAGGCTGAGGCGGGCGGATCATGAGGTCAGCAGATCGAGACCATCCTGGCTAACACAGTGAAACTCCCTCTCTATTAAAAACAGAAAAAATTAGCCGGGCGTGGTGGCGGGCGCTTGTAGTACTAGCTACTTGGGAAGCTGAGGCAGGAGAATGGCGTCAACCTGGGAGGCGGAGCTTGCAGTGAGCCGAGTTCACGCCACTGCACTCCAGCCTGGGCGAGAGAGCGAGACTTCGTCTCAAAAAAAAAAAGAAACTCCGAGTCCAAGTCTTATCTTGGCCACTTACTTGTTTATTCTTTGGGCAATTCACTTAACTTCTCTGAGACTCAGTTCCTCACATCTACAAAAAAGGAATTCATGAAGTCTACCATTTCTAAGAAATATGTTTCTATAAAGGAAAAAGTAAGATATTTAAAAGTATAATATTAATCATATTAAATTGTTATACAACTAAAATAATTTCTTTTATGAGCTCTGAGAATCTATGTATACAACAGACAGTGAAGCTCTCCCACCCCTGCAACCATCATGCCCAAAGGGAAGTACTTCTATTAGATTGATTAGATTGATTATTAGCTTGTAGGTTGCAAATATATAATACCTTTCTTTAATTAAGCAGACCCTTTCTTAGCATAACTCAATGAATTCAGGATAGCTGCTGTTACGACTTCTTATGAAGGCAGTAACAGCTGTGTGCGCATGCGTGTGTGTGTCTGTCTTCTGTCCGTTATCGTTGGGGATGGGAAGTGGGACATTTAGGGGAGTTAAGTCTTGAAGTATAGAGTCTATCAATCTATCAGGATGTCTTTCCTGAAGCAATAACATTTACTGAAGGTAAGAAAAATGAAAAGTGAAAAATCAGAATTTAAAAAATGGTTTGGAAAATATTTTAAGCTGGAGAAGGGCAAAGCTAGAGAAGAGAAAAAAGTGAGGGCTGGAAACACATGGTCAAAGATGAGATGTGGGCCGGGCGCGGTGGCTCAAGCCTGTAATCCCAGCACTTTGGGAGGCCGAGACGGGTGGATCACGAGGTCAGGAGATCGAGACCATCCTGGCTAACACGGTGAAACCCCGTCTCTACTAAAAAATACAAAAAAAACTAGCCGGGCAAGGTGGCAGGCGCCTGTAGTCCCAGCTACTCGGGAGGCTGAGGCAGGAGAATGGCCTGAACCCGGGAGGCGGAGCTTGCAGTGAGCTGAGATCCGGCCACTGCACTCCAGCCTGAGCAACAAGAGAGAAACGCCATCTCAAATTTAAAAAAAAATTAAAAAAAAAAAAAAGATGAGATGTGGTTTACATGCACAGAAGGAAGAGAGAAATATGCTTTTAAGTAAAGTCAGCCTGACACAGTGTCCCTACAATAACTGTTTTAAGACTCTTGGGTATGTTTGCCATTACTATGCATATTTTTAAACGAAAAAAATTACGATAATGGCCAGCTTAAAAAATTGCTCTTGCGTTCTTCGTTAGGTAGAAGAAGTACAGGGATGGAATGAAGACCCTTGCATCCTATTACAGTGCCATAATTAGAACAATTTCGAAGTTCATCAACAAAGTTCTTTCTAGCTTTAGGAGAAAACTGAACTTGGAGACAGTCGTTCATCTGTTAATTTATTCCCTTGGCAAACATTTATTGACTAATAGCAGTTCCTATATGTGGGGCTAGTTCCTATATGTGGGGCTAGAAAAAAAAATTGGTAAGTAAGACACAGACTCCACCCTGAGGCTTTCACAGACTATAGGTGCAGGGGCCACATAAACTGAACATTGTTGTCAGTGTGCCAAGCACTGAGACTGTAGGGCTAGAGTAAGCTGCTCTCATTTCCCCTGAGCTGTCTTTAGGGGAAGGAAAGGCCACAGAGTTTCAATTATGTAACTCAGAACCATGCTTGGGTGTATTAAATAAAATTTATAGAAATCCATTAATTTGGACTGAGCTCTGGCATTAGCCCCAACCAGACCAAACAAAAATGGAGTCACTCAAGCTGAACTAAAACACCCCAAGCCAAAACTAAGTCATTTATCTGGCCTGAGAAATTAGGGGAGAGAGAGAGAGGGAGAAAAATAACCACATCTCCAAACAAGTCAGCTTTAGCTAGCATAATAAGAAAATCCCCTCTGCTTTAACCTTACAAAAAAAGTACCTTTGAAATAACCAATTTGCTTTTTGTTCCTTGTTTCTGCTTGCATCAACCTTTTCTGCCTATAAATACTCACTGCCCACATTGCAGAGCAGAGTTCTCTGAACCTCTTCTGGTTCTGAGGGCTGCCTGATACAAGAATGGTTCTTTGCTCAAATAAATGCTGTTAAATGGAGCTTGTTGAATATCTTTTCTTTTATCAGGGGGCAATGTTGAACTAGAACACAGGATCTAAGGCTGTATTTCAAGTCTGTATGTACAGCTACCTTTTATCTCTTCCTTACATAATATTATCCTCTAAATGTGCCAATCATTTCTCCAAAATGATCAATTGTATACATTCACTGACAAAATATACTGAACATAGGTCAACGAAGAAGAAAACACAGCTAAGAGATTTAATACATATGTAGAAAAAAGACTACCTTGGGAAGGAAATAGGAAGATAACTCAAGAAAAATTTCTAAATAAACCAAGTTTAAAGACGTTGAGACTGAGATGGAGAATTGACCATTGAGCTCGTGGGATAAAGAAATGGCAAAATGGTCACTGGGAAAAGGTACTATAGATGTTCCACATATTTGTATATGTACACACATATGAGTACGTACAAAGAAAGAGAGTCAAAGTTTAGCAAAGAGGGAAGTGGCATGGGAGACTTCTGGAAAGATGAGCACTCTGACACTGGGAGGACAGCGCATCACTCAACACTCTAGAAAAGACTTGGGTGAGAAATTTCTCTTTAAATTTAGCCTCGTGAATATGTGAGGGCAACAGCGAGTTACCACTCTTCCCACAAACTCTACAGCAACAAATTGAAAAAGGTGTGAGATGGAGTTTATCACAGGAAGAGGTTGACTTTAAAATAATAACCTACTGGGCAAGAGTGGGCAATTCAATTGGAAGAAACAGATTGGGCTTCCAACCATCCAGAGTTGACTATACCTGGTTGTTGGATTTAAGCAATGACACGTTAATAAGAAGATGGGTCATCTATGGGTGTTTGCAAGGATACACATAACAGGCGACATGTGCAAACCATTTCATTTACATAGTCGCCATCACTATCAGGAAACTCAGGTTTTATTCTCAATGATTGCAAATTGTGTTCATTGTGTATATTTTTCTTCTCTTAATTCAGCTGTGTTTTCTCCCTTTATTCTTATTGTAATTATTATTTTTAAATAATGAAGAAATTTACACATATGTGTATGTAGAAAATTTCACCACCTCTGCATGAGGCACAATGTAAGTTAAAAGCAACAAACTGTTGTTGCAGAGTCTGACTTGACTGAGAAGAGACAAAATACTGATAGAGTCTATTTCTTTATATATCTTAGAATTCAGGCCATACCCTGAGGAAATTATTTTACTTACGACTGACTCCCAACAACCCTACACATTCTATAACCTCAACATTTATAGATTAAGAAAATGAAACATGTAAAAGTTAAATAACTTATCTCAGTCCTACAGCATGGCAGTCTGAATCCTGGATTTTAAACTAGTTCTTTTGACTCCAAAACCCATGTTCTTTCCTCTATTCCTCTATGTCTCAGAAATGTCACTTTCAAGTAGAAGAACTAATAAATCCAAACTGCTGTGTTTTTAGCTTCCAGAAAGTCTGATTATAAGAGGACACTGAAGAAATACATTAGCTTCTAAGCTTAAAGAGATACCTCAATTGCTCTTAACTCTTTCTGTCTGTAAAACACTGATTTCTTTTTTCTTGTATTCATCATACATTTTAAACAAAAAGCTCCATTTTTTTTTTACTTTCATGTTTATAGAGTAGAATTATTCACCACAATGTCAATAGTAATACAGAGCATGGAGGAAAAAAGTGGGGTTGGCTAACTAATCCAACAGTAATTGAACCATGAAACTGAAAAACCCAGTATCAGCCTGAGGCGACATAATCTTTGAAATTTCTCTTAACCCTCATTATCCATTCAAATATTTTATGAGCTGCTGCTCCATACCAACCGGCCTGCTCAATACTGGCAGATTCAGATGTGATACCAGTTGTATGCTTCAAGGACTTCAGCACAGTGAAAATACAGTCCCTTTAAAAACAATATCATGAGGACTATAATAACTTTTATTTAAGGTTTGTTCACATTGCACCAGAGAGCAAATGTTACAATTTCAACTGGAATTTGGCTTCTTTCCTCCATTTTGATCCCACATAGTTAAATTTTAGCAGTATATGTAAAGTAATAATGCAAAAAAGATAAACGGCTTAAGAGTGCAAGTTACATCAAGAAAAGTATACATTGAAGAAACCTTATCTCTTATAAAGTATATAGCTCATGACAAAAATAAGTATATACATTATTATGATAAAAACTAGATGTAATGCTAAGTGAAAAAAAACTGGAGCAGCACAAAATGAAATGCTGAAATAGTTAGGTTATAAAGAGAAACTAGGATGTGATCCCAAAAATTCAAAAAGGGTGATATAGATGTGGATTTAGGAGGAGAAAAAAGGTGAGAGGGTATTTCTTACTGGTAGAGGAGAATTTCTTCACTCGGGGTTCCCAGAGTCTTCACTGATCCATAGATAAGCCTTATGGCATCTTCCAAATTCTAACATTGTTTGGAAACTTCATGTATATGTTCATCTTTTTCAGGGCAAAGAGTCTACAGCTTTCATTAGATTCTTCCATTTACCCTTACAACATTAAAGTGTCACAGACACGAGCAATACAAAGTAAGCAAAATATAACATCAATCTGAAGCAGGGTAATTTATATTTTTGTATTTTTTCGAATAAATGGACACTTTCATCACACATTAGAAACGCTTCTTCATCACAAATTAGAAAGGGAGAAAACAAACAATTGTCAAATAGGTACACTGAGTGGGTGGCATTAAAAAGAAACAGATGATTTTATTATTAAACAGGAAACCTCAGGGTGATGAGAGACAAGCAGTAGAAAATTATAATGTTTACCCCAAACTAATAATGGTGGGTTTTCATGCTTGATTTGAGCCTGTTATCCTTTCTATAGGTTATCTTCTGAGTATAAATAATAAAATAAGTGTATCCAGATTCAAAGGCATACACTAGTGATTGGATAAGATCCAGGAGATGAAACCAGTCATCACATTTAGCCGAGGATTTTTGGTTTAGTAGGGGGGAAGAGTAAAATTTAGAAGACTGGGGCTCCATTCTCTCACCTAGATGTTTTCTCTTAGTCTCTCAATGTATAATTCCCAAACACAGTGAAATATGACTCACACAAACATATCAGAGAGTAATTTAACTCAATCCAGTAACTGGGAAGCACACAAAGCAGTTATAAGAGCATTTAATGGTCAGAGATTTATATTGTCAGGTAAAACTTGGATAGGGAAACAATTTCGCTAAGTTATATGCACAAGTGGTTAATGTTCTACAAGGCAATAAAACTGTGTATCCCTGGGATTATGTTTTACTGTCTGAAAGAAATCATTTCCATTTCTGCTGATCAAAAATCATGCATTGTTTCTCAGTTTCTGCAAGTTTATATGTAACTGCACACTGTCTGGATTTTAATCAATAATAAATATCAACAAAAAGCATTCTCTTAGAGAATTAAATAATCCCTAGGTAGTCCTAAAAGACAACGTTATAGTATAACATCAAAAGGACACAGAGTCAATCTTTTACCTTATATTCAAGGTTTTAATAATTCTTCTTAACAGGTGCCAGGGTTTCAAGATTGATGAGAGGGAGACCTGTTTCACCACCATGACATCTGTAACCACTTCCATCTGATTTTTTGGATTCATGCTTACATTGCAACAGGCAACACTGCAGAAGGCTCAAACGAAAGACTTTTTGCTAAATTGGATTTAAGGCCAAAATAAGAGTTTTCGTGTGAAAGTTGGAGATGGAAAAGTGAGAATAGCCAAGAATATCTCACATGTGTAATCCAGTGGTCTGAAGCTCCAGATGGCCCCACTTAATTGTGCCTTGCTTTCTTCCCTGTCTTAACAGGGTCTTGCAGTTTGGGGCATAGAACCTGAGCGTAGAGACAGAGGTGAGCTCCCTGATGAAGCAATCTTTTTCAATCTTTTGCCCATGGCCTCTCTCTGGACATCTCAGGACTAGACTGCCTCTAGTCTGGTCCTGTTTCTCTTACTGGTTATATTCCAAACACAGTCCCAGTAGCTGATTCATATCTTGCCATTGCCATCTTTCCATCTTATAGATTATGGGTACTAGACTTTTGGCAATTGTGGCCACTCTTCCAGACTTCAGGCAGAACTCATAGGATCCAGAGAATTTCAGGATGTTGAGCAGGAAGAGGATGCTTTCCCACCAACTATAATATTGAAGAAATCATAGTGTTGACAATGTGTGGCTGTTCTCAAGTCTGTGTTCTAATTGCAAGACACCCATGTGCTCATGACTTGGCCCTAGGCCTGTGTCTTCCTACCCTCCCCTTCTCTGCCAAGAAGAAATCCTTTCTCCACAGCCCAAGTTAAACCATGGTAGCACAGCCATCAGATGGCATATACTCTCTCAGCCATGTGTGGAAACAACACCATAGTGAGATCTAGGGTTTTTTGGTTTTTGTTTTTGTTTTGAGATGGAGTCTTGCTCTGTCACCCAGGCTAGAGTGTACTGGCGTGATCTTGGCTCACTGCAACCTCTGCCTCCCGGGTTCAAGCAATTCTTCTGCCTCAGCCTCCTGAGTAGCTGGGATTACAGGCATGTGCCACTATGCCCAGCTAATTTTTGTGTTTTCAGTAGAGACGGGGTTTCACCATGTTGGTCAGGCTGGTCTTCAACTCCTGACCTCATGATCTGCCTGCCTCGGACTCCCAAAGTGGAGATCTTGGTTTTAAACATCTGTGCTGCCTGTACCACTGGTATGATCTTTGTCTTCCTTGGTGTCTGGTTTGCATTGCTGTGGTTTAGGTTTGCTAGTTAAGATTGCTTGCAATTTTTACAAGGATGGAAATATTCACCCACAGAAACAACTCAAAAATTGTGTTTCTTTTCTCAGTTCATCTGATATAGATGGATCTGATGTAAATGTTGATGTCACACGAGCAATATTCCAGTCATACCTCTGGAGTTCCAGTCACTTTCAAAACTGACTTCCTCACAGAAGGACAAAGAAAATCTTTTCCACCAGATTTTACAAAACGTTCAAATATTTTGTGATACATTAGCAAAGAGTGAGGATGAAGATAAATAAGAGTCAAATGGAGGCATTGCGTCACTCACCAAGCAGTATTCAGGATGCTAACAAAACCCTTTACTCCTCATCCCTTCCTAAACTGCTACTACACAGTCTCAATTAGAAGTAGTGGTTTAAAGCTTTTACGCTAGCCTACTCAACTAGAAATTTCACTTTTACCCCTAACACACTCGTTAAACAATTGACCCGATAAAGTTAATTTTACTCTAAGAAAAATGTACCTAACTAGTTGCTAAGAAAATAAAATTCTGCCCATCTTATTATACAAGCATGCAAGTTAGAGACAATCAAGTATTGTTACACCAATTTTCTATCCAATATCCTTAAAATGATAGCCAGAAAAAAATAATTTTACATTTTATCCCCCCGGCCCCCCTCAAAAAAAAAGAACCCTGGAAGTGTAGCTAGAATGGTTAGATAACTTGTCCACAAGTTCATAGGTCTGAAGAGTGGATGACCTGGGACTAAATCTCCAGTCTTCTTCCTCTTATTCCAGAGATCCCTCACAAGTAAACTTCTTCAAGCAGAGAAGAACATGGCATCGCCCCATCAGCCTCATCAATGGTTGTCTAGTAAGAATGAAAAAGAGTCAAAAACTTGAGAATGCCATGCCTTGTCAGCCAGCATGGGCTCTAATTTAATTTTTTAAAATCATATAACGGGTTTTAGCAAATCCAGAATACAAGTTGTTTAGATGAAAGAATGGAGTCAAGATTTCCAAAAACTTGAAAATGAGCAGTATCATGCTGTTCCCTTGGAGATTATGATAGGTAATGCATACTGACTAGGTAAGTAAAGAGACATGAGAAGTCACACTAAAGAGATACAATGAATCCCAGGGGAGTTGGTTATTGAATCTTGATTGATATGACGCATCCAAATATGACCTATTGGTGGGAGCACTTGACAGATAAATTTGGAATTCTAAATTATTTTTTGTTTTGAGCTGTGCTCATTTTTATGTGATCATTTTGATTTATTCTGTAATTCATCATACTAGAGGCAGAAGTACGCTGGCCAGGTCTCTGCTAATATTATTTCCAACTGCTAGTTTTATTTTCCAGTGGCCTTCTCATTTGAATGGGGAGAGGGAACAATGCACACCCCTGGGGTGCTAAAATATCCAGGCATGTTTGCCAACTGATGGAGTTTTGTCTGTTGAAAGTCCATTCCTGTAAGGAACAAAGGAGCTTTCACACACAAAAAAAAAAAGTAAGAAAAAGAAAAGAAAAGAAATAAAGAAAAAGAAATGTCAGGCATACAAGCCGGGTCTCAAATGTAACAGGAAAGACATTACTGTTTTTCACAAAAATCTATTTCCTGGCCCAAGCCTAAATACTCACTTGTGAATCCCTTAGAGAGGGTTGGTGGCTATAACCAAAAACTTCAAGATACTGTTTTCTAAATCGCTTTGAGCCATTGAGATATACATGGGACTACTTTAGGACTCCTCAGAAGGTTGTGTAAAGTGGATTCACCACAGACCACCATCACCTTGGACACTCCAGTGAAGGGGTGTGCAGAAAGTTGTAAGTATCCAAAAGAAGATGGTGATACCACTATAGCATCAATGAAGACCATAAGCCTTGGTACTGCTGGAGCTGTACTACTCAATAAAAAGCCAGAGTCAGTTGAAAGCTGGACTAGGTAATGGAAGCAGCAACAGGACATGATGAACAAGGCAGTACCCATTAGAAGCAGCTGTGGATTGTAGGAGTGGTGAATTGGACATGGCTATGCAGGAAACGAGACAGGAGTTCCCAGGGTTTGTGAGTATGTACAGAATATGACACTGTCAAAGGAAGGCCACAACAAGAGGGAAAGCATAAGGAGGAAGGGGGAGGAAACAAGAGAAAGAGAAGAAAGTCTTTGAGAACAATATGTAACCTGACCACTCTTATTAATAATGCTCCGTTAGGACTCTAAGAGTTGTTCTTGGAGACACAATCAGATAATTTTAAAACGGAGAGAGTATCATGAATAACTATATATAAAGAAATTTGAAAATCTCTATAATATTTAGAGATATGCAAAAGCATAAAATTCATTCAAAAAAAAAAAAAGGAAAAGAAAAACCTGAAACCTAGAAAAACTACTAAACCAAATTGATAGGGTGACAAAAGACTATCTCTTCCAAAAATCCTTTTGCCCAGAAAACTGGCTAGCCATACGCAGAAGAATAAAGGTGAATCCCTGCCTCTCACCTACACAAAAATTAACTCAAGATGGATTAAAAACTTAAAACATAAGACTATAAAATATGAAAATTCTGGAAGAAAACCTAAGAAATACTCTTCTAGACATTGGTATAAATAAAAAAATTTATGATGAAGACCCCATAAGCAAATGCGACAAAATAAAAAATAGACATGTGGGACTTAATTAAACTAAAGAGCTTCTGCACAGCAAAAGAAACTATCAACAGAGTAAACAGACAATCTACAGAATGGGAGAAAATATTTTCAAACTATGCATCTGATGAAAGACTAATATCCAAAATCTATAAGGAACTTACAAGAATCAACAAGAAAAAAACAAACAACCCTATTAACAAGTTGGCAAAGGACATGAACAGACATTTCTCAAAAGAAGACATACAAGTGGCTCACAACATTTGAAAAATGTTCCACATCACTAATTATCAGAGGAATGCAAATCAAAACCACAGTGAAACACAATCTCGCATCATTCAGAGTAGCTGTTATTAAAAAGTCAAAAAATAACAGATGCTAGTAAGGTTGTAGAGAAAAAGGAACACTTACACACTGCTGGTGGGAATGTAAATTAGTTCAGCAACTGTGGAAAGTAGTTTGGAGAGTTCTTACAACCATTATGGAAAACAGTATGGCGATTCCTCAAGGATCTAGAACTAGATGTACCATATGACCCAGCCATCCCACTACTGGGTATATATCCAAA
>NW_012113141.1:14265770-14336590 GCF_000951035.1 Colobus angolensis palliatus | reverse complement strand
AAAAAAAAAAAAAAAAGAACTTAAAGTGAACTACCATTTGACCCAGCAATCCCATTACT
This sequence comes from Colobus angolensis palliatus, assembly GCF_000951035.1. Taxonomy (NCBI): domain Eukaryota; kingdom Metazoa; phylum Chordata; class Mammalia; order Primates; family Cercopithecidae; genus Colobus; species Colobus angolensis. The sequence goes on along the minus strand of NW_012113141.1, from coordinate 14,336,531 downwards.
GAGTATGTACCCAAAGGAAAATAAATCATCCTGCAAAAAGAGCACATGCACTCGAATGTTCATCACAATACTCTTCACAATAGCAAAGACATGGAATCAACCTAGGTGCCTATCAACAGTGGATCGGATAAAAAAAACTGGGGTACATATACATCATGGCATACTACACAACCATCAAAATTAATGAAATCATGTCTTTTGAAGCAACATGGATGCAACTGGAGATCATTATCCCAAGCAAATTAATATGGAAACAGAAAAACAAATATTGCATGTTCTTGCTTATAAACTGGAGCTAAATCTTGAGTTCCCACAGACATAAAGATGGAACAATAGACACTGGGAACTCTAAAAGAAAAGAGGGAGGGAGGGAGGCAAGGATGAAAAACTTTCTATTGAGTACTATACTCACTATCTGGGTAATGGAATCAATAACAGCACAAACCTCAGCATCACACAACACACCCTCATAACAAACCTGCACATGTACTCTCTGAATCTAAAATTAAAATTAAAATTAAAAACAAAAATCTCCTTGCCCAGATACTTTCATAGGTAATTTTACCAACTTTTAAAGTAGAGTCTCAATCTTTAAATACATCTTCCAGAAAACATAAAAAAGAAAATAAATAATTTTTGAGACAAATACATTTTTCCCCAAAAAAGATAAAGAGTGACAGAAGAGAACCATAGATGTATTTTCAGAATATCTAACTAATAGCTAATAAATAACTACTAATGTATTTTTTAAATGTATCACTATCAAATCAAGTTAGTACTACAGCATAATTCCATATCAGAAAGTCTACCAATGCAATTCTCCATATTAAGAGAATAAAGGAAAAAAATATATGATTATTACTAGAGTATACAAATAATTTTATAAAATTCATCAACCATTTTAAAAACTCATGAAACCAAAAAGTAAAAGGAATTTTTTTTATTTTGTAAAAAGCAACAACAAAAAACAAAACTATAGAAAGCATTTTACCTAATGGAGAAACTTTGATGCATTTTCTTAGAAACTGAGAACAAGATAAGTATTCCCACTAACACAGCAACTGTGGAACATTAAACTGAAGGTCAGAACAAATATAGTAATAAAAAGACAATAAATAAGAGAAAAATTGGAAAAAAGAGATAAAATTCTCAGTCTTACAGACAGCATTAGCTTTCTACATTGACCAGTTAACATAATCCAAACAGAAACTTACAATAAACAGGACAGATCATTGGGGTTGCAGAATATAAAATCAACTTAATAGTGGTGTAGCTAAAGGGAAGATAGTGGAGTAAAACACACCAAGAACTTGTCTCCCAACTTAGACAATTGCACTGGTGGAATCTGTCTGATGTAACTATTTTGGAACTCTGCAGCTTATTAAAGGCTTAAATAGTAAATTGCAATTAATTTTGGTCAATTACAGCTCTTAACACAATTTGAGCTTTTAACACAGCTCTACCCTTCCCCCAATCCCTAGTCCCAGGGCAAGCAGTCATGCTGATGCTTTTCTCTAGCAGCATGCACACAGCTTGCAGGAACCAGGGTGAGGAGAAAGCACCCTGTCTTTCAAAAATCAGAGAGGAATTGACATATTGCCAGATAAAAGCTAAGAAGAGAACTAAAAAAATGGAGAGCTAGTCCATGTTTATAGATACATAGATCCAATATTTACCAAGAATCTACACACAGATCTTATATCTATCACAAAAATTATTTCAAATTAATTCAATCATATACCTAAATAATTGGATCATAGACCTAACTGTAAAATGCAATACTATAAAGAACTAGGGGATAACATATGAGAAAATCTATATGTCTTTGGGTATGGAGATGATTTGTTAGATACAACTTCTAAAGTATGATCCATGAAAGAAATAATTGATAAGCTGGACTTCATTATAATTAAAATATTCTACTCTGCAAAATGTGATGTCAAGTGAATGAGAAGGCAAGGCACAGACTGGCAGAAAATATTTACAAAAGAAACATCTAAGATATAGAGAAACTCAACTAATAGTAAGAAAACAACCCAATTAAAAACGGATCAAAAGATCTAAACAGATACCTCACCAAAGAAGATATACAGATCGCAATTAAACATATGAAAAAATGCTTAACTCATATAAACTGTTGGTGGGAGGTAAATTAGGACAAGCATTAGGTAAAATAGTATGAAGATTTCTCATGAAACTAAAAATAGAACTACCATATGTACTATCTCCATTAATCTCACTACTGGGTAGTTATCAACAAAAATGAAATTAGTATATTAAAGAGATATCTGCACTCTCATCTTCATTGCAGCACTATTCACAATAGCCAAGATATGGAGTCAACTAAAATGTCCATCAAAAGATGAATGGAAAAAACAAATGTGGTATACATACACAATAGAATACTATTCAGCCATAAAAAGAATAAAATCTTGTTATTCATGGTAACATGAATGAGCCTGGAGGACATTACGTTAAGTGAAATAAGCCAGGCACAGAAAAATAAATACTGCATATTGTCAGGCCTCTGAGCCCAAGCTAAGCCATCATATCCCCTGTGACCAGCACGTATACATCCAGATGGCCTAAAGCAACTGAAGATCCACAAAAGAAGTGAAAATAGCCTTAACTGATGACATTCCACCATTGTGATTTATTTCTGCCCCAACCTAACTGATCAATGTACTTTGTAATCTCCCTCATCCTTAAGAAGGTTCTTTATAATCTCCCTCATCCTTAAGAAGGTTCTTTATAATCTCCCCCACCCTTAAGAAGGTTCTTTGTAATTCTCCCCACCCTTGAGAATGTACTTTGTGAGATCCATCCCCTGCCCCCCAAACATTGCTTTTAACTCCACCACCTATCCCAAAACCTATAAGAACTAATGATAATCCACCACACTTTGCGGACTCCCTTTTCAGACTCAGCATGCCTGCACCCAGGTGAAATAAACAGCCATGTTGTTCACACAAAGCCTGTTTGGTGGTCTCTTCACACGGACGCATGAGACACATATTCTCACTCAGCTGGGGGAGCTAAAAAAAAAAAAAAAAAAGTTGTTCTCTTAGAAGTAGAAAGCAGAATTTTAGTTATTAGCAGCTAGAAAGGTTAGTAGGGAGGAAAGGTAGGAAGAGGTTGGTTACTGGATACAAATTACAGCTAAATAAGGTAAGTTATAGGACCCTATAGCACTATAGGGCAAACACAGTTAATAATAATTTATTGTGTATTTTCAAAAAGCTAGAAGAGAGAATTTTGAATGTTCCCTACAGAAAGAAATTATAAGTGTTTGAGGTACTGGATATTCTAATTACCATCAAATGCATACATGTATTGAAAGATCACACTGTATCCCATAAATATGTACATTTATGTGCTGACTAAAAATAACTGAAAGAATAAGGGGATCATGGTGCATGGTAGACAGGACTAGATTGTAGCTTCAACTTGGACAGACAGAGCAGTGTGTAGAGGCTCATATCGTCAATTTTTGCTTCAGAATAACTGCAGGAATTAATCAGGAAACCCAAGAGGACCTATAGACCCTCTTAAGGAAGTGGATTGCTCCTTCAATACCAGGGAGACACCCCAAATACTGTGAGTGCCCAAACTGTGGAAGTGGGAAAAGGAGATAGTCCGCCTCAAATACACACACCCACTGGGGAAACTGAACATCTAGATTATGGGAGAAGATCCTGACCTTACCTGGAGCTGAGTCAATTAGAGAGCTGACCAAAATACATGGGTAGAGGAAGCAGTGGAAAAAGCCCTGTGAGCTCGCTGGGTTCCCTAGCAAGCCATCTCTACCTGGCTTCACAAGGGTCCTTTGGTAGGGTGGCCAGAGGCACTTGGCAAAGGCCACAGGGAGAAGGAAATCTCCAGGTGAACTTAGTAACAATTTGAATTGATCCAGTAGTCTCCTGACCAGAACCCGAGGGAAGGTGTGAATCTGGTGTGCAGATGCCACAGTGGGGGAAGAAGGAAAGCTATACTTGCTTTCACAGTTGGGAGGTGGGTAGCCTGGGGCAATTTCTCAACCCTGCTCACCCACTGCCTGGAAACAGACTAGGTGCTTCTGTGGGGGCACAGTGGGAGTGAGACCGATCCTTCGGATTGTGAAGGATCTGGGTGAGGCCTGTGACTGCTGGCTTTTCCCCACTCCCCTGACAACCTGCATGATACAGCAGAGACAGCCACAATCTTCCTAGGAACATAACTCCATTGACCTGGGAACTTCATCCCCATCCCCATAGCAGCTGCAGCAAGACCCACCCTCATGAGAGTCTGAGCTCAGACACACCTAGCCCTACCCCCACCTGATGGTCCTTCCTTACCCATCCTGGTAGCTGAAGACAAAAGGCATATACTCTTAAGAGTTCTAGGACCCCACCTGCCAACTGTTTGTTCCCATACCACCATAACTGATGCTCTCTAGAAAGTGCCACCTCCAAGCAGGAGGCCAACCAGCACAAAAATAGTGTATTAAACTACCAAAGCTAAGAACCATCACAGAGTCCATTTCACCCCTCTGTCACCTCCACTGAACCAGGTGCTGGTATCCATAGCCGAGAGACCCACAGACAGTTCATGTCACAGAACTCTGTGCAGACAACTCCCAGTACCAGCCTTGAGCCTGATAGACTTGCTGGATGGCTAGATCCCAAAGACAGACAACAATCGCTGCAGCTTGGCTCTCAGGAAGCTACATGCAAAGGAAAAGGGGGCGAGTATTACATCAAGAGAACACCCTATGGGACAAAAGAATCTGAACAACAGCCTTCAGCCCTAGACCTTTCCTCTGACAGAACCAACCCAACTGGGAAGGAATCAGAAAACCAACTCTGGCAATACGACAAAACAAGATTCTTTGACACCCCCAAAAAATCACACTTGGTCACCATCAATGGATTCAAACCAAAAAGAAATCCCTGATTTGCCTGAAAAAGAATGCAGGAGGTTAGTTACAAATCTAATCGGGGAGGCACCAGAGAAAGGAGAAACCCAATGTAAAGAAATCCAAAAAACAATACAAGAAGTGAAGGGAGAAATGTTCGATGAAATAAACAGCATAAATATAAAACAATCAAAACTTTAGGAAACAATGGATACACTTATAGAAATGCAAAATGCTCTGGAAAGTCTCAGCAATAGAATCAAATGAGTAGAAGAAAAAAATTCAGAGCTCAAAGACAAGGTCTTCGAATTAACCCAATCCAACAAAGACAGAGAAAAAAGAAGAAGAAAAGATGAACAAAGCCTTCAAGAAGTCTGGGATTATATTAAACAACCAAATATAAGAATAATTGGTGTTCCTGAGAAAGAAGAAAAATTTAAAAGTTTGGAAAACATATTTGGGGGAATAATCAAGGAAAACTTCCTTGGCCTTGCTAGAGACCTAGACATCCAAATATAAGAAACACAAAGAACACCTGAGAAATTCATCACAGAAAGGTCATTGCCTAGGCTCTCAGGTTATTTAAAGTTAACATGCAGGAAAGAATCTTAAGAGCTGTAAGACGGAAGCACCAAGTAACTTTTAAAGGAAAACCTATCAGATTAATAGCAGATTTCTCCACCGAAATCCTACAAACTAGAAGGGATGGGGGCCCTATCTTCAGTGCCTCAAACAAAACAATTATTGGCCAAGAATTTTGTACCCAGCAAAACTAATCTTCATGTATGAAGAAAAAAATAGTCTTTTTCAGACAAACAAATGCTGAGAGAATTCGACAAAACCAAGTCACCACTACAAGAACTGCTAAAAAGAACTCTAAATCATGAAACAAATCCTGAAAATATATCAAACAGAACCTATTTAAAGCATAAATCTCACAGGACCTATAAAACGAAAATACAATTTAAAAAACAAAAACAAAAAACCAAGGCATGCAGGCAACAAATAGCATGACAAATACAATGGTACCTCACATCTCAACACTCACTAACATTGAATGTAAATGGCCTAAATGCTCTACTTAAAATACACAGAATTGCAGAATGGATAATAATTCACCAACCAACTATCTGCTTCATACAGGAAACTCAGTTAACATATAAAGACTCACATAAACTTAAGGTCAAGGGATGGAAAAAGACATTTTATGCAAATGGACACCAAAAGTGAGCAGCAGTAGCTATTCTTATATCAGACAAAACAAACATTAAAGCAACAGCAGTTAAAAAAGACAAAGAGGGACATTATATAATAAAAGGCCTTGTCCAACAGGAAAATATCACAATCCTAAACATATATGCACCTTACACTGGAGCTCCCAAATTTGTAAAACAATTAATAATAGACCTAAGAAATGAGATAGACAGCAACACAACAATAGTAGGGCACTTCAATACTCCACTGACAGCACTAGACAGGTCATGAAGACAAAAAGTTAACAAAGAAACATTGGATTTAAACTATACCCTGGAACACATGGACTTAACAGATATACACAGAACATTCTATCCAACAACCACAAAATATACATTCTATTTAACATGGCATAGAACTTTCTCCAAGATAGATCATATGATAGTCCACAAAATGAGCATCAATAAATTTAAGAATATTGAAATTATATCAAGCATTCTCTCAAACTACAGTGAAATATAAAAGTGGAAATCAACTCCAAAAGGAACCCTCAAAATCATGAAAATACATGGAAATTAAATAACCTGCTTCTGAACGATCATTGGGTCAAAAATGAAATCAAGATGGAAATTTAAAAATTCTTCAAACTGAACAACAATAGTGACACAATCTATCAAAACCCCTGGGATACATCAAAGGCAGTGCTAACAGGAAAGCTCGTAGCCCTAAATGCCTACAACAAAAAGTCTGCAAGAGCACAAACAGACAATCTAAGGTCACACCTCAAGGAACTACAGAAACAAGAACAAACTAAACCCAAACCCAGCAGAAGAAAGGAAATACACAACACCAGAGCAGAAATAAATGAATCTGAAACAAACAAAAGAAAACAATGCAAAAGATAAATGAAATAAAAAGCTGGTTCTTTGAAAAGATAATTAAAATTGATAGACCATTAGCAAGATTAAGAAAAGAAGAGACTGCTCTATAAGAAAGCTCAATAAATGAAATGGGAGATATTACAACTGACGCCACAGAAATACAAAAGTTCATTCAAGACTACTATGATCACCTTTATGCACATAAACTAGAAAACCTAGAAGAGATGGATAAATTTCTGGAAATATGCAACACTCCTAGCTTAAATCAGGAAGAATTAGATACCCTATATAACGAGCAGCAAGATTGAAACGGCAATTAAAAAATTACCAACGTAAAAAAGTCCAGGACCAGACAATTCACAGCAGAATTCTACCAGATGTTCAAAGAATTGGTACCAATACTACTAACACTATTCCACAAGACAGAGAAAGAAGGAACCCTCCCTAAATCATTCGATGAAGCCAGTATCACCGTAATACCAAAACCAGGAAAGGACATAACCAGAACAAGAAAACTATACACCAATATCCCTGATGAACATAGATGCAAAAATTCTCAACAAAATACTAGCTAATCAAATCCAACAGCACATCGTAAAGATAATCTACCATGATCAAGTGGGTTTCATACTTGGGATTCAGGGAAGGTTTAACATATGCAAGTCAATAAATGTGATACACCACACAAACAGATCCAAAACCAAAAATTGCATGATCATCTCAATAGATACAGAAAAAGTATTTGACAAAATCTAGCATCCCTTTATGATTAAAACTCTCAGCAAAATCGGCATACCAGGGACACAACTCAATGTAATAAAAGCCATCTATGACAAATCACAGCCAACATAATACTGAGTGAGAAAAAGTTGAAAGAATTTTCTCTGAGAACTGGAACAAGACAAGGATGCCCACTCTCACCAGTCCTCTTCAACATAGTACTGAAAGTCCTAGCCAGACAAATCAGACAAGAGAAACAAATAAGAGCATCCAAACGGGTAAAAAGGAAGTCAAACTGTCTCTGTTTGCTGATGATATGATTGTTTACCTAGAAAACCCTAACAATTCCTCCAGAAAGCACCTAGAACTGATAAAAGAATTCAGTAAAATTTCCAGGTACAAAATTAATGTACACAAATTAGTAGCTCTTCTATACATCAGCAGTAACCAAGCTGAGAATCAAATCAAGAACTCAACCCCTTTTACAATAGCTGCAAAACAATAAGATATTTAGGAATATACATAACCAAGGAGACAAAAGACCTCTACAAGGAAACCTACAAAGCACTTCTGAAAGAAATAATAGATGACACAAACAAATGGAAACACATCCCATGTTCATGGATAGGTAGAATTATTGTGAAAATGGCCATACTGCCAAAAGCAATCTACAAATTCAATGCAATTCCCTTCAAAATACCACCATTATTCTTCACAGAATTAGAAAAAACAATTCTAAAATTCGTATGGAACCAAAAAGAGCCGACCTAGCCAAAGTAAGATGAAGCCAAAAGAACAACTCCGTAGGCATTGTGTTACCTGATTTCAAACTATACTAAAAGGCCATAGTCACCAAAATAGCATGATATTGGTATAAAAATAGGCACATAGACCAATGGAATGGAATAAAGAAACCAGAAATAAACCCAAATACTTACAGACAACTGATCTTTGACAAAGCAAACAAAAACAAAAAGTGGGGAAAGGACACCCTTTTCAACAAATGGTGCTGGGATAATTGGTCAGCCACATACCGGAGAATGAAACTGGATCCTCATCTCTCACACACAAGATGGTTTAAGGACTTAAATCTAAGACCTGATACTACAAAAATTCTAGAAGATAACATTGGAAAAACCCTTCTGGACCTTGACTTAGGCAAGGATTTCATGACCAAGAACCCAAAAGCAAATGCAATAAAAACAAAGATAAACAGCCGGGACTTCATTAAACTAAAGAGCTTTTGCAAGGCAAAAGTACAGTAAGCAGAGTAAACAGACAACACAGAGTGGGAGAAAATCTTCACAATCTATACATCTGACAAAGGACTAATATCCAGAATCTACAATGAACTCAAATTAGCAAGAAAACACAAACAATCCCATCAAAAAGTGGGCTGAGGACATGAATAGACAATTCCCAAAAGAAAATATACAAATGGCCAAGAAACATAAAAAAAAGATCAACATCACTAATGATCAGGGAAAGGCAAATCAAAACCACAATGTGATACCAACTTACTTTTGCAAGAATTACCATAATCAAAAAGTCAAAAAAATAATAGATGTTGGTGTGGATGCGGTGAACAGGGAATACTTCTACACTGGTGGTGGGAATGTAAACTAGTACAGCCACTATGGGAAACAGTGTGGAGATTCCTTAAAGAGCTAAAAGTAGAACTACCATTTGATTCAGCAATCCCCTTACTGGGTATCTACCCAGAGGAAAAGAAGTCATATGAAAAAGATACTTGCACACACGTGTTTATAGCAGCACAATTTGCAATTGCAAAACTGTGGAACCAATCCAAATGCCCATCAATCAATCAATCAATGAGTGGATAAAGAAACTGTCATATATATATGTATATATGTGCGTGTGTGTGTATATATACATATATATATATGATGGAATACTACTCAGCCATTAAAAGGAAGGAATTAATGGCATTCACAACAACTTGGATGAGGTTGGAGACTATTATTCTAAGTGAAGTAACTCAGGAACGGAAAACCAAACATTGTATGTTCTCACTCATAAGTGGGAGCTAAGTTATGAGGACGCAAAGACATAAGAATGACATAATGGACTTTGGGGACTCAGGGGGAAATTGTGGGAAGGGTGTGAGGGATAAAAGAGTACAAATAGGGTGCAGTGTATACTGCTTGGGTGATGGGTGCAACAAAAACTCACAAACCACCACTAAAGAACTTTTTCATGTAACCAAACACCACCTGTTCCCCAGTAACCTATGGAAATATTTTTTTTTTAAGAATATGATGTTCAACAACAGAAGTTACTTTAGAAAACTGCAAATTAAAACAATGAGATACTACTATATACCTATTAGGATGGCCAAAACACCAAGTGCTACTGATGGTGTGAAGCAACAGAAAATCTTATTGCTGGTGGAGATGCAAAATTTTCCAGTAGTTTGGAAGACAGTTTTACAGTTTTTACAAAACTAATCATACTGTAACCATAAAATCCAGTGATCATGCTCCTTAGTATTTATCCAAAAGAGTTGAAATGGTATGTCTACACAAATACCTGCACGTGAATTTTTATAGTAACTTTATTCATAATTGCGAAAACATGGAATCAACCAAGATGTCCTTCAGCAAGTGAATGGATAAATCAACTGGAAGAATCACCCATTCAGACAAGGGAATATTATTTAGCACTAAAAAGAAATAAGCCATGAAAAGACATGGAGGAAATCTGGATGTATATTACTAAGTGAAGGAAGCTAATTGGAAAAGACTGCATACATACAGCATGATTTCAACTATATGACATTCCAGAAAAGGCAAAACTATGGAGACAGTAAAAAGATAAGTGGTCGCAATGGGATGAGGAAGAGAGGGATGAATAGGCAAGCACAGAGGACTTTTAGGAAAACAAAACTATTCTGTACGATAACACAATGGTGAATTTATTTGTCAAAAACCCATAGAATGTACAACAAGAGTGAACACTAATGTCAGTCATGGACTTTGAGTGATAATGATGTATCAATGTGGGTTCATTGATTTTTTGGGGGGGTGGAGGGACAGGGCCTCATTCTGTTGCCCAGACTGGAGTGCAGTGGTGCAGTCTCGTCTAACTGCAACCTCCGCCTCCCAGGTTCAAGTGATTCGCCTGCCTCAGCCTACCGAGTAACTGGGATTACAGGCACCTGCCACCTCACCCAGCAAATTTTTGTATTTTTAGTAGAGACAGGATTTCACCATGTTGGTCAGGCTGGTCTTGAACTCCTGATCTCAAATGCTCCACCTGCCTCTGCCTCCCAAAGGGCTGGGATTACAGGCGTGAACTACTACGCCCAGCCGGGTTCATTGATTTTAACAAATGTACCACTGTCGTGTGGGATGTCAATACTGAGAGAGGTTTTGCATTTGTGGGGGCAGGGAATATATGAGAACTCTCTGTACTTTCTGATTAATTTTGCTGTGAACTTAAAATTGCTTTAAAAAACAAAATCTATTAAAAATCATATGGTAAGAACTAAAAACATTTTTAATTGCAAGAATGCTGACAGAATTTATTACCAGTGGACCAGCCATTCACAAAATGCTAAAGGGAGTCCTTTTTGGAGAAATGAAAGAACATTAGACACAAATTTGAAGTTATGTAAAGAAATAAAAATCTATGGTAAAGGTAAATACATAAATAATTGCAAAACTAGTAGTATTATAACTTTGGTTTGTTACTCTTTTGTTTGTTTTCTACATGAATTAGAGACTAATGCATAAAATCAGTTATTTATGTTTTTGGACATAAAATGCATAAAGATATAATTTCTGACACCAATAACTGAAAAAGGGTGATGATGGACCTACCAATCAGTGGCAGAATTTGTGTATGTTATTAAAGATAAGTTGGTACAAACTCAAATTGGAATGTTATACTTTTAGGATGTTCAATGTAATCTTCATGGTAACTGAAAAGAAAATAGTGATACCCTATGAAAAGCAAATCAACCCCTTGTAAAGATATCTGTGCTCCCATATCCACTGCAGCATTATTCACAATAGCCAAGATATGAAAACAACCAAATTTGTCCATCAATGAATGTATGAATTTTAAAAAATGTTTCATACACATATGGACACACACACACACATGCATATACACACAATGGAATATGATTCAGCCTTGGAAAAGGAGACCTTGACATTTGGGACATTTGGTTCACTGGAAGAACCTAGAAGACATTATGCTAAGTGAAGTAAGCCAGCCACAGAAAGGCAAATACTGCATGATCTCATTTATATGTGGGATATTTTTAAAAATTGAATACATAGAACAGAGTGTAGAATGGTGGCTACCAGGGGTGCAGAAAATAGGAAGATGTAGTTTAAAGTGTACAAAGTTGTATGTAGTTATACAGAATAAGTCTAGGTATCTAATGTACAACATGAGACCTATCATTAATAATATTGCACTGTATGCTGGAAATTTGCTAAAAGAGTAAATTTTAGCTAATCTCACCACACACAAAAAAAGAAAGATAACTGTGTGAGATGGTGGATATGTTAATTTTCTAGACTGTGGTAATCAATTAACTATGTGTTAAAGCATCATGTTGTGCACCTTAAATATATGCAATTAAAAATAGCTATAGATTATACACAAAAGGAAATAAGAAGGAAATTAAAACATTTTACGACAAAAGACCAACTAAACACACAAGAAGACAGTAATTCAGAAAATAAGGACAAAATGCTATAAGATATATGGAAACACCAGTAAAATAACAATTATATTCCTCCCTACCAATAATTTCTTTAAATGTTAATGAATTAAATTTACCAATCCATAGACAGAAACTGGAAGAATAGATTTTAAAAATCTATCTATATGCTGTCTACAAGAGACTCGCTGTAGATCCAAAGACACAAATAGGTTGAAAAGGAAGGAATGGAAAAATATATTCCATTCAAATAGTAACCAAAAGATAGCAGGGTAGCTATACTAATATCAGACAAAATAGACTTTAAATCAAAAACTTGAGGAACCAATGGCAAGATGGCTGACTAGAAGCAGCTACTGTGCGTCACTCTCACAGAGAGGGGATAGAGTGACCAGTAAACACTAGCTCTTCAACTGGATAGTTCTGGAGGACACATTGAGATTCGTTAAAGAAGCAACATGACTCACAGACAGCAGAGAGGAGCAAGACAGGACACCCACTCACCTGGGATTGGCATGGAGTCAAGGGTGTCTCCCCACCTCCTTTGGTAAGTGAGAGTCTCCGGGGACCTACACTTCTACCATGGACCTTTGCAATTCTGGGCACAGGAGATCTTCCCTGACCTCTTCTCCCTGGGACCTCCAGGCTGACACTCTGCATGCAGGCTAGGCAGAACCACTACTCAGGCCCATGGGGAGCCACAAGGGCCTTGGACTCCTGAGGACCCTGATGCCAGCTGCCACAGCTCCACCAACAAAGGAGGTGAAGATCTCTCATGTGGTCCCAGGATAGGAGCCACATCCATGATGCTGAGGAGCAGACGAACTGTAGACCTCACCTCCGATACCCCTGGACAGGTAAAGCCTACTTCCCTGGGACCCCAGTGTTGCCACCTCACCCCTGCCCCTGCCTGTGTGTTTAGGCTACTAGCAGCTCTGCATTTCTTTGGGACAGAGTTCCCAGAGGTAATCAATAGGCCCACCACTTTTCTGCTGCCAGAGCCCCTGCCCCTACTGTCCTTAGGCTAGGGAGGAAGCAAAGAGCATAAGAACTATCACAGGCCTCCAGCACACTCAGCTGCTTTATGGAAAAGCAGCCAGACTGTTTTCCACGTGGGTCCCTGCCCCTGCCACTCCCCACATGGGCCTCCAGCACAACTGTTCTGCCCCTGTCTGATTGCTTCATTTGGTAGTGGCTCTGCATTTCTCTGGGGAGGAAATCCTAGAGACAATCCACAGGCTCTCTGTAATTCCACTGCAGTGGTACGGCTCTTGCTGTCCTTGGGCCGGGGAAAGAATAAAGACCCGGATGACTTTGTCCAGCAAGCCACATATGGAGAGGAGCCTGATCTTACTTTCCTGTGAGCCCCTGGCTGCCTGCACTTGACAGGCAGGACCCCCAGCTTGGGCCCACAGTGCAGTCACTCCACTTCCAAAGGTTTCAATTGGCAACGATTTTGTGTCTCTCTGGTGGAGTTCCTAGAGATAACTGACAACCCTTCTGCCATTGCCATGGCAGCAGTTTTGCCCTTGCTGCTCTGGGGCTGGGGAAACAACAAAAAGCCCAATCACTTTGCTGGCACCTCCAGCACACAACAGGCACCATAGGAGAGGAGCTCAGTCTCTCCTGTGAACCCCTGACCCACTGCTCTTCACTAGGCAAGGGCCTCTAGCATGGGTCCACAATGCAACTGCCTCACCCCTGGTTGAACATTCCCATTGACAGTGGCTCTGTTTCTCTGGGTGGAGCTCCCAGAAGCAACAGACAGCCCCTCTGCCTCTGCCACTGCCACTGCAGTGGTATCACCCTTGATGCCCTTGGGTTGGGGAATGAATAAAGACCCCAGTTGCTTTGCTGGCACCTCCAGCATGCCACAGCCACCATACAGAGAGGAACTCAGTCTCTCTTCTCTATAAGCCCCCGATCCCCTGCTGTTCACCAGGCAGGGCCTCCAGCTCAGGCTCACAGTGCAGCCACTTCTACTTACCCAGCTGAACATTCCCATTGGCAGTGGTTTTATGTTTCTCTGGGGTGAAGTTCCAAGAGGCATCTGAAAGCCCCTCTGCCTCTGCCACTGCAATAGTACCTGCGTTTGCTGCCACCAGGCTGGGGAAGGAACAAAGAGCCTGAATGCTGCAGGCACTTTACGGAGAAGAGGCCAGACTGTCTTCCCCATGAGTCCTTCCACTCCACCTGCTCTTTAAGAGGCAAGGCTCCCTGGCTTGGGCCCACAATGCAGCTGCTCCACTCTTGACTGATCCTTCTGGTTGGTAGTTGCTCTGTGTTTCTCTGGGGTGGAGGCACAAGAGAAAGGGAAAGACCCTCTGCCATTGCCACCACCAAAGTCCCCACACCTGCTTCCCCCAAGCTGAGGAAAAAAGCAAAAATCCTGAGCTCACCCCAAGGCTGCAGTGCACAGCCCAAGAGTGCCAAGCCTAGATCTGGGAGAGGAACACACACTCTCAGAGCACTGAGAAGGAACACAGGCGCAATTGCAAGGAAATACAGAGAAGCCTGTCTACCAGCCATTACACTTCCGCTCCATCTACTGGATTGCAGCCCAAGTATCAACAGCAAAAATACTTTGCTAGTATATGCCCCTAAGAAACAAAGGACAACAATTCAGCCACAAATAATGTCCCTACACACCTCAGCTCCCTGAAAACATCCAGAAATGAAACTAACTGACTGTACTCAAATTATATCACAGTTAAAGAACCATCAGCCCCTTTGGGAGGCCGAGTTGTATCACCTGAGGTCAGGAGTTCAAGACCAGCCTGGCCAACATGGTGAAACTCCATCTCTACTAAAAATATAAGAAATTAGTGGGACATGGTGGTGGGCACCCGTAATCCCACCTACTCAGGAGGCTGAAGCAGGAGGTGGAGGTTGCAGTGAGCTGAGATTGTGCCATTGTACTCCCGCCTGGGCAACAAGAGTGAAATTCCGTCTCAAAAATAAAATAAAATAATAAAATAAAGTAAAATGAAATAACAAAGAATCATCAGCCCACACAGATGAGAAAGAATCAGTGCAAGCACTCTGATAACTCTAAAAGCCAAAATATCTCCTTACTTCCAAACAACTGGCTCCCCAGAAATGGTTCTTAACCAGAATGAAATGGCTGAAATGACAGAAATAGAATTCAGAATCTGGAGGCAACAAAGGTCATAGAGATTCAGGAGAAAGTTGAAACCCATTCCAAGGGATCTAAAAAAATCCAGATCCAACAATTCAAGAAATGAAAGACGAAATAGCCATTTTAAGAAAGAACCAAACTGAGCAGATAGAACTGAAAAACTCACTATAAGTATTTCATAGCTTAATTGGAAGTATTAACAGCAGAATAGACTGAGGTGAGGAGAGAATCTCAGAGTTTTTAGAAAGGTTCTTTGAATTAACTCAGACAAAAATTTAAAAGAATTTTAAAAATGAGACCTAAACTTGACACTTGACCAAATGGACAGAACACTCCACCCAACAAAAACAGAATATCCATTCTTCTCATCTACACATTGCATATACTCTAAAATTGACCACACACTCAGCCATAAAGCAACTCTCAACATACTAAAAAAATAGACAAAATCAAAGAAACCATGCTCTCAGACCAAAGTGCAATAAAAATAGAAATCAATACAGAGAATATCTCTCAAAGACATACAATTAAATGGAAATCAAATAATCTGATCCCGAATGACTTTCAGGCAAATAATGAAATTAAGGCAGAAATCAAGAAAATTTTTGAAACAAAGGAAAACAAAGATGTAACATACCAGAATGTCTTGGACACATCCAAAGCAGTGTTAAAAGGAAAGTTTTTTGCACTCAACATCCACATCAAAAGGTTGGAAAGATCTCCAATTAATAACCTAATATTACAACTAGAGGAACTAGAAAAGAAGACTAAACCAAGCCCAAAGCTAGCAAAAGAAAACAAATAACCAAAATTAGAGCTGAACTGAATGAAATGGAGATGAGGAAAACCATACAGAAGATGAACAAAACCAAAAGTTGGTTCTTTGAAAGCAAAAATAAGATTGATAGACCCCTAGCTAGTTTAATAAAGAAAAAAGAGAGATCTAAATAAACACAATCAGAAATGACAAAGGAGAAGTTACCAAAAACCCCACAGAAATGCAAAAATCCCTCAGAGACTATTATGAACACCTCTATACACACAAACCAGAAAACCTAGAAAAACAAAGTTGATAAATTCCTGGAAACATACATCCTCCCAATATTGAACCAGGAAGAAATTGGCACCCTGAACAGACCAATAACAAGTTCCAAGATTGAATCAGTGATTAAAAACCTACCAACCAGAAAGAGCCCTGGTCCAGAAGGATTTACATCCAAATTCTACCAGTCATATAAAGAAGAGCTGGCATGAATTCTACTGAAACCATTTCAAAGAAATAAGAAAGAGGGACTCCTCCCTAACTCATTCTATATGGCCAGCATCATTCTAATATCAAAACCTAGCAGAGACACAACAATAAAAGAAAACCTCAAGCCAATATCTCTGATGAACATAGATGCAAAAATCCTCAACACAATACTAGCAAATCACATTCAGCAGCACATTAAATAGCTAATTCACCAGGATCAAACAGGCTTTACTTCTGGGGTTCAAGGTTGATTCAACATAGGCAAATCAATAAATATGATTCATCATATAAACAAAACTAAAAGCAAAAACTACATGATCATCTCAATAGACACAGAAAAGCCTTTCAATAAAATTCAACATCACTTATGTAAAAAATCCTCAACAAACTAGGCATCAAAAACACATACCTCAAAATAATAAGAGCCATCTCTGACAAACTGACAGCCAGCATCATACTGATGGGCAAAAACTTTAAAGGGAATCATTCCCTTTAAAGACAGATACAAAACAAAGATGCCTTCTTTCACCACTCTTATATGACATAGTACTGGAAGTCCTAGCCAGAGGAATCATGCAAGAAAAGCAAACCAAAGGTATCAAATAGGAAGTTAAACTATCTCCTTCTTCACAGATGACATGATTCTATACTTAGAAAACCCCATAGTATCTGCCCAAAGGCTCCTAGATCTGTTAAACAATTTCAGTAAAGTTTCAGGATACAAAATCTATGTACAACAATCAACACAATTACTATACATCAATAACATCCAAGCTTAGAGTCAAATCAGAATGCAATCCCATTCACAACAGCCAAAAAAGAATAAAATACCTAGTAATATGGCTAACCAGGGAGGTGAAAGATCTCTACAATAATAAATTCAAACACTGCTCAAATAATTCAGAAATGACACAAACAAATGGAAAAGACATTCCATGCTCATGGATAAGAAGAATCAATTTTGTTAAAATGGCCCTATTGCCTAAAGCAATTTATACAGTCAATGCTATTCCTATCAAACCAACAGTGACATTTTTCACATAATTAGAAAAAAGCATTCTAAAATTCATATGGAACCAAAAGGAACCAGAATAGCCAAAGCAGTTCCAAGACAAAAGAACACAGCTGGAGGCATCACACTATCTCATTTTACTACAAGGCTACAGTAACTAAAGCAGCATGGTACTGGTACAAAAGCAGACACATAGACTGATGGAGCAGAATAGAGAGCCCAAAAATAAAGCCGCACACCTACAACTATCTGATATTCAACAAAACCAAAAATAACAAGCAATGGGGAAAGGACTCCCCATTTAATAAATGAGTTAACTGGATAGCAGAAGATTGAAACTGCACACCTTCCTTACACCATATACATAAATCAACTCAAGATAAATCAAATATTTAAATGTAAACCCTAAAACTATAAAACCTTAGAAGAAAACCTAGGAAATACCATTCTGGACATAGCCCTGGCAAAGACATTGTGACTAAGATTTCAGAAGCAATTGCAACAAAAAGAAAAATTGACAATTGGGACCTAGTTAAACTAGGGAGCTTCTGAACAGCAAAAGAAATTATCAATTGAGTAAACAGAAAACCTACAGTATGGAAGAAAATATTTGCAAACTATGCATCTGACAAATGTCTAATATCCAGAATCTATAAGGAACTTAAATCAGCAAGCAAATACGAACAACCACTTCAAAAAACAGGCAAAGGATATGAACAGACATTTCTCAAAAAAAGACATACATGCAGCCAATAGGCATATGAAAATGCTCAGTTATCACTAATCATTAGGGAAATGCAAATCAAAACCACAATGAAATACCATCTCACATCAGTCAGAAGGCTGTTGTTAAAAAGTCAAAACGTAACAGATGCTGGCTAGGTTTCAGAGAAAAGGTAACACTTCTACGCTGTCAGTGCAAATGCACATTAGTTCAGCCACTGGGGAAATCGGTTTGGAGATTATTCAAAGAGCTAAAAACAGAATTACCGTTTGACATGGCAATCCCATTGTTGGGTATGTATCCAAAGAAGTATATTTATACCTAAAAGTACTTGAATTAAAAAAAAAATCTCAAATCAACTACCAAACTTTACAACTTATGGAACTACAGTAAGCTAATCAAACAAATTCTGAAGCTAGCAGAAGGAAGGAAATAAGTAAAGGTTAGACTGGAGATAAATTAAAGAGCATTAAAAAAATACAAGGATAACCAAACAAACATTGGTTGTTTGAAAAACTTTAGCTAGATTGACTATGATAAAGACATATAAGACTCAATAGAATGAGAAATGAAAGCAAAGTCATTCCTTCTTATTCTATAGAATTAAAAAGGATTATAAGAAAGTAATATGAATATTGCAGCAACAAATTGTATATCCTAGTTGACATGGCCAAATTCCTAGAAATACAAAGTCTACCAAGACTAAATAACAAAGACATAGAACATCTGAATAGACCTCCATGTAGTAAGGAAATTGAATCAACCCAGCAAAGAAAAGCCCTGGATCTGATGACTTTGCTTGTAAATTCTACCAAATATTTTAAAAGAACTAACACTAATCCTTCTGAAACTCTTACCAAAAAAAAAGTTAAAGAGGAAGGAACACTTTCTAACTCATTCTATAAGGTCAGCAATTCCCTGATAGCCAAGCCAAGAAAAGATGCTATAAGAAAAGTGAAGAGCAATATATTTTTTAAGCATGAATTCAAAAATCCTCAAATACCAGTACACTAACTTCAGCAATGTATTAAAATTATCATGCACCATACCAAGTGGGATTTTTATTATGCCAATGCAAGCATGGTTCAATATACAAAAATTTAACAGTGTAATATACTGCATTAATGAAATGAATGAAAAAAAAGATCATCTCAATTGATGCAGAAAAAGGATTTGACAAAATTAAACACTTTATGATTAAATAAAACACTCAACAAAGTAGAAATAGAAGGAAACTACCTTCACATAATAAAAACCATAAGGGAAAAATTCACATCTATTATCACATTCAACTATGAAAGACTGAAAGCTTTTCCTCCAAGATCAAGAAGAAGACAACAATGTACGCTTTTTCCACTTCTAGTCAGTGGAGTATTGGAAGTTCTAGTCAGAAAAATTAGGCTACAGAGGGAAATAAAAGGCATTCAAATTTGAAAGGAAGAAGTGTAATTATCTCTATTTGCAGATATGTAATCTTATATATAGAAAACACTAAAGATCCCATAAGAGAAACCTGTTAGAATTAGTAACCAAATTCAGCAAGGTAGTAAGATATAAAAATCAATTGCATTTCTATACACCTACAATGAACAATCTTAAAAGAAAATTAAGGAAACAATTCCATTTACAATAGTATCAAAAACAACATATAACTTAGTAATTAACTTAACCAGGGAGATGAAAGACTTGTAAAATGAAAAATACAAAACTGTTGAAAGAAAGTGGCAGAGATACAAATAAATGAAATTTTTTCTATGTTCATGGATTAGGAGACTTAATATTGCTATCATGTCAACACTACCCCAAATGACCTCCAATTCAAAGCAATCCCTATCAAAATATTAACTAAGTTTTTCCAGATATAGAAAATTACATTCTTAAATTCATACGGACTCCCAAAAGGTGCAGAATAGCCAACACAATCTTGAAAAGGAAGAATAAAGTAAGAACTTACACTTCCTTATTTCAAAACTTACTAGAAAGCTACAATATTCACAACAATATTGAAACGGCAGCATAAATACAAAGAGATCAATGAAATCAAATAGACAGCCCACACATAAACCCTTGCGTAGGTGGTAAAATGATTTTCAGCAAGGATTCCAAGATTATTCAATAGGGAAAAGACAGTCTTCAATAAATGTTGCTGGCAAAAGTGTATACCCACACTCAAAAAATAAAATTACACCTTTACCTAACAGTATATACAAAAATTAACTTAAATTGATCAAATACTTAAACATAAGAGCTAAAACTTATATAATACTCCTAGAAGAAAACATAGGGGGAAAGCTTCACAACACTGAATTTAGCAACGATTCAAAGGCATAGGCAACAAAACAAAAAATAAAGTGGACTTCAAAAAAATTAACTATTTTGTACATCAAAGGATGCTATCAAAAAAGTAAAAAGGCAACCCACAAAATCCGGAAAAATTTTTCAAGTCACATATCAGAAAAGAGATTAATGTGCAGAATAGAGATACTCAAAAACTGCAACAATAAAAAAACCATTGATTCCATAATAGACAAATAACTTGAATAGTCATTTCTCCAAAGATATGATTTCTCAGTAAGCACATGAAAAGATGCTCAGCATCATTAATTATTAGGAAAATGCATTGAAACCACAATGTGATACTTCACACCAACTAGGATATGTATTATTGGAAGGAAGGAAAGAAGGAAGGAAGGCAGGAAGGCAGGAAGGAAGGAAGGAAGGGAGAAAGGGAGGGAGGGAGGGAGTGAGGGAGGGAGGGAGGGAGGGAGGGAGAGAAGGAGGGAGGGAAGAGGGAAAATAAGTGTTGGTGAGGTTGTGGAGAATCCAAAACCAATTGTCCACTGCTGGTGGCAATGTAAAACAATATAGCCACTGCAGAAAACGGCATAGCAATTTCTCAAAATATCAAAAATATAATTAGCATGTGATGCAGCAAATTCCACTTTGGGGTATACATCCAAAGGAATCTGAATCAGAGACACAAACAGATATTTGTATAGCCATGTACATAGCAGTCTTACTCCCAATAGCCAAAAGGTGGAAGTAATTCAAATGTTCATCAGTGGATGAATGGCTAAACAAATGTATACATACAATGGACTAGTAATCAATTTAAAAAGTAAGGAAATTCTGACACATGGTAGAACATTATGAAGCTTAAAGACATTGTGCTAAGTAAACTAAACCTGTCACATAAGGCCACATATTGTATGATTCTGGTCATATGAGGTACTTAGAGGACTTGAATTCATAGAGACAGAAAGTAAAATAGTGGTTGTCATAGGCTGGAAGAAGAGCAGAATGGGGAGCTATTATTTTATGGGTTCATAACCAGATTTTTGCAAGATGACAAAAGTTCTGGATATGGACAGTAGCGATGACTGTCCAACAATGTAAAAACACCTAATGCCACTAAATTTTACACTTAAAAGTGATTACAACAATCACTTTTATGTTATGTACATTTTACTACATTTTAAAATAAATAAATGGGGAAAATAGCGTATTTCTACTGTAGTAATAATCAGCAGCGAACAAATTAAGATAAAATTTGCAGTAATACCAGAAATTATAAAGCATCTAAGAGTTACTTTGATAAAGAATTTTTAAGTCTTCTCTAGAGAAAAATTTAAAACCCTATTCGAGGGCAGAAAATAAGACCTGATTAAATGGGGGAGGCACTCCATCTTCTTGGACAGGAAATCATAATGTTAGAAAAATGCCCCTGGTGGAAGCTTGGCAGGATGGCTAGTCACCCCACCCTGGGCAGCTCTTCTTTCTCAACTTCACCGTGGCACTTCTTTGCAAAGCTGCCACTGGCATGAATACATTTTTTTAGACAGTAATTCTTTTCTGTATTTTAAAATAATTAATAGTCAGGAGTTAGATCTATTTCTGCAAGGAGATGTCAATTATTGCTAAACCTGCATACGGTGCATAAAAGTTCTTTGAGTGAAGAAGATGGGGTGCAGCATTCTGGGAACCATTATCCTCTATAAAATTTTATAATTGCATTTTCAAGAGGCCCAAGGCCATGTTTCATACAGATACTATATGCACAACAGCAGCACATAAAGCATATTTGTTTATTGTACAAGCTGATGGAGAAATGAGAATTTCCACCAGGGCAGACAGCCAAGTTACTTTAAAACAGACTCCCCACTTTACAAGCTATATGGGGCTAGCCAAGCCAGGAGAGGGTGATCAGAAATCCTGTCATCTAACTGAAGGTGACCTCCATCTGTGAGGACTCTCTCCTGACTCAAAACTCCCAGTGGGCTTTACCTAACTGCCTTGTGGAGATGGGCATTCCTTTATGTTATATTTATTCCTGTCTAACCCTTCTTAAGAGACTTAGAATGTCTTTGATGGGAGAACTCATATTTCAGACAGGCTTGTTCCTCATACAGGGTCTAGCACAGATGATAAAAACTCTGTGTTCAGTGGTATTGACTGAATCTATCTCTGAGGGAAAATATACAGTTTAATAGAGTTTTTCTCTAACATATTTCTATATACCAACAAGGTTCATGGTAAAATTGACCAGTCAGCAAATCATTTGCTACTAAAGGTATTTATTTCTCAGAATCTATAAATTTAAAGCATAAAACTTTACAAAATATATGGATACCTCCATTACCCAAACTCTGTTTCAAGGAATTCTAGCTCTCAATGTTCTGGAAAAATCACAATATGCATTTACATACTAAGAAATTTTAGAAATAGTTAATTTTTTAAAGCTTATTTTTGTTTAACCCCATGTTTCTATAAATTTTAATTTGCCACTGAAATATTTTATCAAACACCTAACCAGAATTTACATCTCATGACCCAAAGTCTAAACTTGTATATATAATTGTCCACTCAGCATTTCCATTAATATTTTTATGGGCATCTCTGTTACTGAGGGCTCATGGTGGCAGACAGAACCTTCTGTAGCTACTTCAGCAGGAAGGTATTAAGCATATAATGTAGCTCACAGCATCTGTGAGAGCTGGAGTACCCAGCATGAGAGCTTCAAATTCAGCAATAAGCAACATACTAACATTTGGACTAATCTGTCATAGCTATCACTGGGCAGCAGCACCTCAGGATCCACCACCAGCCACAGGTACTGCTGCTGGGACCAAGGCCGATACTCACCCCTATCATTAATGGAGACAACATAATCACTTTCTTCACATGGATCTCTTTCAGATGCAAACATCAAGCAGAAGCATTTGATTGTCAACATCTATGTGATACACTTCACATACTTCTACTGCAAGCAAACCTGGGAAGAGTTGTGACTTGTAGCTTGAAAAGTCCAAACCTAAATAGATGGAAATTTCCTAAACATTGTATGTCAATCAGATAGTCTTAATTATACTGTAGTAATCACAACAGAAAATCTCAATGTCCTAAAACAAGTGGAGAGGGAGCTGATGGAAGGTGCTCAGTGCATCTGGGACATTCTGGAATGTAGGCTGATAGAGGTGTCAATCCCAAAATGTGATCACCAAGGCAGAATAAAAGGGGGCATAGTAAATTGTGAAAGGGATCTTAAAACTTCCACCTAGAAATAACATACATTACTTCTACTTGCAATTTATTTGCCAAAGCAAATCACATAACCATGCCTAAAACTACAGAAGGCAGGAAAGTGCAACCCTATCCTGTCCCCAGAAGAAGAGGAGAACTGAAATTTTTGTGAATGAACTTCTCGATTTCCATATATAGAAAAGGTGGGTAAAATATCCTGAGAAGCCAAGAAGTTTGACAAATGTTTGCCACATCACCACGAATATAGGATTGCATCAAATCTCGATTTTTCTCCCCATTTTTCTTCCTTATATTAGTATCGCCAACCATTCTTTAAAATCTGTTTTGAATCCACTCACTTCTTTCCATTTCCATTGCTACTGTTTTTGTCCAAGCCCCCATCATCTCAGGTGCCACTGTTCTGATCATGTGCCTGTCTACATGAACTCTGTCAATGACTTACTACTAACTCTAAGGGTATTTAAAAAAGAAAACAACTTTATCTTCATTTGTCAGACTCATCTTTATCTATCTCCTGCCTAGTTTACCAGTAAACTGAATACCTTTTAGACCCTCAAAATCATTATCCTTTAGCCAGATATGATGGCATCAACCCATAGTCCCAGCTACCCAGGAGGCTGAGGCTGCAATGAGCTATGATAGCACTACTGCCCTCCAGCCTGGACAACAGTCTTAAAAATATATATATTTTTCTCTCCCTCAAGTCCTTGTTTATATTCTCTCTTTTACCTACAACAAATGGGATCATTGTTTTGTTGTTGTTGTTGTTAAGACTATCTCTCACCTATCTTATTTTCCCCCTACAAGGGTGGAATTCCATGGGGGCACAGATTTGGTCCTGTTTATCCCTGGATTCTAGCGCTTGTAATAGTGCCTAGCATGCAGGCATGTACATCCTTAGAGATCAAACAAAAAGGCCACATTTTAGTAAAGCCATCAAAAAGCTTCCGGCCTTTCACCCAAAATATAATTTCATCTTTTTCTGTTGTCCTGTAAGGCTGTGTGCATCCTTCTACAAAATAAATGCTTGCATTATTATATTTACTTTCTACTGCTGAAGGAGGAGCTTTTTTAGGCTAAGTACAATGGTTTACTTGATCAATGAGATATAATCTCTCAAAGTCCCTGGTACACGAACTTCATGCTCTTTATTTCCTTTCTTCTTTCCATAGTTTCTTCCTTCCTGTAGTCATTAGCAGTACAGTGGATTATTATCATCAATCAATTAGAAAGTGATGGATATTATACATCAAATAAACAATAACTATTAACTTCCTATAAATATATACCTGTGTACACCACAGATAAAATGCTCTATATATCTATATAATACATTTTCAATAAAAGTATATTATTAAGTTTAAATTTCTCATGTGTAGCACATGTGAGCACAGGCAGACACTTTTGTATAAATAGATACATGTTACATTTCTAACCTATAAATAGAATGTTCAGGGAGGGTGTATATTATTTCTATATATGTATAACTATATATAGACATGCATATAATACTACATTTATATAGCAGCTTGTAAAACTTTAGG
Source organism: Colobus angolensis palliatus (assembly GCF_000951035.1). Lineage (NCBI taxonomy): Eukaryota > Metazoa > Chordata > Mammalia > Primates > Cercopithecidae > Colobus > Colobus angolensis. The sequence continues at coordinate 14,310,934 of NW_012113141.1, read as the reverse complement.
ATAGAACGAGTTGCAAAATAAAAATAGAAGATTTTAAAAATAGAAATAGCATCTTTCCACTGAGGGAAAGGACTCACAAGTAGTGATTTTACAAACACATTGTGAAAAGCTGAGGATTTTCTTGTGCAGTCAAAGAACTCCTGGGCAGTTGATTTGAGGTTGCATTTCTCAAAGTATAGCTCAAGGGCCAGCTACATCAGAGTCCTCCGGTAGGTGTCAAACATTCCGTTTCCAGGACGTCACCCCAAACTCACCACTTCAGAATACCTGGGGACTGGGCCCATGAATCAGTATGTTTAACAAGCTTGACAGATGATTCTGTTGGATGCTGTGTTCAGAGAATCATTGATCTAAGGCACCCTGCCTTCAGCAAACAGGCTTGTGTTGAAGGATGGGAGGCACGATGGGGAACAGCTGTGAGTGGGAAGTTAGAGATTCTGCGTGGGGAAGCACAGAAGGCTGACTATATGGTGGGTGCTGGCATGCTTGGAGTACTGGATTCAACAGGGTGTGGGTGATTAAAGAAGAAGGATTGTTTAAATGAGGACCTTATGTTCCCCTTCAAGGTTAAGGAAGTAAGACTCTCAGCTGTCTGCTTTTCCATTTCTTACTTCTCTTTCATCTCCTCCTGTTCTTTGACCTTTCATCAACATGTTTTCCACCAGAAATATGCTCTGAATCTTGGTGGAGCTTAGCACTGCCTCCCTCTATTGCCTCCTCCCAGCATCTTAGGCTATGGCTATGGACAGGGGCGTAAAGTGGCAGCCACTTGGGAAAAGGCACTTCTGAAATCAGGTGACTACTGCTCTGCAGGCTCAGAGAATATCAGAGATGAGAGGCGTCTTAGAGATTATTTAGGTTAACACTGTCTCTCATTTTAACTAAGGAAACAGCTTTAGAAAACAGTTAAGAAACTAAGATCAGAAAGCAACTTAGCAGCTGAGCTAATCTGGTATCCAGGCCTCTTCTCTCCCCCTTAATCTTTTTCCAGAAATTCTCTGTAATACATCTTTAAATAGTTATCTAAATTGAACTATTGTCTCTTGTCTTCTGTAGGCACGGCATAAATAATTTTAATGAATAAATGAAACATTGAATGATTGATCAACAACGGGATGATGAATGAACATATTGATGAAAAAAGAAAATTAAAAATGATTTCAGTATCACCTAGGTATTCTGGGGTTACTAGAAACCCAAATGTAGTCAATAAACTGGATTTTAGAAAAGAATTTTATTATTTGTAACGTCAACGTTATTTCATAATATATATATGACACGACCTCATAAGACATTTTCCATATACAATCCCATTTGGCCTTCCAAAATCTTAACAGATATTCATAAATTCATAAGATTTGTTTTAAAAACTGTCAATATGAGACATCAAGAAATCTGACATTCTATGCATCTAGTTAAAAGTAGCATTAGAACACAAACCCAGACCTGTTGCATCCTTTTCTATTGACCATGAAGGAGAGAGAATCACATACAGAATCTCTTCTCAAAACATTTCTTAGGAGACACAAATAGTCTCACTCTGTGAATATTATTTAAGTCAAATATGTAGGAATGCTTCCTGTTTTACATGTGAATAAATTAAATTAGCTACAATATTCTTTTTAAGTGTCACAGTAGCTAGGTCTAAAATTTAAGAAGAAATGAACAAATATAGAGATGGAAAACAACAGTGCTTTTAAAGACTGGAATACATGATGATCATGGTGGGCTTAGCTATAATCTGGCCTCACCACCAGCTCGTACATATCTCCCACTATTTCACAGATAACCCTTAATTCTAGCCACACGAGGCCACTCAGACCATTAGTATATCACAGTAGATGCTGCTTGCTCTTTACATCTTCAGTTTTTAATTTGATAATATATTCTTTTCTTTACTAAAAAGGTAATTTCTTTTATAACAAATATGTAAAATGTGTTTTATATATTTGTAAATAAAGTTCTAGGTTGTATATAATAATTTTTGACTTGTATAGTGTCTCATTTTGGGGGCTAAAATGGCATCATCCTGGAAAATATTCTTTCCTTTGTTTATTTATTTATTTTTTTTGAGACGGAGTGTGGCTCTATCACCCAGGCTGGAGTGCAGTGGCACCATCTCGGCTCACTGCAAGCTCCGCCTCCTGGGTTCCGCCTCCATTCTGCTGCCTCAGCCTCCCAAGTAGCTGGGACTATAGGCGCCTGCCACCACGCCCGGCTAATTTTTTTGTATTTTTAGTAGAGACCGGGTTTCACCATGTTAGCCAGGATGGTCTCGATCTCCTGACCTCGTGATCCACCCGCCATGGCCTCCCAAAGTGCTGGGATTACAGGCATGAGCCACCGCGCCTGGCATTTTATTTTTTTTTTTTTTGATACAGAGTCTCACTCCATCACCCTGGCTGGAGTGCAGTGACATAATCTCGGCCCACTGCAACCTCACCATGCCCAGCTAATTTTTTGTAGAAAAATACTATTTTCGATGGCAACATGGCATTTATTCCATCATATGGTTATTCTATAATTAATTTAATTCCCAATTGTTAGAGCTACAAGTTGTTTCCATTATGTCACTCTTATGAATAGCTGAGGATCTTTATATATGAGTAATGTATCTGTATTTGCAACTAGTTTTCATAGGATATATTTCTTTTTTATTTTTTCTTTGAGACAGGGTCTTACTCTGTCATCCAGGCTGAAGTGCAGTGGCATGATCACGGTCACTGCAGCCTCGACCTCCTGGTCTCAAGCAATCCTCCCACCTCAGCCTCCAGAGTAGGTGGGCCCACAGTTGCAGACCACCATGCCAGGCTAATGTTTTTGTAACTTTTGTATAATAATAAGGTCTTATTATGTTGTCCAGGCTGGTCTCAAACTCCTGAGCTCAAGCTATCCTCATGCCTCAACCTCCCAAAGCACTGGGATTACAGACTTGAGCCACCATGCCCAGCACAAGATGTATTTCTAAAAGTGAAAATACTGAGCATGTTAAATCCCTGTTCCATTCATATCAGGCCAAACCTATAAATATGTGTGCATTGACCAGGCATTTTCTTTCAATAGGCTATAGTACAGTGGTTATAACAATACAAATATATACATCTGTATATATATATAACAATATATATCATTATAAATGTAATTTATTTTCAATCGAAAAGAAAGATGAATCTGGAAAATGATAATCATTTATCATAATACTAATCACTTGAGAGAACAATAATAGCTACTGTTCCAGGTTAAATGTATTTCTTAGAATAAACCAATATGACTCCCAGCACACAAAAATGCAGCAACTGGTTTAGCTGATGATTTTCTTTCTCTACCCCAATAAACAAACAAACAAACAATTCATTTGCATTCATCTGGAAGAGTTAGCAGGACTTCATCACCTTGCTACAAGATTATGTCAATTTTTTGGCAAAGTGCTACTGTTTAGGTTGCAGGCATTTCATTTCAACCATGTCTCAATCATATACAACAACATATTTATCCACCATGTTAATGACAGCATATAGCTAGGACCTGCAGCCAGAAGCAACAGGTTCTGCAGATGTTTTGGTAAGATGCATATTGCTAGAACATAAGAAATTGTTTTACAAAAATGAAAAAGGCTTGTCAACTCAATGCAATTCCAGTGGGCCCAGTGTCTGGGTATGTTGTAATATCCTCTCACAATGAAGGAAATTTTGCTCTTCTTTGCACTTCCTTCCTCTAAGAAAGAAACAGAATATTGGGTAGTCTCCTTGAAGTTCAGAAGCAACATACAATAAATTTGGGTTCCTTTGAGCAAATGACCTCAAAAACTTCCATCTTTGATTTAAACTATTAGTTATGTACTGCTGCATAACAAATTAGCCCCAAACTTAAGACCTTAGAACAATAAAAATGTGTTATCTTATTGTTTCTGTGAGTCAGAAATCCAGGAACCTCTTCCTTGGGTCCTTTTGTTTAGGGTCGCTCATAAGGGGGCAATCAAGATGTCTGGTGGGGCTGCAAAGTTCAACCTGGGGAGGATTTTCTTAAAAGCTCATTCATGAGGCTGTTTGCAAGCCTCAGAAGATTGTCTTTCAAAGCTCACTGGCTATTGGCCACATATTGGCCATATGTGCTTCTATATGTTGCTATTCACAACAAGGCACCTTTCTTTACCCAGAACTTCTTTTGTATCCTAACTTTGGAAGTAATATCCCATCACTTGAGCTACCTTTCTCTCTGGTTTTATTTATTTGTTTGCTTTTTTGTTTTACTAGAAAGTGAGTTATTAGGTCCAGCCCCCAAAACCAAGGGAAGGGAATTACTTAAGGGAAAGAGTGAATATTGGAAGTGAGAGAGTATTAGAAGCCACTTTAGAGGCTTCCTATCACTTTGGATATCAGAGTAAAATAAAGATTTCTGGATAGTTCAACCTATAGAGCAAATTTCTGCCTCTCAGCCCTTAGGACCTAGTTAATCTAATGAAGCTCAAAGTACCTTCTAATCAGTTTAGTCAGGATTTTTTTAAAAGGAGCCTGCTTCGCAGATGGCTGTGCATCAGGAATCAGCAAACATTTTTTGTAGAGTCAGAGTAAATATTTTAAGCTTTGCAGGCCACATACAGTCTGTCACATATTATTTATTTTTGTTTTCTTTAGTTTGGTTAATTTTTTTACAGCCCTTTAAATGTAAAAATCATTCCTAGCTCACTGGCCATATAAAACAGGCAACCAGCCATATTTGGCCCATGGCTATAGTGTTCTAATTCATGCTCAACACAATAAGATGGCCCCATTGGAAGTGCCACGGTGGGATTACAGACTCATTCCTAAAGGATAGTGAGTACATTATAAATGCCCATTGAGTAGGATCTGGTGATGCTTTCTGTTTCCTCCTTTTCCTGAATGGAGAGACAACTTGAGATAAGAATCTACATTGATTCATGAGGAGCCTCATCAGGCTTTCTGCCAATGGCCACTGCTGACCTTCAAATATTCCTGATGCAAATGCAAATGTTGAGCTCTGCACTGGCTTCATAGGGCTGCTATAACAACTCACTATGAACTTGGTGCCTTCAAACAACAGCAATTTATTCTCTCAAAGCTCTGGAGGCCAGATGTCTGAAATCAGTTTCATTTGGCTGACATTGAGATGTTGGCAGGGTCACATCCCCTCCAAAGTCTCTAGGGGAAGATTCATCCTTTGTCTTTTCTGCCTCTGGTGACTGCTAGCATTCTTTGGCTTGTGGCTGCATCACTCCAATCTCTGGCTCCACGGTCACATTGTCTTTTCCTCTCTGTGTCAAATCTCTCTCTGCCTCTCTTGTAAGGACACTTGTGATTGCATTTAGGACCCACCAAAATAATCCAGGATAATCTCCTCAGCTGAACAGTCTTAAGTTAATCACATCTGAAAAGACTCCTTTTCTATGTAAGGAAACATTCACAAGTTCCAGATATCAGGACTTGATATTGTTGGAAGGCATTATTCAGCCTACAACAATCTTCAGTGTGTGCAACACTCAGAGAGGTCCAGGCAGCTATCCAGTGTCAAGACAATTTTATTGGAATTATTCCATCAATGGAATATATGTTAATTCCCATTTTAGATTTTCTTTCATTCCATGATTCTTCTTGCATCCTCGTCCTTGACTTAAAGAGGTGATATCCTTGTTTTTTGTTATAACTTATAAGAAAACGTAGAGCAAACACTTCATGACCTTGAATTTGGCAGTTATTTCTTAGATATGACACTAAAGGCACAGACAAGAGAAGAAAAATACAAATTGGATTTCATAAAAATTTTAAAATTTTGTGCATCAAAAGACATTATCAACAGAGTAAGAAGACAACACACAGAATAGGAGAAAATATTTGCAAATCAAATATCTGATAAGAGATAGATATCCAGAACATATAGATAATTCTTAAAACTCAACAAGAAAGCAATAAATTACCCAATTCGAAAATAGGCCAAGGAATTGAATAGATATTTCTCCAAAGTATAAACAAAAGTGGCCAATAAGCACATGAAAAGATGCCTAATATCATTGATTATTAGGGAAATGCAAGTCAAAACTACAATGAGATACCACCTCACATCCATTAGGATAGCTATTATAAACACACACACACATACACACACACACACACACACACACACACACAAAACCACAAAATAACAAGTGTTGTGGGCACATGGAGAGATTGGGAACCATTGTGTACTGCTGATGGAAATATAAAATGGTAAAGCCACTGTATAATGAAAAACAGTATGGCAGTTTCTCAAAAAATTGAACATAAAATTACAGACGATTAAGCAACTTCTTTCTGGGTTTATATCCAAAAGAATTGAAAGCAGGGTCTCAAAGAGATATATGTACACCCATTTTTATAGCAGCATTATTCACAATAGTCAAAATATGGAAGCAACCCAAAGGTTTATCAAAACATGAATGAATAAGCAAAATGTAATAGGCATGCAATCGAATACTATTCAGCCTTAAAAAGGACAGAAATTCTGACATATGCTGCAACACAGAGGAAACTTGAGGATATTATGCTAAGTGAAATAATTCAGTCACAAAAAGACAAATATTGTATAATTCTACTTACATGAGGCACTTAAAGTAGTCAAAATCATAGAGACAGAAAGTAGAATGATATTTTGGAGGGGATGGAGTAAGGGAAGTGGGAGTTACTATTTAATGAATGTAGACTTTCAGTTTTGCAAGATGAAAAGAGTTCTAGAGATGAAGAATGGTGATGATTACACTACAATATGAGTATACTTAAGACCACTGAACTATACATTTAATAATGGTTAAGATAGTCAATTTTATGTTATGTGCATTTTTCCACAAGAAAGAAAATTAGAGGGAAAGAAGAACTGGTAGTGGGCTGCATCTGGCATGTGTTCCATAGTTTGCTGACTCCTTATCTAGAACAATAAATCAAATCCTGATATATACGATTTGTCAATATTTTGGTCTAAATACTCCCACTGCAGCTGACACCAAGCCACCAAAGTGACCTCACTGCACATGGAGTTGCCAAAACATGTTCAGTAGCACCCCATTATAGTGTCACCACCATTCAGATATAGTAAATCACACCAAGAACACAGGTAGCAGTAAAATGTAGTATAGTACTTAGGAAGTGATGAGTTTTATGTACCTATTGATTTTGTAGTTAATATAACCTATTTCATTGTAAATTTATATAATTTTTAATAATGGCTGTGTATAACAACTGGCTCACTAAATTCCTGAAAATTTAACATGGGTTCTCCTGAGCCAGTATGGCTGGCTCCAAGATAGCACTGTTTCTTTCCCCATCACAGGACATATGAAAGTTCTAAACATAAAAGGTGTCAGAAAATAGAAGAAACTTTTAGGTCATCCACTCAACACCACCAATGAGATGTCCCGGCCAAAACTGGTGCGTCTGTTCTCCTTATGACAAGAGGAGTAGACACCTTACCCCAACCTCTCAGACATCAGTTCTCAGCGTCCCCTCTCTCTAGGACATGTATCCAGCTTCATTAGAATTGTGCACAGGACCTGGCCCTTTATGAAAACCACCTTTCTCGATCATCTCTATTTTCCCCTATCTGGACCTTCCTTCCTTCCCCGAGAAGGACCAGCAGAATCACTGGAGAAACCTCTCCTCTTAGACTACTCTTGCAAATGAAAACCTAGGGGAACTCAAATTTCAGGTACTTGGCCAATTTCTGCTTCTTCATCCCTCAAACAGGAAGGATGTTAAAACTCCTCTACCACTCCCCCACTCTCCTATACCCAAGTTGAGTGAAAAAAGGAAGGGAAAAATAGTAACTTTCATTCTTTTGTGGTTTCTCCAGCAGTGAGGCTATATAGGAATTACTCATTTAAGGGATGGCCTGGCTACCCTTCTCCTGTTTGGAACAGTGCTCTCAATAAATGTTAACTATCATTCTTAATACATAGAAGGAACCAGCTTCGTAGGATTTTATTAAAAATCTCACACTGAACTTAAAAGAAAAAATGGGTCAAAATAAAGGAAACATGGGCTCAAGCCATGTATTTAATTTGTATTTATTATTTAATTCTTTAATTATTTATTTATTTAATTTAATATTTTTAAATGCCCCAAAAAATTAGGTAAACTATGCGAAAGTGTGTATTAAAGACAATGGCATTAACCTATATAGAGTTTAAGAATGTCAGAAAACCAATAGGAAAGTACCAGATATTCCAATTGCTTGGCCTTTAAATTCAGAGAATGTGAGAATATCAGGTCTTTGGATTCACCAATAAACAGGCATTTTCATTTTTTCAAAATAAACAAAAACACCTGTTAGAGTATGTGTACTTTTCTTAAGAGGGGATTCATAAATTGCATTATTCCCAAGGATTCCTTTAGCATCAGAAAATTAACAATTAGACAAACATCCATTCATATGGAATGAAGTTGGACTAGAAAAACTCTGACATTATATCAAATGGTAATATCCTATGCAGTCCATATTTGTTATTTTTTGGCCAACTGAGCACCTGTTCTCCTTTTTGTAACAGAGCCCTAGATTCCTTTTGATAATTATGAATTTCCCATCATTGTGTCTTTGGTGATTTTACAAGGTCCCATACCCTTATGTGATGCAGAGAGATGTCTCTAGCGGTCATCTAGCATCTTTTGAATAACTTTAATCTTGGTGATAATTCCTGGGCTAGAGCAGTCTCCTCGGGAGAGCCGCCAGAACTCATTGTCTCAGGCCTCCTTGCTGCTGAGGCATAAACTTCCTATTTATGCATCATCATTTGATTGGCCTTCATGAGAGTTTGATTTGATTGAGAACAATGTGATAAGGAAGTGGCACATAGAATCCTTTATGGAGGGGAAGCAGGGGTTCCTGGCTTTTAGAGACAGCAAGTGCTAGTTGTCTGACATCCAGCATCTGGTATAAGTGGTTCCATGATTTCTCCAAGTCCCAGCAGCGTTGGCATCTTCCCTAGAACAGTGCTGGTGTAGTTTGCACATAGCTCCTGGCTCTTAAGCTTTCAAACCTGAGGCTCTGGCCATCCTAGAGATTCTGTAAGATATTAACTTCCTCTATTAAATTTCCTTTCTGCTTGTACTACCTAGAGGAGCTTTGTTTTGTAACCAAGAATACTGATTTATACACTCCCTTGTAGTCAAGGGAGAGTCATGTAATTTAAGCCATGCCAATCAGACTCTTTAATTTCTGGGACTTTAAATCTTAAGCTTCATATGGAATCAAGAGTGAAAAAAAGAAAGAACGTGAAGAAAGAAAGAGTGAAAAAAGAAAAAAAAGAAAACTTATTTTTCCTTATGGCTGTATCCTTATCATCTGATTGAATATTTTCTACTACTTAAATTCCAGAACTGCCCTGGTCCCTATCCATTTCCTAACTCTGCTGCTCCAATCCATCTATTCTGTGAGATACCTGATTTTCTTTGAATAAATTCCTTTTGTAGTTAACTTAGCCAGAGTTTGTTGTGTTATAAGAATCCCAACTGAAAAATGAAAAAAAAATGAATGTACTTTCAAGCCTTTGCTATAAAAACAAAAGTGTGCACTCTATTTGATTTGATTTAACTAATGTTCTAGGCCAGGATACATTTATCTATGATAAGAGGGGGAAAAAGTCAAAACAGTGGTTGCCTCAGAGTGAAAGGGGGCAGTGGGAAATGGGCAGGAGGGAATTTTCTGGGCTGTGACAGTTGCTGTAGGTTGAATTATGTTGCTCAAAAAGACATGTTGAAGTCTAAACCCTGGTACCTATAAGTGTGACCTTATCTGGAAATAGAATCTTTGCAGATGTAATCAACTTAAGATGAGGTCACACTGGATTTGGGTGGATACTAGATCCACTAACTTGTGTCCTTTACGAGAAAAGAGACACACAGAGAAGAAGGCCACGCAAAGACAGAGGCAGAGATGGAGTGATGCAGCTGCAAACCAGAGAAACAGAAGCTAGGAAAAGGTAAGGAAGGATTCCTCCCTGGAGCCTTCAGAGGAAGCGCAGCCCCACCCACACGGTGATTTCAGACTTGTAGCCTCCAGAACTGTGAGACCCAAGGACACAATACAAAGGTAACATCTTATATCTGGATAGAGTTTCACAGGAGTACAAATTTGCCAAGACTCAGAGAATATACACTTAAGATATTTCAAATTATTTCTATATAAATTTTATCTTTCCAAAAATAATATTATGAACAAATATCAAAATCGAATGAATTATAAGTTTGTTAAAGATTTTAGGATTGAGCTATATTAATACCTGCAGCTTTCTTTGAAATGCATTTTAAAAATGAGAGACTGGGCCGGGCGCGGTGGCTCAAGCCTGTAATCCCAGCACTTTGGGAGGCCGAGACGGGCAGATCACGAGGTCAGGAGATCGAGACCATCCTGTCTAACATGGTGAAACCCCGTCTCTACTAAAAATACAAAAAACTAGCCGGGCGAGGTGGCGGCTGCCTGTAGTCCCAGCTACTCTGGAGGCTGAGGCAGGAGAATGGCGTAAACCCGGGAGGCGGAGCTTGCAGTGAGCTGAGATCTGGCCACTGCACTCCAGCCTGGGAGACAGAGCAAGGCTCCGTCTCAAAAAAAAAAAAAAACAAAAAACAAAAAAAAGAGAGACTGATGGGTGATTAGAAGAATGGATAAACAGATACATAATAAAGCAAATATAGTAGAATATTAATTTGTAGGATCTAAGTGGTAAATGTCTGGGCATTTGCAGTAAAAGTTTTTCAACTTTTCTATTTGAAAACGTTCATAGAAAATTGTTAGACAAAATAATAATAAACCCTGTTGCATATTACAGTCTGGATTTTTCTGCCTTTCTTTCTTTAAGAAATGCATAAAGTCTGCAGTGATGAAAAATAATGCATTATTGTTTTCATTCTTTCACAGAATATGCTTATCATGTTAATAGACATGCAACTTGCATCACCAAGATGAAGAAAAAAGATAAAATTTATGAAAGGATAACAAATTACCCAGCATGTCTGTTGTAGGCAGGAGGAAATATAAGGATTTACAGCTCTGATATAAGCCAAAATCCGAGGTTAACTCTGGGTCAGAATCTGATAAAGGAAAGCACTGTGGTCAATAGTGTAGCAGTTTCCTGAGTTTTAAAATCTTATTTTTAAATTTCATAATTCTTATATTCTAACCATAAACAAAGTTGGAATCTAAATGTATACAGAATTTTACGTGTAAGTTGGATTTAGAAATGTGCCAAAATATGCATATTGTGTTCTTTCAATCTCCTATGACAAACATAATCTTCTACCAAGTTGGGTGGCGTTAACTTCCTTAAATATCCATACCTTGTTTAGTTAGAAAGCATAGAGAGGTTACATCTATTTCTGCTCCCCCTAGTGCTATTCTGTCTTAAATGACTTGGACTCCTTCCTCATTTGGCTATTAAGGAAGTTGACTGGGCAACTCCTAAGTTTTAATCAAAAATCGTAAACAGATAAATGAGATCTCTATAAACTAGGGCAACCCACTCACGATCTACAATCTAGACATGTTGCATGTGCTTATGTAAAGAGTGCTTTCAAATCCATGGTAAACAAAGTCCACACTTGGCTAGCCCAGCTCAGAAATACAGAATCCAATACTGCAGCATAAAATAAAGCTGTATTTTTAACATACACTGAAGTGCTTTTTACAGCCTTAAATGCATAAATGTACCTCACAGCAACAATATCGTTCCAAGGAAGAATTTCCAGATTGAAGTTGAAGTTGTTCATACTTACACTTTCATTTCTAAAAATGCTCTGGTGATGGTCTATACAACTTGCCACATCCTTTGTGAATATTCACAATTAATTATTTTATTTACATAACACGTTTTTTCATACTTCATGTTAAGAAGTCCTTATCTCTTCATCCTAGGCAGAGGAGAAAGAAGAGAATACAAATAACTGATCAGAGGAATAAAAAGTCTGCTTACCCTGAAGGGTCCAGTACAAAAAGAATGTAACAGGAAGCATGTGACATCTTACATTTGGTTCCACAAAATGTGCAGGAATAAATTAAGAAGGATGTGCTCATGCTTATATTGTAGCGTGTGAGAGAAAAGGTTTAAGAGCTTTATGAAATTTTAATTTTGATAAGAAATAGCAGCATTCTAGATGCAGTGAAGCTCCACAATGAAGATATAACTGTCATGAATCTTTATGAATTGAATACTATTATATCAAAATAGATTTTTTTAAATATACGAAACAAATGGACAGAAACACATTAGATGTGAGAGGCATAATAAACTTCCCTTAGCTATTTTCATGTTAAATAGGCAAAAATAATAATAATAAACATGTGTGTAACACACCTTGTAAAATAAAAATAAAACATTGATGAAATGAATTATTACAGACCTAAAATGTCTCAATAAACAATAGCAAAGATATCCTGAAGAAAATTATGAAATACATTATGAACAAGTAGGATTAGCTCAGAGGTCCAACTGCAAGGACCTCGTGCAAGGATGGTCTAATATTAGAATATGTATTAATATTATTTCTTAAAACAATCCATTAAAGAAGACAAACAGAGTTATATTAATACATGTTGGAAGGCGTTTGGTAAATAGCTTATATTCTTGATTTTTTAAAAAAATTACAATAAATAAAAAAGCTCAAGTATAGGCAAAAACTTCCTTTTGGAATGCACTTTTTATGATTTCACCACAGTTTCTTAGTAATATTTTATTGTTTAAAATTAACCTTATTTATAATGGTGGAATTGTGGATTACATTTTTTTTTTTTTTTTTTAGAAGAGATGGAGTTTCTCCATGTTGGCCTGACCGGTCTCAAACTCCTGACCACAAGTGATTCACCAGACTCCGCCTTCCAGAGTGCTAGGATTACAGGCCTGAGCCACAGCATCTGGCCACATTACTGCTTTTTTACTTCCAAATGTTGAATACCATCTCTCTTTTACAGAAACACTCTCTGTTAGCTACCATTTGTTTTTGAGGATAATACCTTGAAACACAGCTTGTCAGCTACCAGCTAGACGGTCCCCAGATTACACTTTCATCTACATACTTTTATTGTCAATTTTGGTCGTTTGTAGTTATTATTTTCTGAATAACTCTGTTCACTGCTATTTCCGGTGCTTATTTTTAACCAGATATTAGAACTTTCTTAACTAAAGATCCTATAACCAGAAGTCAGAACACAGACTGCTATATATCATGGACTCAATTCAGATGAATAATTTGACGTTTCCCAAAAAAAAATCAATTACAGTCATTTTCTCACCACCCAGTTTACTTACTACTTGAATTATTATTCCTTTCTATTTTTATTTTATGTTCTTTTATGTTCAAATAATTGATCTTCATATATAGATGCTGATAGGAAATTTATAATTCATAAATATACAGTTGTATGATACACTATTTTTTAGAATTTTTTCCATGTTTTATTACTACGAATTTTTCTTCACCATTCTATATCCCTTTTTATGCCATCCTCTAGTAGGACCATGTCTAGTTATTTTTACTTTAACTCTAAATGTTTAATTAGTGAAATGATGTACCTATTTTGAAGCTGGTATTCCCACAACTTACCTAAAACTTTGGAGGTACTATAAAGAAAGAGACCGTTATTAAAAGGTAAGGATAAGCCGGTTGTATGAAATGAGTTTATACGTATTCATTACATTTCTGTTTGCTTTTTATAATCTTTTATTGTTGTTTAACATTCTGTTTATGTTACACATTATTACATTACTGTATGTTTTCCAAACTTGAAACAGATCTTTCTCATTTCTCTCACAGTCTCACAAGATGTTCTTGTAGTTTACTAATGCCAGTTTAAAATACCATTAACCACAGTAACTCAACATTATCTGCATATAGGAAGATTTCTTTCTGTTATCCTTCTCCAAATAAAATTATTGTAACTTGTTAAATATGAATGGTTTTGAAATATCTAAAACATTCAGAGAAAGTCTATTTGCTAATTATCCAGAGCAAATCATATGTTTAATTAAATAGTAGTAGTCTGCAAGAAAGTCACATAATGAATAGTAAAATACAAAATCACTTGTACTGATGACAATTGTGGTATCACTATTCATATATGATTGTCAGATTAGTATCTTCTACCCTTCTTAAAATGAAGCAATTTTCAAAACAGGAAGAGGGTTTTTGATGTATACCTTTATTAGATTAAAGATATATTGAATTTCCAGTGATTCAATCTCTTGTTTTAATGTGCTTTAAATGTTAAATGAAATATTAGAACAAGATATTTAAGTGATTTATTTATTTATGGTGTCATTTCTGTTATAATTTGATCTGTCAAACTCTTTATAGAATTAATCAGATAACAAACAGGCCTGATAACAAAATATCAATTTTAGTAGTTAAATCCTATTTTAATTATTCAATTGAAAACTATTAAAATACAATTAAATGGTATGAGGAAGAGAATCCCTTTTCCAATTTAGTTATAACTCACTCATAGTGTCCTTCCTTAAAAACAGTGGTATTTAAATGCAATCACATATTTGCCCCTTTAACAAAAGTTGTAACAAGAAAAAGGATGAGACAGAAAATTCATAACTTCATCTAACAGTGAGAGTCTGATTTCAAATTCTATTGAGGCACATTTGTGTGATTGATATTATATTTTTTAATTGCACAGAAGCATTTCTTGAAATTTTTCTATTCAACAGTAAATGCTGATCAAAGTTTTGTCTAACCATAGCCATTAAAGTACTTCTATGAAGGCCTTAGTTTCCATTTCATTTTACTCATTTCAGTTACCAAATAAATTGCTCTATAATTTCTTTAAATAGAAATCTTTGTTAAACACGTTACAAGTTTCCTGCTTTCTTCATCCTCTAATAATTCAATACTTTACCAATTTGCCTTTGATATCTTTGCAACATTCCAAGAATTTGGACCATATATTCACTTCTCTTATGGAAATTTAGCTCCTCCTGATGAGGTTCCTATCTTTCCATCCCATTTTCCCACCTTTCCCCACACCTTCCCAACATTACCACCATATCCTATGATAACACATCTTTCATAGAGACTCAACCTTTCTGCTTTTCTACATTAGAAACAATAACAAAAATGGTAGACTCCCACGTGGTTAAACAAATCTTGCAGCAAGACAAAGATATTCTTAGGAAATGTTCTGGGTGTTTTGCTGGGTCACATTTTCCAGGTTTTAATTCTCTTTTCAAAAACATAGTTTGGCTGAGGTTTCATTTACATACCATAAAATTTCCCCATTATAAGTGTACAATTCAATGACATTTAGTAAATTTATAAAATGATGCAGTCATAATCACAATACAGTTTTAGAACATCCACCACACCCATTAAGTTCTCTTGTGCCTGTCTGCAGTTAAGACCTTCTTTCCCTGCCATCCCACCACAGCCCCAGGCCACTACCACTTTGCATTTTCTGGAGATTTTTATATAAGTGGAATCATGCTATAAGCATTCTTTGTATCAGGCTTTTCTGCACTTAGCAAAATGTTTTTTTTTTTACAATGATGAAATTATGTAAAACTTTAATTCTTTTTTTTCTTTTCTCTTTTTCTTTTTTAATTTTTTATTTTTCCATAGGTTATTGGGGCACAGATGGTGTTTGGTTACATGAGTAAGTTTTTTAGTGGTGATTTGTGAGATTTTGATGCACCCATCACCCAAGTAATATACTGCACCCTATTTGCAGTCTTGTATCCTTCGCCCCCTCCCACCCTTCCACCCAAGCCCCCAAAGTCCATTGTATCATTCTTACATCTTTGTGTCCTCATAGCTTAGCTCCCACATATCAGTGAGAACATACAATGTTTGCTCTTCCATTCCTGAGTTACTTCACTTAGAATAATAGTCTCTAACCTCATCCAGGTCACTGTGAATGCCATTAACCCATTCCTTTTTATGGCTGAGTAGTATTCCATCATATGCACACACACGCGCGCACACACACACATATATATATATCTCACAGTTGCTTTATCCACTCATTGATTGATGGGCATTTGGGTTGGTTCCACAATATTGCAATTGCGAATTGTGCAGATATAAACATGCATGTGCAAGTATCTTTTTTGGAGATATCCAGTAGTGGGATTGCTGGATCAAATGGTAGTTCTACTTTTAGCTCTTTAAGGAATTTCCACACTGTTTTCCCTAGTGGCTGTACTAGTTTACATTCTCACCAGCAGCGTAGAAGTGTTCCCTGATCGCTGCATCCATACTAACATCTATTGGTTTTTGATTTTTTGATTATGGCCATTCTTGCAGGAGTAAGGTGGTATTGCATTGTGGTTTTGATTTGCCTTTCCCCAATCATTAGTGATGAGCATTTTTTCATGTTTGTTGGCCATTTGTGTATCTTCTTTTCAGAATTGTCTATTCATGTCCTTAGCCCACTTTTTGATGGGATTGTTTGTGTTTTCTTGCTGATTTGAGTTCGTTGTAGATTCTGGATATAGTTCTTGGTTAGATGTATAGATTGTGAAGATTTTCTCCCACTCTGTGGGTTGTCTGTTTACTCTGCTGACTGTTCCTTTTGCTGTGCAAAAGCTCTTTAGTTTAATTAAGTCCCAGCTGTTTATCTGTTGTTATTGCATTTGCTTTTGGGTCCTTGGTCATGAAATCCTTGCCTCAGCCAAGGTCTACAAGGGTTTTTTCCAATGTTATCTTCTAGAATTTTTGTAGTTCCAAGTTTTAAAGTCCTTAAACCATCTTGAGTTGATTTTTGTATAAGGTAAGAGATGAGGATCCAGTTTCATTCCCCTACATGTGGCTAGCCAATTATCCCAGCACCATTTGTTGAAAAGGATGTCCTTTCCCCAGCAAAATGTTTTTGAAGTGCATTGTTTATCACATATACCAGTAGTTTTTTCCTTTTTTATTGCTGAATAATATGTCACTGTATGGATGTACCACATGTATTTATCGATAAACCAGTGGTGGTACATTACGATTGTGTCTACTTTGGGGCTATTATTAACAATATGGCTATCGCCATCTGTGTGCAAGTGTTTATGTGGACAAATATTTTTATTTCTCTTAGAGATATACCTAGGAGTAGAATTGCTGGACCATATGGAAATTTTGTGTTTAACTTTTGATGAACTGCAAGGTTGTTTTCCTAAGTGGCTAAAACAGTTTACATTCACACCAACAACATGTAAGAGTTCAGCTTTTCCATATCCTCACCAACACTTGGTGTTGACTGTATTTTTTTATTACAGCCTTTTTAGAAGGGGTGTAGTAGTATCTCATTGTGATTTTAATTTGCATTTTCTTAATGACTAATGATGGTGAGCATCTTTTCATATGCTTATTAGCTATTTGCATACCTTCTTCAGTAAAACAGTAAATAGAATTGTCTTAATTTTACTTTGTGAGAACTTTCATATATTCTGAATACATTCACCAGATATATGATTTGCAGATATTTTCTTCAAGTATGTGCTTGTATTTTCTTTTCGGTAGAAAACACAAGACCTTTTGGTGCTTACCTTTTTGGTAAAGGTGTCTTTTAAGGCACAAACTTTTAAAATTTGTATAAACTTTAATTTACCAGGTTGTTATTTTGTGTCATATTAAGTGCTCTTTACCCATCCAAAGTTCATTAAGAGTTTCTTCTATTTTTTCTCTTAAGTTTTAGTGTTTATCTCTTAATTTTAGTATAATTACTTTTTAGTTAATTGTGTGTATGGTATGTGGTAAGGGTCTAAACACATTTCTTTGGCATGTAAATATCCACTTGTCCCAGCATTATTTGTTAAAATAATATCCTCTCCCTACTAACCTGCCTTGGCACTATTATTAAAAATCAAAAAATCAAAAGACCATATATATAAGGATTTATTTCCAGAATCTCATTTCCAGAAACCAATCTTATAAATCAATCTGTGTCAGCCGGGAGTGATGGCTCATGTTTGTAATCCCAGCACTTTGGGAGGCCAAGGTTGGTGGATCACCTGAAGTCACGACTTGGAGACCAACCTGCTCAACATGGCGAAACCCCTTCTCTATTAAAAATACAAAAAATTAGCCAGAGGTGGTGGTAGACATCTGTAATCCAGCTATTAGGGAGGCTGAGGCAAGAGAATCGCTTGAGCCTGGGAGGCAGAGGTTGCAGTGAGCCGAGATTGTGCCATTGCACTCCAGCCTGGGCAACAGGAGCGCAACTCTGTCTCAAAAATAAATAAATAAATAAATTAATTAATTAATTAATTAAATCTGTTTCATTGGTTTCTTTGTCCATCCTTTGGTGAATACCACACTATTTTGATTACCTTGGCTTTAGAATGTTTTCAGATCAGATACTGTTCATTTTTGTTCTCTTTCAAAATCGTTTTTAGTTATTTTAGGTATTTTGACTTTCCAAATAAATTTCATTATTAGCTTGTTAAATGCTATTTTAAAAGCTTCCTGGTATTTTGACCATTAGACAAGCTTCCACTTCCAGTTAACCTAAGATGTGATTTATCCTCTCCTCTAAATTATCAAAATGAATACATATAACAATGAAAGGTAATGTGTTAGACATCAGGCAATGAAGGACAGTAATCCCTCAGGTATGGGGGGAAAATGAGTCTTTTGATTCCCTTAAATTACTGCCTGGAAAAAGTTTTCAAGTCACAGCATGGATGGGGATACCCAGTAAGATCCCAATGTATTCTCTATAAGGAGATAGACTTGGGAGTCTGAGGAAGCCAAGATGAAGTGCTAGAGAAGAAGAGATTCACAGAGAGAAAACTCCAGAGAATTGTAGAAGATCCTTCTTTAGTATTCAGTGAATACTAATGAGCAGCTTTCAAAAATGAGGAAGTTAAACATATCTCAGATTGATATCTAAATTCATAAGCCCCATTTGTTACTTATATTGAAGTACAAAAGTGACAATGAAAATATTAAGAATCCAAAAATATGTGTAAGCATAAAAGTATAACTTTATTTGTATGATTTTATGAGACTGAAAAGATGGAATGAAAAGGGAAAGATATTAATTTGGAAAATACTCTCCAACTTATCTAGACAACTAGAAATACAAATAAGGCAGTGATGAGAAAAACACTTGTCACACTTCCTACCATGAAAATTTACTACTTATTAACCTTTGGTGAATCCAGCTCTCCAAGGAATTTTTGTGAATACATAACTCATGCAGTGAATTAACAGTCAGTGATATATTTAATAACCAACTGCAAAGTGATTTCAATAGTCTGTGTTTACTCTTCCCATTTTTGGCTTCTGTAAAAGTAATACATTTACGCATATTTGAAAATAAAACTGAAGCAATGCAAATCCAACTTCAGAACATTAAATTTTGTCCTAACAATACCTTATAAAGATACATTGTCAACTCATTAGTCCTCCAACTGTATCTGTAATCCTTAATATTTAATGTCCTGACATTACTTAAAAAGATTTGTATTTTAATTTGGGGAGCATGAAAATAGAAGTTCTGGCATACATTACAGAAGTCCCATCCTTTATAGACATTTTGGCACCAGAGAAAATTTTGTAAACTGAATTCTAATTCACTGATGGATTTCTGTTATGTAATTTGAATAACTGCAATCACAATGAAGAAAAGAATTAACTTGGACTCCTACCACACTTTGTGCAACAAAATAATTTCCAATTAATCAACATTTCAGACCTAAAAGATGAAATAGAAAAAAGTTAGAATTAAATATAATTGAATTTACTTATATTCTTGGGGAGGACAGAGATTTCTAAGTACCATATTAAAACAATAATGGAAAATTTTGAGATGTTTTGAGTAATTTAAATATATGAAAGTAAAAATTGACAAAATACCATAGATAGAATAAAAAAGTAAATGACAAACCAGGAAAATATATCTACAATAGACATAAAGATTAATGAGCTAAGTAAGTTACTAAATAGCTCATATACACCATGGTTACTAAATAGGCACATATACACCATGGAATACTATGCAGCCATAAAAAAGGATGAGTTTGCGTCCTTTGTAGGGACATGGATGCAGCTGGAAACCATCATTCTTAGCAAACTATCACAAGAAGAGAAAACCAAACACCGCATGTTCTCACTCATAGGTGGGAACTGAACAATGAGATCACTTGGACTCGGGAAGGGGAACATCACACACTGGGCTTATCATGGGGAGGGGGGAGGGGGGAGGGATTGCATTGGGGAGTTATACCTGATATAAATGATGAATTGATGGGTGCTGACGAGTTGATGGGTGCAGCACACCAATATTGCACAAGTATACATATGTAACAAACCTGCACGTTATGCACATGTACCCTAGAAGTTAAAGTATAATAAAAAAATAAATAAATAAATAAATAAATAAATAAAAAATAAAATAAATAAATAAATAAATAAATAAATAAATAAAACAATTACAAACTTAAGCCCTAATAAATTAGCAGAAAAAATATCTGGGTTAAGGCCTTTCAGTTTACAGAAAAGAAAATTTAAAAATTACCTGAAATCAGAAGCTTTAAATGCCCAACCTCTTTTATTGTTAAAGTATACAAATAAAAGTTAAGAACTCAAACCTCAAATTTGACAAGATTGAATACTGGAAAATGTATGGAGAAACAGGCACTCTTAGAAACTACTTATGAATTTCAAGTAGGATAGAAATGCATGTGTTTAAAATATTCTTTTGCTTATCATTACTTCTTACATTTTATGTTTTTGTTTGTTTCATTCATTCTCCCTGAGGTATATCCTCAGGCATCCATTCAGCAAACTTCTGTTTGTGATATAATCAGCCTTTGCTTGAAAATTTCTTCATTTCGCCCTCAAACTTGAATGATCATTTGATTAAAGTTTTAGGGAAATAATTCTAAGTTGGAAATTAATTTTTATTAGTAGTTTGATAACTTAAATATCTGGTTTCTTTCAGTTTTTAAACATTTTATTATGAAAACCTACCAACACGTAGCCTGAGTCCAGTTTAAGTTCCCGGTGTGAGAATTCCTGTAGCCTAGGTAAGGTAGCATAAATTCAGCACCGTCTCAGGGTTCTGACCATCTTATCCTACTGGGCATTGCCCCTGGATCCCTTAAATGACCATGACCACATCATTAAGTGCCTCTAAACCACCACAAAAACAGCCAAATTTTGAGCATTTGTTTTTCCTTCTGTGGTTTTAAGTTTTTTCTTAGATCCTGGCATTCTTGTACTAGTTGGTGCAAAAGTACTTGTGTTTTTCTTTCATTAAAGATAAAGACAAAAACTGCAATTATTTTTGCACCAAACTATTCTTCTCTTTTCTTTAAAGGATATCAAATAATAACTTTTTATAACTAGGAGCTAAGGTGTTTAGAGTGAAAGGATTTTCAAGTTACATTATTTTACCATAATGCTGAATCCAGACTCACATCTTTCTTTCATTTTTTTCCCCTGAAATTTCTGTCACTGTGATTTAGTTCTGAAGTAGCCTAACACTAGATTCTTTTATTTTATTCTAATCTGAGGATCTCTGTCTTTTTACTACTGTGATGTGTTGATGTCTGTGTCAATTACTTACACATAGCATTTATTTCTACTATCTTATTTTATACATTCTATTTACTATATATTTTCTTTGTTGCTTCTTTTTTTTTTTATTTTTTCTCTCCTGACTTCCACTGGATAGGTCAACTTTCCTTGCCTGTGGCTCTGTCTTCCAGAACATTAGCTTCTCTGAAGCTTTAGGGTAATTAGCCTGAGTCCAATTTAAGTTCCCAGTTGGAGAATTACTATAGCCTAGGTAAGGCAGCAAAAATTAAGCACAGACTCAGGGTTTTGTTTATTCATGGAAATTTTTTTATCTTTCCAGTAGAGAAAGAACTTCCTTGTCTCTCAAGGGGTTATTTCACAGAAGTTTTCTTTTTCTCCTTTCCCTGAAAATTCATCCTTCAGATGATGTTCTGTCTTTGTGCAGGGATCTCAGTCCCAAATCTCCATCAATCAAAGTATGCTCTGTTCCTACAGGGAAAGGAAAGCCTGATTCTCCTGGACCTAACATGGGGTTTGATAATCACCCACAAGGCCAACACAGCCTCACTTAACTGGTTTGGTGCTCTGATTTTCAGTACCTTCTTTGTTTCTGGAAAATGGAACTTCCTTTTTTTCTTATGAGATTAGCTATACATTAAATTTAAATCTGCCATTTCTTCAGTTTGTAATTGAAATTGTTCTAGGTTTGCTTTCCCAGCATGTTGCCAGAACAAGAAAACCATTGTATGAAAATTAAAAACTTTCTATCTAAGGATACCTCAGTATTTACAAAATTTATATAAAATGCTAACAACAATAATATCACAGATACTTTAAATCAACTAGAAAATATATTACTGCTTCCACAAGAAAAAAAAAATGCCCAACATATAAAAGAACATATGCACAAATGTCACTATGGCTAAGAAAAAAATTTGAAATATATAGTTAAGTAAAATTCCAAAATACAAATTAAAACAGACTTTTGTTTTCCCACTTATGTTGACGAAAGTTAATACACTTGATAATTATCAATATTGGTGGATATTTTCTGAGATGGGTACTCATACACTGCTAGAATGTTTCTAGAGCTTTAAAAATATATCACTTTGAGTGTATATTATCACAGAGCCCACAGAAATACAAATAACCATCAGAAAATATTACAAACAACACTATGCACACAAACTAGAAAATCTATTAATAGGAGATATGGATAGAACACATACACCTCCCAACACTGAACCAGGAATAAATTGATTCCCTAAACAGACCAGTAATGAGCTCTGAATTTGAATCAGTGATTAATAGCTTACCAATCAAAAAAGCTCAGGACAAGACAGATTCATAGCCAAGTTCTACCAGAAATACAAAGAAGAGCTGGTAACATTCCTAGTGAAGCTACCCAGAACAATGAGGAGGAGGGATTCCTCCCTAACTCATTCTATGAAACAAGTATCATCCTGATACCAAAACCTGGCAGAGACACAACAAAAAAGGACACTTTAGGTCAATATTTTTGATGAAGATAAATGCAAAAATCCACAACAACATATTGGCAAACCGAATCCAGCAGCACAACAAAAAGCTTATCCACAATGATCAAGTAGGCTTTAACCCTGGGATGCAAGGTTGGTTCAACATACTCAAATAAATAAATATGATTCATCACGTAAAACAGAACTAAAGACAAAATCCACATAATTATCTCAGTAGATGCAGAAAAAGCTTTCAGTAAAATTCAACACCTCTTCATTTTAAAGACTCTCAATACACTAGGTGTTGAAGGGACATGCCTCAAAATAATAAGAGCCATCTATAACAAACCCACAGCCAACATCATACAGACTGGACAAAAGCTGGAAGAATTCCCCATGGAAACCAGTACAAGATAAGGAAGAATGCCCTCTCTCACCATTTCTGTACAACATAGTATTGGAAGTCCTGGCCAGAGTAATCAGGAGAGAAAGAAATAACGAGCATCCAAATAGGAGTAATCAGGAGAGAAAGAAATAACGAGCATCCAAATAGGAACACAAATATTTGTGTTCTTTTATAGGAGGAACACAAATAAAACTATTCCTGTTGGCAGATGACATGATTCAACATCTGGAAAGCCCCATGGTCTCAGCCCAAAAGCTCCTTAAGCTGATAAACAACTTCAACGAAGTCTCAGGATACTAAATCAATGTGCAAAAATCACTAGCATTCCTATCCTTCAACAATAGTCAAGTTGAGAGACAAATCAGGAATGCAATTCCATTCACAATCACCACAACAAGAATAAAATACCTAGCAATACAGCAAAACAAGGAGGTGAAAGATCTCTACAAGGAGAACTACAAACTGCTGCTCATAGAAATCATAGATGACACGAACAAATGGAAAAATATTCCATGCTCATGGATAGGAAGAATCAATATTGCTAAAATGACCATACTGCCCAAAGCAATTTATAGATTCAATGCTATTTCTATCAAACTGCCAAGGACATTCTTCACAGAACTAGAAAAAAAAACTATTTTTAAATTCATATGGAATCAAAAAAGAACCCAAATAGCTGAGGCAATCCTAAGCAAAAAGAACAAAACTGGAAGCATCATGCTACCTGACTTACTATACCACAGGGCTACGGTAACTAAAACAGCACAATCCTGACACAAAATACAGACACTACACAAAAATGGAACATAATAGAAAGCCCAGAAATAAGGCCATCTGATGAAATAAGATCCGATAAAATAAGGCCACCTACAATCATCTGATCTTTGACAAATCTAACAAAAACAAGCAATGGGGAAAAGACTCCCTATCCAATAAATGGTGCTGGGATAACTGGCCAACCATATGGAGAAGATTGAAACTGGACTCTTTCTTTATGCCATATACAAAAATCAACTCAAAATGGATTAAAGACTTAAATGTAAACCCAAAACTATAAGAACCCTGGAAGACAACCTAGGCAATACTATACTGGACCTAGGAATAAGCAAAGATTTCATGATAAAGACACCAAAAGCAAAAATTGACAAGTAGGGGCTAATTAAGCCTAAGAGCTTTTGCACAGCTAAAGAAACTATCAAGAGAGTAGCAGCCTATAAAAGGGGAGAAAATTTTTGCAAACTATGCAGCTGACAAAGGTCTAATATTTAACATCTGTGAATAACTTAAACAAATTTACACACAAAAAAAAAACCATTAAAAAGTAAGCAAAGGGCATGAACAGACACCTTTCAAAACAAAACATACATGTGGCCAACAAGCATATGAAAAAAAGCTCAAAATCACTGATCATTAGAGAAATATGAACCAAAATCACAATGAGATACCATCTCACACAAGTCACATGGGTCATACCATTCGACCCAGCAATCCCATTACTAGGCATATACCCAAAGGAATATAAATCATTCTATTATAAAGATACATGCATGCATATGTTCATTGCAGCACTATTCACAATAGCAAAGACATGGAGTCAACCTAAATGCCCACCAATGGTAGACTGAATAAAGAAAATGTGGCACATATATACCATGGAATACTATGTGGCCATAAAAAAGAACAAGATCATGTCCTTTGCAGGAACATGGATGAAGTTGGAGACCATTATCCTTTAGCAAACTAATGAAGGAACAAAAAACCAAATACCACATATTCTTACCTATAAGTGGCAGCTAAATGATGAGAACACATACAAACATACATAGAGGAGAACAACAGACCCTAGGGCCTACCAGAAGGTGGAGGGTGGAAGGAGGAAGATCAGGAAAAATAACTAAGGGGTACTAGGCTTAATATCTGGGTGACAAATAATCTGTACAACAAACCCCCATGACACAAGTTTACCTATACAATCAACGTGCATGTGTATTCCTGAACTTAAAAGTTAAAAAAATTATCACGTTGAGCTAATAATTTAAAAAACTGTTCCCTAAAGATTTAACCACTATTGATACACTCAAATTCATTATATAGCCACTATCTAGCCAACACTTTCAAACAAAATGAATATTAAAAAGTAGGAACCACACTCTGCTCACTTCTTTGCCCTTTCAATGAGGGATCCTGAGGGATACTTTCTATCCTCATTTCAAAGACCCTAACTACATAAACAAGAGAAAGAGTTTTACTTATCTAACAGTTAATTCGGTAAAATATAGTCAACATTATACACATAGGCTGATTATATTGTATGCAATATTGATTCTTTTTGTGTAATCTTAATATGAGCATACTAAGTAGCTGGGGTTTAGACTGGGCCTTGAAAGAAAAGTGGCAAAAAAGCAAATAGAAAAGATTTTCATTTAGTTAATGAAGGTGATATCTTTATTATTTCTCTTTTCTCTTTTGGATATTTTACTATTGTACTAGGAATATAAACAGCCAGAGAGGGAGCTATACTGTTTAGCAATCAAGACTTGATCTCATTTTGAGTAACATTATTTGAGCATAAAAGTAATGATTTTCTTTTAAACGTAGGCTTTTCAAAGATTTTCTCTATACTTTAGTGCGATTTTATTACATCTAAGGATGATGTTTCTCCTCTGCCCCAAGAGAAACAAATTTTCCATGTTATGAAGTCAGCGGGGAGCCAGACTCAATTTATAAAAATTAACTTCACAGGGAACTCTTCCTAAGACTAACTATTGCCACATGAGGAAGTTACACTCTGGTAATCAGAGGCTCAGTGCAGAAACAACCCTCTAGCATTAAGATGCCAGTAAAAACTGAAACAAGATGAACTGTACTTTCTCTGAAAGAAACAAGGATTCTCGTCTGATTGAGCACCATCTTTACATTTAGGATGATATTCCTCAAAATCAGTGTGAAAGATTACCTTCTGGGGGTCCAGTAACAACATATTATAACCTTTGTTTCACTTACTTCTCATCACATCCCTTGAATCTACGGAACAACAACGGGAGAATTTTAAATATGTATCTCCTAATGTAAATGGGAATCTTGATGATTAAACCATTGCAGAGGCAAATCAGTTCATCATATTCCTGGGCTATTACCTTTCTGAAGGCTTTAAAGAAAAGACTTTGTATTTTGCCTTGAAAGTAAAAATGTAAGAAGAAAGCAAAATAAAAGGTCTTTTTTTAATCCTGCAGAATAATTTTCCTATGTCATGAATCTATTTTATAACAAATTACAGAGACTGTTAATTCCATGTTTCCTTAGTTCTAAGGCACGCATTCTTTTAAAATATGTAATATAATTAAAACTGAAGTGCTCATTACAATATGGCATCTTAAGATTGTTGCAGGCAGGTGACAATTATGATGCAGTTGCCATTTCTTTGGCATGAGCAAACACAAAAAGTGGCAACATCAGCCTACTGGGAGAGAACTCCAGAGATAATAACAGGGTGTTCGCTAGAAAAATGTTGCCCATGAATTTGATAACCCTGAGTTAGAAGGCAATTCAGGAAAGTTAGATGCTGGAGGTGAAGAAGCTTCAGAATAGGTTAACTTGTTTATCTCCCTTTTACTTTCTTTTTATGCATGTACAAGAGTGACATACAATAAAAGGCTATAGTTAAGTAGCTATAAGATTTCCTCCAATAAGCATAAAATAAAAATTTTTAAGTGATAAGAAAGCATTGTATTAGTTTTATTGGCAGCATATTTTCTTTCTTATTAGTACCTAAAATAATGACTGTACGATCAACAATACCTTAGATAGATTCAATGAAATGTGATACACCCACTATAACACATATGCTCTAGGTTATAAGAGAAAAACAACCTTGGTCTTCATCTTTTGCTTTTCTTCTGCTCTTTTCAGTGTCAGTATGTGTATGTTAATATAAGCCCCCTCATGCTGCTTCTTATGGCTCTTTTTCAAGTACTGGGAAATAAAATAAACAGAATAAGCTATCAGACTCCCCAGTAAAAGGCAGAGATAAATAATGCTAAAAGCAGGCAATATACATACTTACATAATGCAAGCAACATCAAAAAGAATACCACAAAGTATTTTGAAATGGAACATAAACCAAGTTTCATAAGTGGAATCTAAGGTACAACAGAAAACATGTATTTTACAAGAGATTTGGAAATTATTATCATAGAAGTGAATGTCTGCAGGAAGATAGAGATTGTTGCAGATCTTAAGGGCATAAGAATTGAATATCTTATAGCTGATGTGAACAACAACCTGCAAATTCTGGCATGCAAGCTTTCCTAATGATTTGAGGAAATCATTTCCAATCATTTTCCAGTTCCCAAGCTAAATGTGCTGGGCTTGTCCTCAAGGCACATTTTAAAGGCACTGAGAATACCATTCCAGTCACCAGCCATCTGTCCACACTGGAAACCACCAACATATTTATTGGCTTTGCACACATAAGGTTCCTTCAGTGGCTCTGGTGCTCCTTTGACACATTTGGGACACAGATTCTTGGGCTGGGCTGTGAACACTTGGGCTCTGAGCCTAGTAAACTTAATATTTACCATAGCCAACTAACAATTTCCCACCTTCCTGGTGCACAGCCAAAACGCTGAGCACTGTTCTCGGCTGCTCATGTCCTTCTCAGGCTGGGGAAGAAAACTTGACTCTCTTTCTCATTTTTCTCAGTCATTCTCTTTTACTCTAACCCTTCTGGGACACCTATAGTCTCTCTTCAGAAGGTTTGGGCTTTTACCAAAGACTAGAGGATCTCAGATTTACACAGATGCTGAATTATAAAAGGGCCCTGTAGCTGCTTAAAAGGAAAAGAATGCTAAGGAGATATAGGGAAGACACACACCAATTACAAATTATGGTGCCACATTTACGCCAGAATCTCTTACCTTCCACTGAGCATTTCCTGGGTAATATCAATTAATCACAACAGTAGCCAAGAACAGCACAGTCCTTTTGCAGTAATCGCTTGAAATGTACTTGCTCACAGACTACAAACCTGCCCAAGTCACTAAAAATATGACTGGACCATTGTGTTTATTACCATAAAAAGTGGTAAATCACTCAAATATTCTGAAAATTTTTAAGTTAGGAGATATTTTGTTAGGTATCGTCGAAATACTAATCTTGTCTTTTTAAATCCTAGAAGTCAGTCTGTATTTTGCATCATTTCACTGCCGTAATCCTGAAGTGAAACAACCATGGCGAAATAGTGCAGTAGAAGGAAGCTGTAGAATGCCAGTTTATGAGTTTGTTTATTCTGCAGAAATTTTACTGCTGCTCAAACTGACTGCTTCTTTAGTGCCTTAAATCAAACAGCATAATCTGTGGACTCAAGATCAGAACAATAAACTTCGCTGAATTTACAGGCTCAGGAGAACAGCATTCAATAGGGCCTTTTATTATGACCCCATCCTGACAATGTTTTTCTGACTTTCATTGCTTCAGGAATTCATAGGATAGATGCCAAAGCAGTATGTTGTTTTGAGTGTGAGCCCTACCCCCACTGTTAATCACACCAAATATTGAAGAAAACAACTCTGATAGGAGAGCACTATATAGTAGAACCTCTAAGGTGGGTACAGAAAATTGTTCTGCTTCATGTTAACAAGCATATTTTGAAAAATGGAGATGTAGAGCCATTTAATCATAATGTCCAGCTTTCTCACTTACAGACCTTGCATATTAGAATTATTACGCATCACTGGGGTGTTGATGGATGACATATACAGGTGAGTTATATAAGGACATAGAAACCAGCATAAAGAGGGCAGGAGAGTGCAGTTTAGAGTGGCTTTCCAGATTTTATATAATTTTGTACAAAGGAAACCTTTTAAAATCTAGCTTTAAATTAATAATCTCACTTTCCATTAATTATTTATTAATTTAATACAATCATGTTAATGTTATGTAATTTTATAGCGAACAATAGAAATCGACAGAAGAAATAGGTAAGATAAAAGTAAATACAATTATATTTCTAATGATTTCCACTGGTGTTGGTCACTGGCTTCGTAGTCATGGAAACCCAAGTTCGAGTCTTCCTGATGCTATTAACAATCCGTATGAATCTGAGCAATTTTTGTAAGTTCTCTTGGCCTTATGGGGTTAGTAGTTAGCACAGGTTGTGGGCCCATAGCAAAAGCGGCTATCATAATGGTGATGATGATGATGTTTCAGATTATCATTACCTTTCAGGGATCAGATAAACATGGGAAGGATAGTCAAAGAACAGTCGTAACTCCCCCTACTCCACCACCACCAAGGGGTTTCCGACTTGATCTTAAGTAACTTTATTGAGAGGGAAACTTTGCCTTCCAACTCTTTTGCTTTGAGAAATTACAGGTTGAGATACAGAGTAATTTCTTTGTCCTCTTCTTCATAATCATTTCTATAAAAATATGCTAAAAATTTAGGATTGTGGGAGTAAGGCAGGAAGTTGCTGTCTGGGTCTTTAGCTCCTTTGAAATGAAGTTAACACAGGAAGAAGAGAATACTCTAGTAAACCTCAATATCAATTTGCAGATAATTGACATCTCTATTTTACGGACTCTTTCAATCCATAAACACAGTATGTCTTATTTAGATTTTTTGTTTGTTTGTTTCTAGTATCAGCATTTTGTTGTTTACAGCATAAAGGTCCTGGACATTTTTTTTAGGTTGTCAACTAAGTTGTGTGTGTTTTGTTTGATTGGTTGGTTAATGATTAAATGGTATTCTAATTTCAGTTTCAACAGGTTCATTGCTAGAATATAGAAATAGAGTTGATTTTTGCATGTTGATCTTGTATCCTGAGACTGCTGAACTTATCTAATTAATTCTAAGAGAGTTTGGTTAATTGAATTTTCCACATTCATGCCATCTGCAAACGGGGCAGTTTCTTTTTTTTTTTTTCCTATTCTGTATGTTTTTTTTTTTCTTGCTTTATTGTGCCGGCCAGAAATTCCAGCATGAATGCTGAATAGCAGTGGTGAGAGCAGACATTCTTTTTTTTTTTTTTTTCAAGTTCTAGGGTACATGTGCACAACATGCAGGTTTGTTACATATGTATACATGTGTCGTGTTGGTGTCCTGCACCCATTAACTTGTCATTTACATTAGGTATATCTCCTAATGCTACCCCTCCCCACTCCCCTCACGCCATGACAGGCCCTGGTGTGTGATACTCCCCAATCTGTGTCCAAGTGTTCTCATTGTTCAATTCCCACCTGTGAGTAAGGACATGCGGTGTTTGGTTTTCTGTCCTTGCGATAGTTTGGAGAGCAGATGTTCTTAGCTTTTTTTTTTTTCTGTTCTTAGGGGAAAAACATTTAGTCATAGTAATTAACTATAATGTTAGTCATAAGTTTTCTTGTAAATATTTGTTATCAAGATCAGAAAATTGACCACTATTTCCAGATTTCTGAGAGTTTTTGTCATGAATGGGTGTTGGATTTTGTTGTGCTCTTTCTGAATCTGTTGATAAAATCATGTTATTGTTTCTTGGCCTGTTAATATGATTTTATTATTAACTTTACAATATTAAAACAACCTTGACCCCTGTAATAAAGCATATTTGGTCATAGTGTATAATTCTTTTTTATATATTGCTAAATTATATTCACTAATGTCTGAGTAAGGGATATTGAGCTGTCGTTTTCTTTTTTTAGTCTTATTTGGTTTGGTATCATGTTCTCCTGGTTTCATAAAAGATTATTCTCTTTCTGGCAGAGACTCTGTAGAATTGATGTTAATTCCATTTTAAACATCTGGTAAAATACTCTAGTAAAATCATCTAAACCTGGAGATTTCTTTTTGAGGGCTATCTACTTATGAATTTAATTTCCATAATAATTACATGGCTATTTAAATCTATTTAAGTTAACCATTTCATAATGAACGCATTGTGGTTGTTTGTGTTTTTAAGGATTGGTCCATTTTTTTCAAAGTTGCTAAATTGATGGGTATAAAGATCTTTACAGTATTTCCTCACTATTCTTTCCATTCCTTCAGAAATCTGTCGTAATATTTGCTATTTCATTCTTAATACTAGCATTTTGTGTCATCTTTTTTTAGTCATGCTAGAAGTCTGCACATTTTACTGATATTTTCAAAGAAGTAGCTTTTTGTTTCATTGATTTAAAAAAAATTTGTTTTCAATTTTGTTAATTTATAATTTTATCTGTATTATTTTCTTCCTTCTACTTGCCTTAGGTCTACTTTGATATATTTTTTTTAAGTTTCTCGGGGGACTTAGATTATTGATTTTGGAACTTTACCCTTTTCTAATATAAGCATTTAGTCCTATGAATTTCTCTCTCAGGATTGTTTTAGCTTAATACCACATTAGATGTTGCATTTTCATTTCTATTCAGTCCAATGTATTTTTTAAATTTTCCTTTAAGATTTCTTCCTTGACTCATGGATTATTATGTAGTATGTTGTTTAGTTTCCAAGTGCTTGGATATTTTCTCACTGTCTTCCTGTAACTGATTTCTAATTTGATTCCATTGTGATAAAAGAAAGCAGTCTGTATGGTTTTAATTCCTTTAAATGTGTCGATGTTTGTTTTATGGCCAAGGATATGTTCTATCTTGGTAATATGCTCTGTGGTAATTTGAAAAAGCTGTGTATTCTTCTGTGGTTGGGTAGAGTGTTCTATAAATGTAATTAGACCCTGCTGGTTGTTGGCAGCATTGAATTGTTCTATATATCTTTGCTGAATTTGTGTCTAGTTGTTTAATCAGTTATTGAGAAGAGATTTTAAAGACTCCAACTATAATTGTAAATTTGTCTATTTCTCCTTTAGGTTGTATCACTTTTTGCTTCATATAGTTTGTAGCCTTAGTATTAGGTGAATAAACATCAAGGATTGCTATGTCTTCTCAAAAGATTGACCTTTTTATCATTAAGTAATATCCCTTTCTATCTCAGACAATTTTCTTTGCTCTGAAGTCTACTTTATCTAATATTAATATTGTTACTCCTGCTTTCAATTAATGTTTACTTGCTATATTGCTTTCACCTACTTATATTGTGATATTTAAAATAAATTTCTTTAAACAACATACGGTTGGGTCTTTTTTTTGTTTGCATCTTGTTAATCTTTGTCTTATAATTGGTAGACTTAGACCATTTATACTTAGTGTAATTATTCATATGTTATGGCAAAAGCTGTCATTTTATTTTTTAATAAACTTTTAATGTTAGAACAGTTTTCTATTTGCCAAAAAAAGTAAAGATATTATATATACTCCACACCTGTTTCCCCCTATTTTTAACATCTTACATTAGTATGATATGTTAGTTATAATTTGTGGATAAATATTGATATATAATTACATTGGTGAATATTAAGTAAAGTCCTTTCTCTTTATTCAGATTTCCTTAGTTTTAATGTTATTCTTCTGTTTTAGGATGCCATCCAGGAACCACACTACACTTAGTTGTTATGTCTCCCTAGGCTCCTCTTGACTGTGTCAGTTTCTCAGACTTTCATTTTGGTGTCTTTGACAGTTTAAGGAGTACTAGTTAGGTATTTTGTAAAATGTTCCTTTATTTGGCTTTGTCTAACATTTCTCTCAAGATTAGACTGGTGGAGTTAAGAGTTTGGGGAAGGAAGACCACAGAAGTAAGCACCATTCTTATGACATCATATAAATGGTACTATCAACATAATTTGTCACTTTTAATGTTAACCTTGCTCACCTAGTGAGACAGTGTTTTGCATGCTTCTCAAGTGTAAACTTGTTCTCCCTGCCTTTCATCTACTACTCTTTGGAAGGACATGTGTGT
Organism: Colobus angolensis palliatus; assembly: GCF_000951035.1. Classification (NCBI taxonomy): domain Eukaryota; kingdom Metazoa; phylum Chordata; class Mammalia; order Primates; family Cercopithecidae; genus Colobus; species Colobus angolensis. The sequence goes on along the minus strand of NW_012113141.1, from coordinate 14,277,767 downwards.
CCCTCATACTGAAGTAATGAGGAATATGCTCCACTTCCTTTAGGGTGAAATATCTATATAAATTTTTTAAACTCTTCCGTATGAGACATTTGTCTCTTCTCCACTCATTTATTTAATCATTATTTACATCAGTATGAATTCATGAATATTTATTTTATACTTTGGTTTATAATTCAACATTGCTTTATTTATGTATTTACTCAGATTACTCTAACTTTGGGCGCTGGAAACATTTTCAATTGGTTCTTTGGCATACTCATCATTGTGAGTTCATTGTTGTTGTTGTTTACTCTAGTTGATTTTTGGCTCTGCCTGAATTATTCATCCACCCACACTTTTGTGCATCTGAGGATGATACAAACCGAAGTCAGAGCATAACCACATTTTTCTTATTTCCCCTGAACCTCTCAGGAGGCTATTGTATATAGTACAACATTTCTGCAGATGCCATGGTAACAAGGATGGAGACTTCACAGCCCAGTGTCTGTCACACTGCTTCCCACGCTGTTCTCAGGTCGCACCTACTATGGGGAATTTTTCAAGGTGGAAATCTCCTATAAAGATCTTGCCCCAACCTCCCAACCTCACCAGATGCTAAGGCTCCCAGAGTCTACTCACATTTCCCTACAACTCCATCTGCTACCCACTCCCAAAACGTTAGATCTTTCAGACCAAGTTTCCACATCCCCACTCTTAGTTCACACCTCCTGTGTGCTGTCTTCCTCCCATCTGATGTCACCTTCCTCTAGAACATTCATAGCAAAGGGGGCTTGTCATCTCATGTACATTCCAGTGTTTAAATTAAAATGCTGAATGATGGTTGTATAAATCCTCATAATCACAGTACTAAGCTCTTAACAAGCAGCTAAAACACTCTACTCTGTTGAATGGTTGTTTTTCTGGCACCTATACCCTAAAGGTATGACTGTGAGTACACTTGTTCTAGGACCTTGGCCCAGCCGGCAGTGCCTCCACCCTAGCACCCGCATCAGACATCCATCCCCCCGAAAATGGCTGCACAGATGGCCATTTCTCTGTCCAACACAAGAATTTCTCTCCTTTGTGTCCCTTTCCTGCAGCTTGGCCATGTACCTCCTACCACCACAGGGCATTGCCTTGATGAGGCTCCATTCCAGTGAGACTGACCTGGGTTGAAATCTCAGCTCAAAAATTCACAGTTGTGTGACCTTAGCCAGGTTCCATTTCCTTCAGAGCTTGAGTTTTCTCATCTTCGAAACCAAGTACCTCTGCTTCCACCATGATGGTAAATCTCTCTTCTATTCTGCTCTGAAACATCATGATACACAGCTCAGCATGACAGCTTGTTCCACATATTGAATAGCCACCGACTATTCACTCTTCTCTCTCTGCCCTATGAACAGCAAACACACCTCTCACCTGTTCCAACTCTTTCTGTACCTCTACTCTTCAATAAGCCACCCCAAACAACATATCATTCCCCAAAAGGCCTTGACACGGGGAGTCAGTTGCTCTTTAAAATATTTTTCCCTTCTGCTGGACAACCTGGAAAAATATAAACCTCCCTCAATCTGTACTTCGAACATCACATTCACCTACTCACCTTCTCTGAATTACCCACATATTCTTCTCATGAGAAACTAGTATAGACCCTATGTCTACAAGAACCTCCTTAAAACATGATGCTGAGATTGGGCTTCAATTGATTCCATCACTCAAGTACTGGGCATAGTACCCAATAGTTAGGTTTTCAATCCTTTCTCCTCTCCCTCCTTCCTTTCTTTTGGAGTCTCTAGTGTCTATTGCTGCCATCTTAATGTCCATGAATACCCACTGTTTATCTCCCACTTATAAATGAGAACATGTTTATTTTGTTTACTGTCTCCATATTAATTCACTTAGGATAATGGCCTCCAGCTGTACCCATGTTGTTGCAAAAGACACGGTTACATTCTTTTTTATGACTGCATAGTGTCCTGTGGTATATATGTACCATATTTTCCTTATCCAATCCACTGCTGAAGGGCACCTAGGTTGATTTCATATCTTTATTACTGTGAATAGTGCTACAATAAACATATGAGTTCATGTGTCTTTTTGGTAGAACAATTTATTTTTCTTTGAGTATATACCCAGTAATGGGACTGATGATAGTTCTAAGTTCTTTGAGAAATCTCCAGAATGCTTTCCACAGTTGCTGAACTAATTTACATTCCTACCAACAGTGTGTAAGAGTTCCCTTTTTTCCACAGCCTTGCCAGCATCTGCTGTTTTTTCACATTTTAATACTAGCCACTCTGACTGATGTGAGATGGTATTTCACTGTGGTTTTGATTTGCATTTCTCTGATGCTTAGTGATGATGGGCATTTTTTCATAGGCTTGCTGCCTATGTGTATGTTTTCTTTTGAGAAGTGTCTATTTCTTTCACCCATTATTAATGGGATTATTTGGATTTTGCTGGTTCAGTTGTTTAAGTTTCTTATTGATTCTGGATATTAGACCTTGTCAGATGCATACTTTGAGAATACTTCTCCCATTCTGTAGATTGTCTGTTTACTCTGTTGATAGTTACTTTTGCTGTGCAGAAGTTCTTTGGTTTAGTTAGGTCTACTTGTCAATTTTTGGTTTTGTTGCAATTGTTTTTGAAGACTTAATCATTAATTCTTTCCCAAGGCTGATGTTCAAAATGGTGTTTGCTAGATTTTCTTACAGAATTCTTGCAGTTTGAGGTATTACATTTAAATCTTTAATCCGTCTTGAGTTAATTTCCATATATGGTAAATGGTAGGGGTCTAGTTTCATTCTTCTGCCTATGGCTAACCAGCTATCTGAGCACCATTTATTGAATACAGAGTCCTTGCCCCCATTGCTTATTTTTGTCAACTTTTTTTGAAGATCAGATGGCAGTAGGTGTTCAGTGTTGTTTCTGTGTTTTCTATTCCATTCCATTGGTTAATGTGTCTGTTTTTTTTTTTTTTTTTTTTTTTTTTTCCAGTACTATGCTTTTTTGCTTATGGTAGCCTTATAGTAGAGTTTGAAGTTGGGTGGTATGATGTCTCTGGTTTTTTTTTCTTATTATTATTATTTTTTTGGTTGCTTTGTTTTGTGTTCTGCTTAGGATTACTGTGGCTACTTGGGCTCTTTTTTTGGTTCTATATGAATTTTAAAATAGTTTTTTTCTACTTCTGTGAAAAATGACCTTGGTAGTTTAATAGGAATAGCATTGAATCTGTAGATTGCTTAGGGCAGATGGCCATTTTAACAATATTGATTCTTCCAATCCATGAGCATGGAATGTTTTTCCATTTGTTTGTGTCATCTGTGATTTCTTTCAGCAGTGTTTTATAGTTATTTTTGTAGAGATCTTTCACCTCCTTGGTTGGATGTATTCCTAGGCATTTTTTGTGGCTATTATAAACAGGATTGCATTCCTGATTTGGCTCTCAGCTTGAATGTTATTGGTGTATAGAAATGGTACTAATTTCTGTACATTGATTTTGTATCCTGAAACTTTACAGAAGTCATTTATCACTTCCAAAAACCTTTTGGTAGAGCCATTAGGGTTTTCTACGTATAAAATCATATCATCAGCAGAGATAGTTTAAATGCTTCTTTTCCTATTTGGATGCTTTTTATTTCTTTCTCTTGCCTAATTGCTCTGGTAAGGACTTCCAGTACTATGTTGAGTAGGAGTGGTGAGAGCGGGCATTCTGTTCTTGTTTCAGTTCTCAAAGAGAATGCTTCCAGTTTTTGCTCATTCAATATGATGCTAGTTGTGTGTTTGTCACAGATAGCTCTTATTATTTTGAGGTTAATTCCTTGGAGGTCTAGTTTTTTAAGGGTTTTTAGCATGAAGAGATTTTGGATTTTACTGAAAACTTTTTCTGTTTCTATTAAGAAGATGATATAGTTTTTGTTTCTAATTCTGTTTATGAAGTGAATCCCATTAATTAATTTGCATATGTTGAACCAATCTTGCATCCCAGGAATGAAGATGGCTTGATCATGGTTCATTAACTTTTTGATGTGCTGCTGGATTCAGTTTGCTAGTACTTTGCTGAGGACTTTGGTGTTTATGTTCATCAGAGATATTGGCTTGTTGTGTCTTTGCCAGATTTGGGTATCAGGGATCACAGAATGGGTGGCTTCATGGAATTAGTTAAGGAAGTATACCTTCTCCTTGATTTTTTGGAATAGTTTCAATAGGATTGGTACCAGCTCTTCTTTCTGTGTCTGTTAGAATTTGGCTTTGAATCCATCTGGTCTGGGGCTTTTGGGGGTTGGTAGGCTTGTTTTTGTTTTTGTTTTGAGACAGGGACTTACTTTGTTGCCCAGGTTGGAGTGCGGGGACACAAACATGGCTCATTGCAGCCTCAACCTCTCAGGCTCAAGCAGTCCTCCCAACTCAGCCTCCCAAATAGCTGGGACTACTGATCCATGCCACCAGGCCTGGCTAACTTTTGTGGTTTTTGCATAGACAGGGTTTTTGCCATGTGGCCCTGGCTGGTTTCAAACTTCTGAGCTCAAGTTATCTGCCTGCCTCAGCCTCCCAAAGTGCTGGAGTAACAGGCATGAGCCACTGTGCCTGACCAGGTATTTTATTACTAATTTAATTTTGGGACTCAGTGTTGGGCTGTTCAGGGTTTCCATTTCTTCCTGCTTCAATCTTGAGAGATTATTTCCAGTAATTTATCCATTTCCTCTAGATTTTCTAGTTTGTGTGCATAAAGATGTTCATAATCATCTCTCGTGATCTTTTGTATTTCTGTGGGATCAGTTGTAATGTCACCTTTTTCATTTCAGATTTGGCTATTTGAATCTTCTCTCTTTTCTTCTTTGTTAATCTACCTAGCACTCTATCGATCTTCTTTATCCTTTCAAAGCACCCACTTTTGGTTTCATGTATTCTTTCTACATCTTTCTATGTATTTTGGGGTCTCAATTTGCTTAAGTTTCACTCTGATATTAGTGGGTTTTTTTTTTCTCCTAGTAGCTTTGGTATTAGTTTGTTCTGTTTTTCTAGTTTCTTTAGGTGTGATGTTAGGTCATTCATATCAGATCTTTCTGAGTTTTTGAAATAGGCATTTAGTGCTATAAACTTTCTTCTTAACAATGTGCTGCATCCCACATATTTTGGTACATTTTGTGTCTGTTTTCATTTCAAATAATTTTTTATTTCTGCCTTAATTTTGTTATTCACCCAAAAGTAATTCAGGAGCAAATAATTTAATTTCCTTATAATTATATGGTTTCAAGAAATCTTCTTGGTATTAATTTATATTTATATTCTACTGTGATCTGAGAGTGCGGTTGGTATGATTTCAATTTTTTTAAATTTATTGGGACCTTGACTTCCTTTATGGCCGAACATCTTGGAATTTGTTCCATGTACAGATAAGAAGAATATATATTCTGTGTTTGATGGGTGGAGTCTTCGGTAGATGTCTATTAGGTCCAATTGATTAAGTGTCAGATTTAAATGCAGATATTATCTGTTAGTTTTCTCCCCCTACAATCCATCTAATGCTGTCAGTGGGGTGTTGAAGTCCCTGACTATTATTGTCTGGTGGTCTAAGTCTTTTCATAGGTCTAGTAGTAATTGTTTTATGAATCTGGGTGCTTCATTGTTGGGTGCATATATATTTAGAATAGTAAAGCCTTTTTGTTTAACTGAACCCTTTATTATTATGGAATGCCCTTCTTTGTCCTTTTTCACTGTTGTTGGCTTAAAGACTGTTTTACGTGACACAAGAATAGCAAACCCTGCATTTTTATGTGTTCCATTTGCATGACAGGCCTTGCTCTAACCCTTTACTTTGAACCTATAGGTGTTGTTATATGTGAGGTGGGTCTCTTGAAGACAGTAGATGGATGGGTCTTGTTTTTCTATCTAACTTGCCATTCAGTGACTATTAAGTGGGAACATGTAGACCATTTACCCTAAAGGTTAATATTTTTATGTGAGGTTTCTGTTTATGTCTTCCCTCATTTCCTGGATTGCTTTAGAAATTTCTTTGTGCTGATTCCCAACCTTGTCTTAGATCTCATTAAGCCTACTTGCAGTCTGATATGGTTTGGCACTGTGTCCCCACCCAAATCTCATCTGTAGCCCCACCCAAATCTCATCCCATAATTCCCACATGTTTTGGGAGGGACCTGGTGAGAGATGATTGAGTCATGAGGGAGGGTCTTTCCCATGAATGGATCTCACAAAATCTGATGGTTTTAAAAACAGGAGTTTCTCTGCACAAGCTCTCTCTTTGCCTGCTTCCATCCACGTAAGATGTGACTTGCTTCTACTTGCCTTCTGCCATGATTGTGAGGCCTCCCCAACCATGTGGAACTGTAAGTCCATTAAACACCTTTCTTTTGTAAATTGCCAAGTCTCAGGTATGTCTTTATCAGCAGCATAAAAAAGGACTACTAGAGTATATTGGTACTAGGAGTGGGGTGTTGCTGAAAAGATACCCGAAAATGAGGAAGTGACTTTGGAGCTGGCTAACAGGCAGAGGTTGGAACAGTTTGGAGGGCTTGGAAAAAGACAGGAAAATGTGGGAAAGTTTGGAACTTCCCAGAGACATGTTGAATGGCTTTGACAAAAATGCTGATGGCAATATGGACAATAAAGTCCTGGCTGATGTGGTCTCAAGTGGAGATGAGCAACTTTTTGGGAACTGGAGCAAAGGTGACTCTTGTTATGTTTTAGCAAAGCACTGGTGGCATTTGGCCTCTGCTCTAGAGTTTGTGGAACTTTGAACTTGAGAGATACGATTTAGGGTATCTAGTGGAAGAAATTTCTAAGCAGCAAAGCTTTCAAGAGGTGACTTCAGTGTTGTTAAAGGCATTCAGTTTCAAAAGGGAAACAGTGTAAAAAAAATGTGAGAGATGCATTAACATTTGGAAAATTCACAGCCTGAGAATGCAACAGAAAAGAAAATCCCATTTTGTAGGAAATAGTCAAGTCAGCTGCAGAAACTAAAGAGGAGTCCAACGTTAATCACTAAGACAATGGGGAAAATGTCTCCAGAGCATGTCAGAGACCTTTGCATAAGCCCCTCCCATCACAGGCCCAAAGGCCTAGGAGAAACAAGTGGTTTTTGTGGGCCAGACTCAGGGTCCCCATGCTGTGTGCAGCCTAGGGACTTGGTGCCCTGTGTCCCAGCTGCTCCAGCTGTGACTAAAAGGGGCCATTATAGAGCTCAAGCCATGGCTTCAGAGGGTGCAACCCTCAAGCCTTACCATCTTCCATATGATGCTGAGCCTGTGAGTATACAGAAGTCAAGAATTGAGGTTTGGGAACCTCCACCTAGATTTCAGAAGATGTATGGAAATGCTTGGATGCCCAGGCAGAAGTTTGCTATAGGGACAGGGTCATCATAGAGAACCTCTGCTAGGGCAGTGCAGAAGGGAAATGAGTGGTGGGAGTCCCCACACAGAGTCCCTATTGGGGCACTGCCTAGTGGAGTTGTAAGAAGAGGGCCACTGTCCCCCACACCCCAGAATGGTAGATCTACTGAGAGCTTGCACCATGTGCCTGGAAAAGCCAACACCAGCCCCTGAAAGCAGCTGGGAGGGAGGCTGTACCCTGCAAATCCACAGGGGTGGAGCTGCCTAAGACTATAGGAACCTACCTTTTGCATGAGCATGACCTGAATGTTAGACATGGAGTCACAGAACATCATTTAGGAGCTTTAAGATTTGACTCCCCCACTGGATTTAGGACTTGCATGGGGCCTGTAACCCCTTTGTTTTGGCCAAGTTCTCCCATTTGGAATGGGTGCATTTACCCAGTGCATGTACCCACATTGTATCTAGAAAGTAACTAACTCACTTTTGATTTTACAGGCTCGTAGGGGGTGGAAGGGACTTGCCTTGTCTCAAATGAGACTTTGGACTGTGGACTTTTCAGTTAATGCTGAAATTAGCTGAGACTTTGGGGGACTGTTGGGAAGGCATGATTGGTTTTGAAATGTGAAGATATGAGATTTGGATGGGCCAAGGGCCTATGATAGGGCTTAGCTCTGTGTCCCCACCCAAATCTCACCTTTAGCTCTCATAATTCCCACGTGTTATGGGAGGGACCCAGTGAGAGATGACTGAATCATGGGAATGAGTCTTTCTTGTGCTATTCTTGTGATAGTGAGTGGGTCTCACAAGATCTGATGGTTTTACAAATGGGAGGTTCTCTGCACAAGCTCTCTCTTTACCAAGCTCTCTCTCTTCTTCGACATCATCCATGTAAGATGTGACTTACTTCTCCTTGCCTTCCACCATGATTGTGAGGCCTCCTCAGCCATGTGGAACTGTAAGTCCACTAAACTTCTTTCTTTTGTAAATTGCCCAGTCTGGGATATGTCTTTATCAGCAGCATGAAAATGGACTAATACATAGTTCATGTTTTGAATTCTTCATCTTTCATTTCTCAGTTTCCACTTTCATGAGGGACCATTGCTGGAGAGCTAGTGTTATCCTTTGGTGGTGGTACTACATTTAGATTTTTCATGTTGCCAGAATTCTTACTCTGGTTCTGTCTCATCAGGAGATGTTAGCATTTTCAACTTTTGTAATTATCTTCATGCAGGTAGGAATTTTTTCCTTTTCTCTCTTTCCCTATATTATTGTTTTCTTCTTTCCATTTCCCTTTCTCCCTATGTAGTGTAACTATAGAGAATGCTGAGTAGGGTCTTCTGGGTTTGTTTCTATACCCCTATACATGTTTGTTGGCAGGTTTTATATTGGGCTATGAAATCTGACCTACAATCAGTAGACAGTGCCATGCTGTACCACACTCTATGCAGAGGAAGAGTAGAGAGGGTTAGGCTGTTGGTCCAGACAATTGGGTGTTCCAAATGTCTGGATTTCTGCCTGTGGGTAGAGAGGAAAGGGCCCCACTGCACCATTATCTATGTCCATGAAGAGTGGGAATGCCCAGGGTGCTGGTCTAGAAAATTGAATGCTCTGAATGCCTCAAATTCCACCTGGAGGTGGAGCAGAGAGGAACCTGCTGCACCACAATCTCAGGGGAGCAGGCTGGGGCACCCAGAATGACTAATGCAGATCTATTCCAAGTCACTAAGCTGGTCCTGGCTACCAGTCTTGTCATCCAGGAGCAACTGCTGCTGTAGTAACTTTTCTCCTGCCCAGGCCTACAACAGGGAATAGCACAATTCCAGTGCCTACTACTAAGGCATTTTTCACAGTTCTGGCTGAATCATAGGGAAGGGGCTTTCCTGTGCTGTTCTTGTGATAGTGAATGGGTCTCACAAGATCTGCCCCACTCTAGAGCAAGTGCTCCAATCTCTGGCCCCAAACTAAAATGACTGCACAGCCATGCTGCCAGGTCACCAAAGAATGACTAACTTTGTATGCTCCTGGGTTAAAAATGGCACCCTGCTCAGTATCCCAGGTCTGGGGAAATGCCTGCAGCTTTTCCCAGTGTTTCTCTTTCACAGCATTTCTAAGGCTCTCCCCGAGTTAGCTCCACGGCTTGGAAGAAACAAAGTGCTCTCCCTTAGCCTGGATTGCTTGGATCCCCAGAGGAAAGGTGAGTCACAGAGGGAGGCTCATCTGCCTCTTTTGCATACTGGAGCTTCACTCACTTTTATCAACTGGATGCCATCACAGGGGCTTTTTGCCCATGTTCTCCTCCCCAGGACCTCGTGCGTCCTTCACAATTGCAGTGGATTCCCATTTTCCTTCCTGCATTAAAGCTCACAGAGTTGACCTTTATACATTATATCATTATTTCCAAATGGCTGAGGCACCAAAAAGCCTCTAATTTGCCATTTGGGGGAAAAAAAAACATCTTGCTATATTTTAAATAGATAAAACAATCTTTGTAAGAAATAGAAACAGAAATTGGCAAAATTACCATCATTGTAGGAAACATTATATATTCTCTCAGCTTTTCAGAGAAGAGAGAAAAAAATAAATAAGAATATGGATTTCATTAAATAACTAAAAATTCAAATAAAATTATATATACAGATATATATCTTATACAGTATCCCCCCCCCAATCTACAGTTTTGTTTTTCATGGTTTTAGATACCTGTGGTCAACCATGGTATAAAAATATTAAATGAAAAAATTCTGTCCTGCCTGAAATACAAGTTATCCCTTTTACTCAGCCTATCCAGGCTGTAGATGTCGCCTGTCCGTTAGTTACTTAACCCTCTCAGCCATCAGATTGACTGTTGTGGTATTGAAACACTTGTGTTCAAGTTCAATAGTAACCAAATGCTCCCTCATAATGTCGACGTCATTCACCTCACTGAACCTTATCATGTAGGCAGTATATTTTCTCACATCATAGAAAGAAGGGAAAGGCATAGTACAATTGGATCTTTTGTGTGTGTGAGAGAGAGACCACATTCATGTAATTTTATTACATTATATTGTATAATTATTACTTTTCATTTTTCATTGTTGTTGATTTCTTACTGTGTCTAATTTAAAAATTTAACTTTATTATAGGTAGGTATGTTATAGATTTTAAAAGTGTATGTAGGATTCAGTACCATCTAAAGTTTCAGGCATCCACTAGGGGTCTTAGAACAGATCCTTCACAGATAAGGAGGGACCACTGCATACATATATGTTGCATGTGTATATTGTATATACATATATATACACACACAGTCATGTGTTGTCAGCTAATGATAGGGAAACATTCTGAGAAATGCGTCTTTAGGCAATTATATGCGCAAACATCATAAAGTGTACTTAAACCTAGATGGTATAGCCTACTACACACCCAGGATATATGGTATAGCATGTTGCTCCTAGGCTACAAATCTAGATAGCGTGTTACTGTACTGAATATTGTAGGCAATTGTAACACAATGGTAAGTATTTATACATCTAAACATGGAAAAGACACAACAAAAATTCAGTATTATGCTTTTATGGGGCTTCTGCAACATATGCAATCCATTGATCAACATGTTCTTATGCAGTACATGACTATAGAGCATTTCTTTTCTTAAATATTTCTATTGCTAATTTTTATGGGTGCCAAGTAAGCGTATATATTTATAGAGTACATGAGACATTTTGACACAGGCATGCAATGCGAAATAATTACATCATAAAGAATGGGGTATCCATTCCCTCAGGCATTTATCCTTTTATTACAAACAATTCAGTTACACTCTTTTAGTTATTTTTAAATGTACAATTACGTTATTATTGACTATAGTCACCCTACTGACTGTAGTCACTCACTTAATCTGCACTATAGACCAAAGGGATCTAATAGGTTGTATTCATTCTTTCTAACTATTTTTTTGTACCCATTAACCATCCCCACCTCTGCCCTGGCCCAGCCTCCCATTACCCTTCCCAGACTGTGGTAATCATGTTACCATGTTCATGAGTTCAATTGCTTTGATTTTTCTATCCCACAAGTAAGCAAGAACATGCAATATTTGTCTTTCTGTGCCTGACTCATTTCACTTAACATAACCATCTCCAGCTCTATACATGTTGTTGCAAATAACAGAATCTCATTCCTATGGCTGAACAGTACTGCACTCTGTATGACATTTTCTTTTCCTTTTTAATTATACTTTAAGTTCTAGGGTACACATACACAATGTACAGATTTGATACACAGAAATACATGTATACATGTGCCATGTGGGTTTGCTGCACCCATCAACTCGTCATTCATATTAGGTATTTCTCCTAGTGCTATCCCTCCCCTAGTCCCCCAACCCCTGACAGGCCCTGGTGTGTGATGTTCCCCACCCTGTGTCCAAGTGATCTCATTGTTCAGTTCCCACCTATGAGTGAGAACATGCGGTGTTTAGTTTTCTGTCCTCGTGATAGTTTGCTGCGAATGATGGTTTCCAGCTTCATCCATGTCCGTGCAAAGGACATGAAGTCATCCTTTTTTATGGCTGCATACTATTCCATTGTGTATATGTGCCACAGTTTCTTAATCCAGTCTATCATTGATGGACATTTGGGTTGGTTCCAAGTCTTTCCTATTGTGAATAGTGCTGCAATAAACA
>NW_012113141.1:14260461-14264950 GCF_000951035.1 Colobus angolensis palliatus | reverse complement strand
TGAAAAAATTTTCTGCCATTCTGTAGGTTACCTGTTCACTCTGATGGTAGTTTCTTTTGCTGTGCAGAAGCTCTTTAGTTTAGTTAGATCCCATTTGTCTATTTTGGCTTTTGTTGTCATTGCTTTTGGTGTTTTAGTCATGAAGCCCTTGCCTGCCCATGCCTATGTCCTGAATGGTATTGCCTAAGTTTTCTTCTAGGGATTTTATGGTTTTAGGTCTAACACTTAAGTCTTTAATCCATCTTGAATTATTTTTGTATAAGGTGTAAGGAAGGGATCCAGTTTCAACTTTCTACATATGGTTAGCCAGTTTTCCCATCACCGTTTATTATATAGGGAATCCTTTCCCCATTTCTTGTTTTTGTCAGATTTGTCAAAGATCAGATGGTTGTAGATGTGTGGTGTTATTTCTGAGGCCTCTGTTCTGTTCTATGTATCTATTTTGTATGTACCACATTTTCTTTATCCCTGTATCTGTTGATGGACACTTTAGATTGCTTCCAAATCTTGGCTATTACGAACAATGCTACAACAAATATGGGAGTGCAAACATCTCTTCAATATACTGATTTCCTTTCTTTAGGGTAAATAGCCAGCAGTGGGATTCCTGGATCATACAGTAGCTCTATTTTTAGCTTTTTGAGGAACCTCCAAACTGTTCTCCACTATGGCTGTACTACTTTACATTCCCACCGACAGTGTACAAGAGGTTCCTTTTCTCCACATGCTCTCCAGCATTTGTTATTGCCTGTCTTTTGAACATAAACCATTTTAACTGAGGTGAGATGGCATCCTATTGTAGTTTTGATTTGCATTTCTCTGATAATGCTGTTGAGCACCTTTTAATATGCCTGTTTGCCATTTGTTTTGTCTTCTTTTGAGAAATATCTGTTCAAACATTTTGCTCATTTTTGACTGGATTATTAGATTTTTTTTCCTGTAGAGTTATTAATCTCCTGTTAGATGGAAGTTTGCAAGTATTTTCTCTCATCCTGTGGATTGTCTCTTCATTTTGTTCATTGTTTCCTTTGTTGTGCAGAAGCTTTTCCAGCTTGATGTGATCCCATTCGTCTATTTTTGCTTTGGTTGCCTGTGCTTGTAGGGTATTGCTCAATAAATTTTTGCCCATATCAATGTCCTGGAGATCTTCTCCAAGGTTTTCTTGTAGCAGTTTCACAATTTAATGTCTCATATTTAAGTCTTTTGTTCAGTTCGATGTGATTTTTGTATACAGTGACAGATAGGGGTCTAATTTCATTCTTCTACATACGAATATGCAATTTTCCCAGTGCTTTTTCTTGAGGAGACTGTCCTCACTCCGATGTGTATGTTCTTGCACCGTTGTCAAAAATGAGTTCACTGTAGGTGTGTGGGTTTAGTTCCAGGTTCTCTATTCGGTTTCATTGGTCTATGTTTCTGTTTTTACGCCAGTATCATGCTGTTTTGGTTACTACATCTCTGTGGTGTAATTCGAAGTTAGGTAATGTGATTCCTACAGTTTTATGCTTTTTGCTTTGAATAGCTTTGGCTCTTCTGGGTCTTTTGTGGTTTTATATACATTTTAGAATTGTTTTTTCTATTTCTATGAAGATATCCCTGGCATTTTGATAGGAATTGTGTTGAATCTGTAGACGGCTTTGGGTAGTATGAACATAACATTATTGATTCTTCCAATCCATGAACATAAAATATTTTTCCATTTTTTGGTTTTCTCTGCACTTTCTTTTGTCAGTGCTTTATAGCTTTCATTATAGAGATCTTTCACATCTTTGGTTAAGTTAATTCCGAGATGTTTAATTTTATTTGTGGTTACTGCAGATGGAATTACCTTTTTTATTTCTTTTTCAGATTGCTCATTGTTGGCATGGACAAGTGCTACTAATGTTTGTATGTTGATTTTGTATCCTGTAACTATGCTGAATTTATTAGTTCTAATAGTTGGTGGAGTCTTTAGAATTTTCCTATATAATACTATCTGCAAACAAGAATAATTTTGCTTCTTCTATTCCAATTTGGATGCCCTTTATTTCTTTTTCTTGACTCATTGTTCTAACTAGGACTTCCAGTACTGTGCCAAATAACAGTAGTGATAGTGGACATCCTTGTCATGTTCAAGATCTTAAAGGCTTCCAGTTTTTCCCCATCAGTATGATACTATGAACCTTCACATATGGCTTTTATTATGTTGAGATATGTTCCTCCTATACCCAGGTTTTTTAGGGTTTTTTTCATGAAGCAAGGTTGAATTTTATCAAATGCCATTTCGATATCAGTTGAAATAACCGTATGGTTTTTGTCCTTCATTCTGTTGAGACAATGTGTCACATTGATTGATTTGTGTATGTTGAACCACCTTTGCATGCCAGGGATAAATCCCACTTGGTCATGATGATCTTTCTAACGTATTATTGAATTCAGTTTGCTAGTACTTTGTTGAGAATTTTTACATCAATATTTATCAGAGATATTGGCCTATAGTTTTCCTTTTTTTTTTTTTTTTTAATCTTTATCTGGTTTTGGTATCAGATTGGCCTCATAGAGAGAGTTTGAAAGTATTTTGTCCTCCTCTAATTTTTGGAATTGTTTGAGTAGGATCAGTATTAGTTCCTCTTTAAATTTTGGTATATAATAGAATTTAACAACAAAGACATTGGATCCCAGGTTTTTTTTCTTGGGAGACTTTTTATTAGAGCTTAAATATCAGTACTTGTTCTTGGTCTCTTCAGGTTTTGGGCTTCTTCCTGGTTCAATCTTGGTAATTGTTCGTGTCTAAAAATTTGTACATTTCTTCTAGATTTTCCAATTTATTGACACATAGTTGCTCATAGTAGCCTCTAATGATCCTTTAGGTTCCTGCACTATTAGCTGTAATGTCTCCTTTTTACTTTTCTGTTTCTGTTTATATGAATCTTCTCTTTGTTTTCCTTAGTCTGGCTAAAAGATTGTCAATTTTTGCCAGGCGCAGTGGCTCAAGCCTATAATCCCAGCACTTTGGGAGGCCGAGACAGGCGGATCACGAGGTCAGAAGATAGAGACCATCCTGGCTAACATGGTGAAACCCCATCTCTATATAAAAAAATACAAAAAAGTAGCCGGGCAAGGTGGTGGGTGCCTGTAGTCCCAGCTACTTGGGAGGCTGAGGCAGGGGAATGGCGTGAACCCAGGGAGCAGAGCTTGCAGTGAGCCGAGATCGCGCCACTGCACTCCAGCCTGGGCGACAGAGCGAGACTCCGTCTCAAAAAAAAAAAAAAAAAAAAAGATTGTCCATTTTAACTTTTTAAAAACCCAGTGTGTTTTATTGATCTTTTGTAAGGTTTTCTTCATTTCAATTTCATTTATGTCTGCTCTGATCTTTATTATTTGTTTTCTTCTAATTTGGGGTTTGGTTTGCTTTTCTAGTTTTTTAAGATGCAGCATTAGATTGTTTATTTAAAGTTTTTCCTCTTTTTTGATGTACGCACTTATTGCTATAAACTTCTCTGTTAGTACTGCTTTTTCTGTACCCATAGGTCATTGTATGTTGTATTTCCATTATCATTTGTTATCAAAAATTTTTCTATTTCCTTCTTAATTTCTTCATTGACCCACTAGTCATTCAAGAGCATATTGTTTAATTTTGAAGTATTTGTATAGTTTCCAAACACTTCTTGTTATTAATTTCCAGTTTTATCCTGTTGTGGTAAGAGAAGATGATTAATATTATAAAGCTTTTTTAATGTATTTAGACTTGTTTTGTAAATTAATGTATGGTCTATCCTTGAGAATGATTCATGAGCTGAGGATAATAATGTGAATTTTTCACTGGTTAAATGAAATATTCTATAAATATCTATTAGATCCATTTGGTCTATACTGCAGACTAAGTCTAGTGTTTGTTGGTTTTCTGTCTGGAAGGTCTGTCCAATGCTAAAAGTGGAGTGTTGAAGTCTCAAGCTATTATTATATTGGGGCTTATCTCTCTCTTTAGCTCTAATAATATTTGCTTTATATCATTCTATGGTGACCTTCTCTGTGTGTTTCTCATAGGCAACAGATCAATGGGTCTTGTTTTTTCATCCATTTTGCCACTTTATGTCTTTTGATTGGAGAGTGCATTTACATTCAATGTTATTATTGATAAGTAAGGACTTACCCCTGCCATTTCGTTATTTGTTTTCTGGTTGTTTTGTGGTCTTCTCTTTTTTTCTTTCCTTCCTTTCTGTTTTCCTTTAGTGAAGGTCAGTTTTTTTTTTTTTTTTTTTTTCCTGGTGACATGATTTAGTTTCTTGCTTTTGTGTGTGTGTATCCATTGTATGTCTTTGGTTTCAGGTTACCACGAAGATTACAAATACTATCTCATGGGGGCGGAGCAAGATGGCCGAATAGGAACAGCTGCAGTCTCCAACTCCCAGCGCAAAGGACACAGAAGACCGGTGATTTCTGCATTTTGAACTGAGGTACTGGGGTCATCTCACTAGTGAGTGCCGGACAATCGGTGCTGGTCAGCTGT
>NW_012113141.1:14135503-14254695 GCF_000951035.1 Colobus angolensis palliatus | reverse complement strand
CAACATTGCACAAGTATACATATGTAACAAACCTGCACGTTATGCACATGTACCCTAGAACTTAAAGTATAATAATAAAAAAAAAAAAATACTATCTCATAACCCACTATTTTAACCTGGTAACTATTTAACATTGTCTGCATAAACACACAAGCAAAAGGAAAAATATTAAAAACTCTATGCCTTAACTGTGTTCCTACTGCTTTGTAACTTTTTGTTGTTTCTATTTATATCCCACTGTATTATCTATGTCTTGAAAAACTGTTGTTGTAATTTTTTATTGGTTCATTGTTTAGTCTTTATGCTTAGGATAAAAGTAACTTACACAACACAGTTGGCATGTTATAATACTCCATGTGCTTACTATTCTGTAGTTTTTTCTACCTTCAGGTAATTACTTATTGCTCATTGATGTCCTTTTCTTTCTGATTGAAGTACTTCCTTTAGCATTTCTTGTAGGACAGGTCTGGTTTTGTTAAAAATTCTTCAGCCTTTGTGTGTCTGGGAAAGTTTTTATTTTTCCTTTATGTTTGAAGAGTATTTTTACCAGATATACTGTTCCAGGATAAAAAATCTTTTCCTTCAGCAATTTAAATACATCATGCCACTCTCTTTTGGCCTGTAAGGTTTCCACTGAAAAGTCTGCTGCCAGATGTACTGGAGCTCCATTGTATATTTCTTTCTTTTCTCTTGCTACTTTTAGGATCCTTTTGTTTTTATTGATCTTTGGGAGTTTGATTTTTAAATGTCTTGAAGTAGTCTTTTTGAGTTAAATATGCTTGGTGTTCTATAATCTTCTCATGCTTGTATATTGATATATTTCTCTAGGTTTGGGAAACATTCTGTTATTTTTGGTACTGTACTCCCCTGTGGCCATGCTGGTAACTAAGGTGCAAGACAAAGTCCCCTTTATTTTTCCCTCTGCTTTTCTCAAGGAGAAGGAGTTTTGCCCCATAGCCACCAAAGCTGGTAACATGCTGAGTCTCACCTGAAGCCAGCCAGTTCAAGGCTTGAGCAAGGCCCCAGATGTAGTACCTGGGTATTGCTGCTGTTTATTGAGGAACCAAGGGCTCTTCAGTTAGCAGGTGATGAATGTTTCCAGGGCTGGGTCCTTCACTTCAAGGCAGTGGGTTCCCTTCTGGCCCAGGGTGTGTCTAGAAATGTCATCTTGGAGCTAGGGCCTGGAAAGGGACCTCAAAACACTGACTGGTGCACTATCCTGCTGTGGCTGAGCTGGTATCCAAGATGTAAGACAAAGTCCTTTCTACTCTTCTTTCTCTTCTCCTCTAGCAGAAGGAAAGGGTTTCTTTTGGAGCCAGGAACCATGCAACCTGGGCTTAGAGGAGGGATGATGCCTGAGCTGCCCCAACTGGTGTCTCAATATGTCACGTGCCCTCCCAGTCTACTGTCTCTGGGCCCAGTTGAGCACTAGGACTCACCTATGATTTGCAGTCCTTATGGCCTAGACTGCCTTTTAAGTTTATTTAGGCCCAGAGAACTTTAGCCCTCAGTGGTGAGATTTGCAGAACTCAAGTGCTGTCCTCTGGGATTGGTGATTCCCCTCTGGCTAGGACTGGTTTAAGATTGCCTCTGTGGGAGAGCATCATCTGAGTTGGGTCTGGTTTTTCTTTCTGCTCTAACAGACAGCACTGAGTTCAATGCCTCACAATGACTGTGTTCTCCCGTCCCCAGTGCCGAGATGTTCTCTCCACACTGCTGAAGGGGTGTAAGAGGGGTGACGTTGGCAATTCAAGACTGTCTTTTCTCTCTTTAGTGCCTCTTTCAGCAATATGGAGTTAAAACGAGGTACTATGAGGGTTCACCTGATTTCTAGTTCTTATGAAGGTGTTTTTACTGTGAAGACAGTTTTTAAACTGGTGTCCTTGTAGCGGGGGAAATGGATAATCCCTTTTTGCTCTGTAAACCTGTAGATCATTTTCTTTTGGCAGGTCCCTAGGATATTGTGTAATCAACTGTGCTGCAAGAAAAACCTCAATATATTCCAAATAGTAATCATTTATTTGCAATTAAACTAGAAATTTAAAACAAACCACCTCTCACGTAAAGAAAACTGCGTAGAAATGTTAAAATATTCTTCAAAATCACTCTCGTTCAAAATGTAAATCAAGCTACAAAATATAATTTTGAGAAAACTGTACACAGAGGAAAATCCATAACTCAATCTGCTTTTATTATTGAGCATAAAAGGACACCAAAGAAGTGAACTAATTGTTTTTAGCAAGAAACTAATAAAATTAATCCTAAGGAAATGCAGAAAGATAGTCAAATAAAATATAAATTGAAATCATTTAATTAGAACACGTGAAATAGTAGCATTGATTTTGTGGTTTAAATTTCCTTATAACCTTCTTACATCTTTTCTTTTTCACTCTTCCATGTTTTCTGATGCTTTTCTTTTTTCTCATTTAAGGAATTTTTTTTCTTCTTCTGCTTATCAAAGCCCATTTTTTCCTGAGTTCACCTGAAGATACTAGAGGCCCAATGTGTTCCTTGTTTGTGATGGGCAGCTCTACCTCACTGCAGTAGCATCTTCTGCCACCCACTGCTGTTTCTGGAAACTGCACTGTGATGCCCAGATGTGTGGGGAGAGGGTCCCCCACGCCAGCCTTCCTTGGGGACTGACTGGGGTTGCTATTCTTACAACTTTGGGGTATACTTTGAAAAGCAAGCCATCTGCCATCCCAGCCAAATATCAATTTTAAAATATAATAATTAAAAGAGAAACTTGTACTCAAGTATATTTTATGTTTTCTTTTTTTATGTTTCCTCAAGGGAAAGCTTACAGCAGGCTTTCTCAACTTCAGCTCTGTTGACACTTTGGGCAGGATAGTTCTCCCGCCTGGGGGCTGTCCTGTGCCTTGCAGGATGTTTAGCAGCATCCTTTGTCTCTGCCCACTAGATGTCAGTAGCACCTCCAATGTGATAAACAAAAGGATCTCCAGAGGTTGCCAAATATCCTCTGTGGGGAAAAATTGTCCTCAAGAGAACCACTGCCCTATAGGCAGCAATCTCTAGTAACCTTTGTGCAGGTCATGCCTTTTCATTGTCTGTACACAGGTTTCAAAATCAAGCTCAAATTCATTTCCTCTAGGAAGTCTTTTCCTGATCGCTCCAGCAACTCATTTGCTCCCTTATTGGTTCTCCCACAGATTCCTACACATTTCTCCACTAACACAATAAAATATATTGCTGTTTTTCCTACTTGATTGCCTACCCCACAAGTCTATAAACACAGGTCATCTTCTCACTAACAGTGCTTGCCACATAAGAGCTAGCAATTAATTCATTCACCTAAGATTGTTATCTCCTCACAGGAAGCTTGAGATTGAGTAAATGAGACAAACAAGTGCAATGACAATAACTAGAATTCTTGATGTGATTCACACAACAGTGAGTATATTTGTCCATTCTTGCGTTGGTATGAAGAAATACCTGAGACTGGGTAATTTATAAAGAAAAGAGTCTTGCCGGGCGCGGTGGCTCAAGCCTGTAATCCCAGCACTTTGGGAGGCCGAGACGGGCGGATCATGAGGTCAGGAGATCGAGATCATCCCGGCTAACACGGTGAAACCCCGTCTCTACTAAAAATACAAAAAACTAGCCGGGCGAGGTAGCGGGCGCCTGTAGTCCCAGCTATTCCGGAGGCTGAGGCAGGAGAATGGCGTAAACCCGGGAGGCGGAGCTTGCAGTGAGCTGAGATCCGGCCACTGCACTCCAGCCTGGGCGACAGAGCAAGACTCCGTCTCAAAAAGAAAAAAAAAGAAAAGAAAAGAGTCTTAATTGGCTCTATAGGAAGCATAGTGCTGGCATCTATTCAGCTTCTAGTGAAGGCTCAGGAAGGTTTCAATCATAGCAAAAGGCAAAGGGGGAACAGGCACGTCACATGTTGAAAGCAGCAGCAAGCGAGAGTGGGAGGAGAGCTGCCACACACTTTTGAAATGACCAGACCTCACAAGAACTCATTATCATGAACACAGCACCAAGCCATAAAGGACCCGCCGCCATGATGCAAGCACCTTCCACCAGACCCCACCTCCAGCACTGGGGATTCCAATTCAACACAAGATTTGGCAGGGACATACATTCAAACTCTTACCAGTGGACATTTTATTCTGTGCCTGGAACTTGACTAAGTATTTATATGTAGTATCTGATTTTATTTAAATCTTTGTAATGCTCCTGGGAGGTATAGTGTAATACTTATTTTCTGAGTGAGAAGCCAAAGCATGGAGAAGATTGGCAGCTTGCAAAGGACAGCACCATTTGTAGATATGGAGGATTTGAACCTTGATCTATCCAGCTTCCAAGTCAACACTTTTTTAAAATATTGAAATATAGCACAAATGCAGAAAAGTGCATAAAGCATAAATATAAAATTCCATGGACAGAGGTGGACCAAGAACACTCTGTTAGAGCAGTCTGCACTGACTTCAGGCAATAAGGGGGCATGTTCTCTGTAGAAAATTTAAAAACTAAAATTCGTCTGCTTTTAATCATCACTCTGGGTCAGAATTTCTGAGCAATGTCAATAATAGAATATTCTTCACTGAATAAAATATCCTGTGTTGATTTAAATTCTAAACAATAGTTGCTTACTACTGGGTCTTAAGTATATGTGTGTGTGTTTATGTAAAATTGGCACTATTATGTGTTCTTTAATAAACTCTGAGTTCAACATGGATGCTAATCCAGAGAACTTCCAGTTACATGGTTAGGTCCCAACACAAGGGTACAAGCTACAAACATTCTCTTAAGAGTTAAATTTATAATTGTTATGGGTTGAATTCTGTGCCACTCCCACCCAAATTCATGTTGAAGCCCTAACCCCCAGCACCTCAGAATGAGACTGTATTTGAAGACAAAGCTTTTAAAAAGGAAAGTAATTGAAAATAAGGTCGCTAAGATGCCCTTAATCCAATCTGACTGGTGTCTTGATACGAGATCAGGACACACAGGGAGACATCAGAGATGTGCACACACAGAGGAAAGACTATGTGAGAACTCGGCCAGAAGGTAGCCATCCGCAGGACAAGGAGAGGGGCCTCAGGAGAACCCAGCCCTGCTGACACCTTGATCCTAGACTTTCAGCCCTCGAAACTGTGAGAAATTAAATTTTATTGTTTAAACCACCCACTCTGTGGTATTTTGCTATGGTAGCCTTAGCAAACAAATACAGTAACGGTTTCCAATTGCATGCTTTGGGAACAGTGAGTCTCCAACACATTATATGATATTAGAAATCAGCAATAATCACACCATGACTGTAAAAATGAAGAAATAGAATTCTATTTAACTGAATTATTAAATATGACTACTTGGAGATTTTATGTATGTTAAAATGTAAAACAGTGAAACAGGGAGCCAACTGCAAAGTATAATATTAATTGAATTTTATTTTTCTGTTTTAGTTGTCTTAAAACTAAAGATAAATCCCCAAAATATGGATTATTCATTGATTATCATGATTAATAATAATAATTTCATCACCTGGAAGGAGGATTGGGAAAATCCTCTGTTATCTATTCTTGTAGCCAGATTATCTGTTCTGGTAGTCAAATATGCTAGGTATGCAACCATTCAATGAGATATCATAAAGCAAACACCTATGTAACTACCACCAAGTTTCAAAAAATAGAATGTTGATAGTCCCTTGGGTGTCTTCCTGGTGCCCCCTCCACTCTACTACCTCTCTCTCCTTCCTAAATGTAACAAATGTCTTTATTTCTATGCTAACAGTTCATCTCTTTCTCATTTTGGAGCTCATATTAATGAAAAAGTTTAGTAAATTTTTTATGTCTGGCTTATTTCATGCAGTACTGTGTATGCAAGATTCATACGCCCTGTTGTGTGTAGCAAGGTTGTTCATTTATATCACTGCATGAGATTCCAGTGTATGAATATAACACAGTCAATACCATTGATGGATACTTGAGTAATCTCTAGTTTGAAACTACTGTATAATACATATAACATACAAATAGGCATTAATCAACTCTTTCGTTATTGTTAAGGCTTTTAATCAACAGTAGGCTATTAATAGTTAAGTTTTGAGGGAGTCAAAACTTATATGTGAATTTTCAGCTGTGTTGGGCGGTTCAGTGCCCTGAATCCCTATGTTGTTCAAAGATCAACTGTATTAAACTAAGGCTGCTGTGAACATTCTTATGTATGTATCCTGTTGCACATATATATGCACTTCTATTAGAAATGGGATTACTGAACTGTAAATTATGTATTTCTTAAACTAAAGCAGTAAACAGTAAACACTTTTCCAAAGTGTTTTGGTTGCAAAAATTTACATTCCTACCAGAAGTGTATGAGAGTTCACATAGCTCCATATCCTTACCAACAATTGGTAGTGTCATTCTTTTTAGTCAGATTGACATTTTTGTGGTAGTATACTGTTACGGTTTTCATTTCTATTTCCCTGATTAACTAGTGAGGATGAACACCTTTTTGTATGATTAATGACCTTTGATTGCCCTGTTTTATGAATGGCTAATTAAATCCTTCACTTATTTTTCAGTGTGGCCTGTCTTTCTGGTATCAGAGGGAGGCGGATCGGTTAGCTCCTGCTAAAATGGTGGTAAATATGGGCCTTTCGAGTGGTAGACCATTGGATACAGGGAGCTAGAACTCAAAAACAAAATCTGGTCTGAAAGGACAACAGGCATACAGAATTCAGGCTACGGTAATTGGTAGCTTTTTAGAAACCCAGGAGAACATGGCATCTTCCTTAATCTAGCTACACATTATGTGGCAGTATCCGCCACAGCTTTCTGGCCCAGCTTGCAGTGGGTTATGCTAGAGACTCATTTAAACATAATGACACAGTAATCTCTATAAACTCCAGACAATTATCAGCATAATTTGAAGACTTTTAATAAGCCAACGTTCCATCAAAATTTATTACTCCATCAGGGCCACCCCTGTCCTGAAGGCGGACAACCAAGTAAGAGCTTGTAAAATGGCATTTTTAAACTAGAAAACCACATTAAATGTGATTTACAATGAAATTGCTGACATCAGAAGCTGAACTTTGTGCTTCCATGTAGCTTAAACCTTAAAAAAGATGTTAATGGGCTGCAAATATACCCTTTTATTTAGCTTTCAGTCATAGGATGCATCCCAGATCATTAACAGGTTTTTACCATGTATTAGAAAGGTTTTGCATGATGTCAAAAAATAAAATTAAGGCTTTCCCTGGGTGTTAAAAAGTGATTCAAATTTCTCCAATATTTCCAATTAAAGAAAATTTAAAAACGCAATCATTCTAAACTCACATTACTTTAAGCAATTTATTTTTTAGAATTGGAATTTTTTAATACAATGGAACAAAAGACTACTGTTATTATAGGAAGTAGTTTCTGTCTCTCTCCCCCCCTCCTCTCTCTCCCTTCTTTCCTCCCTCCCCCTCTGTTCCCCTTACACACATCACACACACACTCACCCATGCACAAACTATACAAGATGAATGTGAGATACATAAATTCCCAATATTATCCTAAATATAGTGACATCTTCTCTGCTTAACTATCTGTTGGAAAAATCTAAAGAAGGACTTAGAAGATCCTAAATTCAAGGATCTATTTTCATAAGAATGCTGTCAGTCTTACATAAATACTTTATAAACTTTCAATACTTCCAATTGATTTAGGGAAACTATATAAAATAAAAGTAGGCATTGTGATATATAAAACATCACCTTTTGTTGTGGTAAAAAGGCCTGGATTCAAAGGGAGCTTCATGATTTTCAAACTGAAATGACCCAAAGTAACTCATGGAAAGTGAGAATACCCATTTTTAAATATAAAATAAAGACATTTTCTGCTGTGAAGTGATGCTGTGAATATCAAATAAACTATGTTTCTCAAAATGCTTTCTCAATTGAAATGTTATACTAATCCAACTATTTCTGTCACCAATATCACGACAGGTCATCCTTTTGCTAGAATTTTTTAATAGCTCTTCGCACTTGAAAGAACCTTTAAGATTCAGCTTCTATATGACCACCTCTTTTTAGCTTTCCCTGGCACTTAAAGGGACAGTTAAGTTGCCACCTCCTTCATGTTTCCATAGCATATAAAATAATATAATTCTTGGTTCATTGTAATAGTAGTAACACAAATGTAGCAATACTGGTAGTGGTAGTGGTTGCTGTTTATTAAGTCCATCTAAGGTAATTTGTCATGTACATATTTAAGCCTCACAAACATTTGATAAGGATAGTATGTTTCTATATAACAAAATAAGTTTTAGAAAAATCAGGGTCTGCAGCTCTTAACCTCATGTAACAGTTAACTACTGCTATATAACAATCCACTGCATTTAGTGGCTTAAATAGCAGCCAGTCTCTTAGCTTATAATCCTGTTGGTTGAAAATTTTGACTAGACTTAGCTGGAAGGCTCTTGTGGTTTTAGGTGGTTGCATAAATCTACGGTAAACTGCAGCTTGTCTCGGCGGGACTACATCTGTTTTTGGAAGTTGACAGGCTGTCACTGAGCCATACTGGGTTTTCTCCACGTGTCATCCTCTGGGTGTCCAGACATGTTCACAAGATGTGGATAGAGGACTGGAATGAGCAAGAAAACGAGAATCCAAGCAAAAGAGGCAAGATTCCTGAGACGTAGACTTAGAACCAACACCCTGTTATTTCCATCACGTTCTGTGAGCTGAAGAAAAGTCACAAGACCAGCCCAGAGTCAGAATGGAAAAAGATTTGACAGTTGTAAGACAAAAAGTGTGGACACAGAGACAACATTAATTATGACCATCAGTGCAATTCATCAACCACAGCCTACATCACATTGTTCCCCTAATCTCTTACAATCCTGTTTTATGTGCCTACTAGATTGAAATCACTTTAGTAGCACAGACCAAGTAATAGGTTCCTAGCACTTAACTCCTTTCTTGGGCATTTATTTAATGCTTTAACTTTTTGTGTGCAACAGAAAGACTACAACAGTTTATCTAATTTACAAGGCTAATTGAAGGAGACACTTATAGATCCACTCATTTGACTTTTACTGAGCTAGTATGTGCTAGGCAAATCTTTTTAAAGATGACTCCTCTAAATATACGCAGAATTATAATGGTATTTATTAAAAGACTCAAAAGCATATTTCTAAGCTAAGAGTTTGTACATCTGCTTAAAGGCACATCTCTGAGCTTAGAGTTTGTATATCTGTTTAAAGGAAAATAACCTTGGGTATTGTTAAAATCCTCATAGCACAGCTATTTAAATTCTAAGACATTCGGGAAAGCTTTGTTTCACTACATTAGGCATCAATCATGAGAATCTATAAGAAAATATCAGTGAAAAGATTTACTATTTATGATATTTTGTTGCCATCTCCTATCCCAAATCAATTAATCTATATTGAAAAACTCCAAATTAGCATAATATAGTATCAGTCCATAAATGTACTTTATAAGAAATCACTTATAATCTCCAGAGCTAATGTTAAAATTCAAAGATTTAGTACTCCATTAGAGAATTATTGTTGTGGCAGACACTAATCTTTCATAATTAAAATGAATATTGAAAAGTATATAAATTTCAAACCCATTTACTGATGTTATACTGTGATACAATAAGCAGCACACATCTGGTCTTCCTTCCCAGTCCCTGACACAGGGCTCCTAAATCCCTTGTAACTTCCTGGGCGATAGGAATCTCTTTTGTTCTAACAACTTGACTCTTGGTGGGCTCCTGGATAGCTTCAGGATAGGTGCCAGTGGCCAGAAAGACCAAGCCATAATTAGAAGCTTGGACCTTTTATCCAATATCCTCATCCTTTGGGGAGAGGAGAGAAACTGCAGATTGAGTTAATAATCAATCATGCCTGTTTGATGAAGCCTCCATAAAAATCCCTAGAAGATGGAGTTCAGAGAGCTTCTGTGTTGGTGAGCACATCCACGTACCAGGAAGGTGGTGCATCACAGAAGCTCCTGAACTTGGGACCCTTCCAGACTTCTCCCTGTATAACTCCTCATCTGGCAGTTCACCTATAGTCTCTGTAATATCCTTTATAATAAACCAGTAAACATAAGCAAGTGTTTCTTCAAGTTCTGTGAGCAAAGCGCCAAACCTGAGGAGGAGGTTGTGGGGTCCTCCAGTGTGTGGACAAGTTGGACAGAGTTGTGGGTAACCTGGGGACTTATGATTGGTGTTTGAAGTTGGGGACAGCCTTGTGGCACTGAGCCTTTAACCTATGGGGTCTGCACTAAGTCCAGTTAGTGTCAGAATGGATTTGAATTTAGGACATCTAGCTGGTATTGAAGAATTGAATTGATAGATGTGGAAAAAATCCCACACATTTTGTTATGAGTGTGCATAGAAGAAAACAATTGGTTTTTCTTATACAACTGAGAACCTACTATGTACAGGATGCTGTTAGAAATATTCTGTAAGAAATGCTAGGAATGTTTTCCCAATTAAAAGATTTTTTAATCTACTAGGAGTAATAGGAGATACACAACTATAAAACGTAAATAAATAATCAGGAACCACCACATAGACACAAGGAAATTTCTGTAAGAAATAATTCACTTTGCAGACATTTCTTCCCTAATATTTGTATCTGGGCTTTATATTTAGAATGTAAACATGGCCACAGGCCTAGAAAAGGATATTGTGAGATACAAAATTAATCAAATACATGAAAACAAATTGCATCCCCCAAATCCAACTCAAAGTACTCAAAGAGCATGCAGCAAACAATCACTCAGTCAGAATCGAAATACTTTTGTCTATGGCTTAAAAAGACGAAAGTACCAAGTCGAAAAATCTTGAGGATAATTTTTGCCTTCTTCTGGGTTCACTCTTAATTTATAGTATTACAAGAAAACCCTCACTTAGTCTCCCTTTAGCCTGTATCATTTTGCTTAAAACATCACAGTCTTACCTTTCCTCTGAGGACTACTCCTAAGCCATTAAATGGAAAATAAGATTATTATTAACTTCAGAGTTTATGATAGACTTTGGCCTCTGATTTCATTATCATTCATTAGCAGCACCTCTCTCTTCACCCATGTTCTTACTGTTCCATATTTCTTGGTGCGTTTGGTGTCTGTTTCCTTGGTTTTTAACAACAGAAATGGCATTTAGTGACCTACCCTGGTGCTGACATTCAGTTACTGCCTCCATTAAAGACAGGCTAATTAGAAAGGGCCATGTGTTTGCACAGAATCAGCGAAAGAGAGTGCAAGAATCAAGGCAGGGCATTGATTATCTGCAGCTCTGAAATACAAGTTCAGCCTCACATTTGGGAAGTCTAGGTTATGATTATTGACCTGGTTATGCATTAATAGTACTTTTATATCCGAAGTCAGTGACTGCATCCATTTTAATCAGTGTTGGGTGTGTGTGTGTGTGTGCATGCATATGTGTGTGTGTTCAAATTTGAGTTCCCCTTTGAGAAGAATTTTATGTAAGTGAACACGAGAAGACTTCATTAGTGGAAAGAACCAACCAGATGAAGATCAAGGGAACATCAGATTGCTGGCTACCAGACCCCTTCATTTCATCTAATTTACCCACTTTTAAAAAAACACTAAAGGCTCTTTCACTTACATCACAAGTCTTTCTTGGAGTAAAAATGCTTGACAAGGGTTTTTCCTGTCATCTTCTCTACATAATCACCACCTACCTCATTTCTACCCTGATATTTTCTGCATCAATTCATAGAGCAAGCCTAGCCAATACCTCAAACATCTATCAGATACTAAGGGGAGCTCCACCCTTTTTGAAAGCAACTCATTCAAAACCTTACAGTACATTCCCCATGTCCTGCAAATTTCTTAACTTTTATTGCTTACGCTATCTGTGTGCTGATTCTCTCCATCTTCTTGGCCATCTGCTTGCTAAGGACCACATAATAAAATGCCACATACAAAAGAGAATTAATTAACACGTGAAAGATAAAAATGTAGAAATTAAATTAGTCTAAAGTATATACTTTTTTGAAAGGGAAAAGTTAAGCTGAATTAGGCCAGTGGTTTTAAAAGTTTAATGTTCATAAGAATCACCCAGAGAACTTGTTAAAATCCATATTCTGATTCAATAGGTATGGAACGGGTCCTAGGATTTTGCAGCTTTAGCAAGCTCCCAGGTGATGCTGAGGTTGTGCTAAACATATTTGAAGCAGCAAGGTACTAGAAGCGTTCGTGGCTTGGTCAAACAAATCAACATATTAAAGTCTACTTATTCCTCTATTCTCCATGATTTTATTGTAAACAGTCATTATACTTCAAAATGAGATACAAGAATGTTGCAATCTCTCCCCAAACTCTAGTGTGAGATTCTCGAAATTTCAAGTCTTCATAAATGATAGGAGAGCGTAAGGACCTAAATTAACATAGGGTACAGAGACAAACATTAAAATTCAATATATGAAAATATTTATCTCTTTAATTTTATTACATACATAAAAAGAAAAAGGGACAGCAGAGTAAACAGAAAAGAAATTACATCTACGTATCTTAATTAGTAATAATGACTTGCATAAAATTAGGGTCACTTATCTTTAACACATGATGACTTGCCATGTTGTTGATAATGTTTTATAATTGATGTGATGGTGATGGTGTTACTAAGGCAGGAAGGAAGGCAGGTAGAACTTCATTAGGAAGAAAAGTCCTTGAACTCTCTTTTCCCTCTAACACATGGATTTACAAGCTCTTCGGGAGCCCAGGGCTTCTTCGCTCCTCTGAATGGTAGTCTAAGTAATTCTTTCTGAAGTTCCCTTTGTACCTCTTTATAGATTGTGTCAAATTTCTGTTTGGGTGGATTTGCTAAGGCTTTATGAAAATTATGCATTTTCATAAAGTTCTTTGAATACTAGACCATTCTGAATTGATTCTCATGGAAGGCTTTCCTTCCTCATGGTGTGTTCTGATAAACCGGCCAAAATGAGTTCTGCGAGACGATTCAGCTATGTGGGTATCTCATGCCCACACACTCTGTATCATGAGCCTCTCTACTGCCCAGTACTGGGAAGTGGGCAATATGTGCTTTAAAGTTCCCATGAGTAAGGAGAATCACTTTCTGCTTTTAGCTGGCTGTTATTTCTTCAAATTTCTCCTGCCCCATTCTCTATCCTCTTCTTTCCTTCCTGAACCAAACATACCTGTATGTTAGAACAGTTGATACTGGCCCCGAAGTCCCCATGTCTTTGCCATGTTTGTTTGGTCATTTTGGTTCTCTGTTCTTCAGAGTAGATCATTTTAAATAATCCATATTTATGTTTACAGACTCATTCTTCTGTCACCTCCATTCTACTGCTAAGCCTGCATAATGAACTGTTTAATTCAGGCATTACATTTCTCAGTTTTAGAAATCACATCTTGTTCTGTTCACATACTTTTGTATTTTCTTTGACTCAGTGTATGTTTCTTTTACATCACTGAGCATAGCTTAACAGCCACTTTAAAATCCCTTTCTGCTGACTCCATCTGGGTCATCTCACAGCTGGAACCTGTTGCATTTTTTTTTTTTTTCTGTCTCAAGAATATTTTACATTTTACTGCTTCTTTGCTATTATGGGTCATATCTTAGACACTGAGAATTTTATGTTGTAGAGACTCTGGATTTTGGTAAATTACTCAAAAAATGATATTTTTGTTTGTTTGTTCACTTTAGCAGGCAATTAATTTGTATAGACCCAAACTGCAAATATCTCCTTAACAGCAGCTCAAATCTCATTTCAGCTCTTTTATCCTTAATTGAGCTTCTTGCAATCTGGCCTAGCAACCATGGTTCAAGAGTCAGCCAGAGGTTTCGGCAGAGTAAATGTGGAGTGTGGCCCTCTTTCTCTCTCTCTCTCTCTCTCTGTATATGTGTGTGTCTGTGTGTGTGGGTGCATGTGTATCTCTATTTCCATCTCTACCGTTCCCTTTTCTTCACTTTTCAGCTGCTGCATTTCTCTCACTTCTGCCCTCTGGAAAGACTATTGAAGTTTTAGCTACCCCGTGATGTACCAACTGTGGACAGCCTTCAGGTTAAAAGCTGTAAAAATGGGGAAATCATCATGTAGTGTTCTCTCAAGTGTTGACTCCCCTCCAGAACCTTACTGTTTTTATGCGCTTTCAAGTGCCTTCAGGGAGTTGTTGGTTATTTAATATTATTCCTTTATGTTTTTGTATTTTGTCCAGATAATAAGAGAGTTGGTCTTTAGGAGCTTACACAGCTATGTCAGGAGAGGAGCTTCAATAGATTATCTTTTTACATCTATTTGTTAGACAAGTCTATCCTTAATAATGCAGAAATTTAGACTAGAGTTGGGTGTTTCCCAAGTAATATATAAATTGTTTAGCATTGGCTTAGTGGTTGTGCACATAATGCAAGGTGAAAATCCAGTAACCCTTGGTATACTATTGCATAAAGAGAAAGACAAGCAGCTCAAGTGCCAAGCCTGTTTATCTAAACTCTAGAGGAAGCAGTTGGTAAAAGTAACAATGTCAGTACATCAAGGTTCCTGTACACTTTAGGAAAGCTCTTGCAAGAAAGAGATAAACTTGGGCAAAGTCTGTCCCAAACTGAATCAGCTATAAAACGCAATTTAGAAATGGAGTGATCATATAATTTATCATCCAAATCAGTTTATATTTGTGAGTGAAGAGAAATACTACCAATAATTATTCAGGACAACAAGCATAAGCAGGCAATATATAGTACAAGCTGGTGTGTATGTTTACTAACTTTGGAGAGAGAAACTTAGAGGGAGATAAAATTGTAGCACCAATCTCTTTCCTACCATTTCTTGTGATATTCTTCTGTCAGAAATGAGAGACAATCCAGTGATAAATATCAGATTAAGAAGACAGACTTCCGGGCGGTGACGGTGCCTCACGCCTGTAATCCCAGCACTTTGGGAGGCTGAGGCAGGCTATTCATTTCAGGCCAGGAGTTCAAGACCAGCCTGGGCAACATGGTGAAATTCCATCTCTACTAAAATTATAAAAGTTAGCCAGGTGTAGTGGTGCATGCCTGTAATTCCAACTACTTGGGAGACTGAGGTATGAAAATTGCCTGAACCCAGGAGGTGGAGGTTTCAGGGAGACGAAATCATGCCACTGCATTTTAGCCTGGGTGACAAAGCAAGACTCCATCTCAAAAAAGAAAACAAAAAAAAGAAGAAGACAGCCTTCTGACTCAGCCTATTTCATATATCTTCACCATGAAATTTAGAAAAGAATAGGCAATTCATGGAAGCCAATAATTTTATTTTAAATGAGTCTTTAGACCTAAGAATTATGTCCAGATGAAAGATCTTTAACTCTGATTATTTATATGTGCAACTGACTGTAAATAAATAGACCAGAAATCAACTAAAGTTTGAGAGATAATGTTGTCAAAGAGTCGTTAAGTCTGTTCTACCAAAAATTATTGTTTTCTACTAATGCAAAATTTGAGTCCCCAAACCTACACCAGGTTATGATTTCATGACATTTATAATTTAGTTTCATTCTTTGTTTGGCAATTTCATGTTCAGGATTTTGATCAAACATAATTACAGTAGTGGGCTACATCCAATTACAACTGACTTTTGAACAATGCAGGGGTGAAGAGTGTGAACCCCCACTGCACAGCCAAAAATCCATACATAACTTTTGACTACGCAAAATCGTAACTACTAATAGCCTACTGTTGACCAAAGCCTTACCAATAATTTAAACTGTCAGTTTACAGATATTTTGTATGTTATATGTATTATATACTGTATACTTACAATAAAGTAAGCTAGAAAAAAGAAAATGTTATTGAGAAAGTCGCAAGAGAAAATATATGTATTATTCATTATGGAGAAATGAATCATTATAAAGCCTCATCATCTTTGCTTTGAGTAGGCTGAGGAGAGGGAAAAAGAGGAAGAGTTGGCCTTGCTGCCTCAGGAATGACAGAGGCTAGAGAAAATCCACCTAGAAGAAGACCCATGGTTCAAACCCATGTTGTTCATAGCAAAGACAACTTAAATGCCCATTAATAGTTGACTGAATAAAGAAAATGTGGTACATCTACACCACAGAATACTATGCAGCTATAAAAGAATGAGATTATATCCTTTGCAGCAATATGGATGGAACTGGAGACCATTATCTTTAGCAAACTAATGCAGG
The DNA here is from genome assembly GCF_000951035.1 of Colobus angolensis palliatus. Lineage (NCBI taxonomy): Eukaryota > Metazoa > Chordata > Mammalia > Primates > Cercopithecidae > Colobus > Colobus angolensis. Next base: position 14,238,554 of record NW_012113141.1, on the reverse strand, counting down.
AACAGAAAACCAAATACCACATGTTCTCCCTTATAAGTAGGAGCTAAATAACAAAAACACATGAACACAAAGAGGGGATCAACAGACACTGGGCCTAATCATCAAGGGTGGACGGGGGGAGAGGATCAGAAAAAAATATGTATGGTGTACTATGCTTAGTACCTGGGTGGCGAAATAATCTGTACACCAAACCATTGTGACACAAGCTGACCTATATAACAAACCTGCACATGTTCCCCTGAACCTAAAAGTAAAAAATAATAATAATAACCCATCTAGAGATAAAAGATAAATATCAAAAAAGAGAGAAATACCAAGCCCAACTCTTGCACTGCTTCTGTAAACATTTACTGAGCACCTAATGTATGCCAGGAACTATATCAAATGTGGAGATGCAGAGAGTAATAAAATGCAATCCATACCCTTGCCAAACAAACAAACAAAAATGCTGCTCTAGGGTCAACTGTAGTTAGAATGGGGGTTTTCTTTTATGGCAAAAGATAAGACTTCTGAACAATTTTATTCTGTTAGTCATGGACATTTGCTTCTTTCCTTAAAGTTCTATTTCTTTTTTCAACTGCTTGCACTTTTGAGGGTAATGAGGACAATGCCATAATTAATTTACATTAAAATGGCTGAGTTTTCTTTACTGTCTGATCTATGAGACAATTTTTTTCTTTGATTGTAATGCATACACAAGCATTTCCAATAAAGAGTTAAAACATTTAACATTTTCCTTATCTATACAATATAACCAGCACTTCCAGAAATCCAGAAAAGAGGCATTCAGTCTCTCTACATTCATCTCCCTATAGCTTGGAATATTAATGAAATCTTTTGGTTAGTTTGGAAGAGTACCCAGAAATTGATCACATTCCCATAGCTGTCTGAACAGGTTTCACTATGTTGTGAATCTGACAAAGAAGGCATAAGGCATATTCGTGGATAGTCCTAATAAATTTATATAAAATTTGAGGCAAACCAATGTATTCCATTTTGAAGGATCATCCTTCTTTCATTCACCCAAGATGGAGAACTTGTGAATAAAAATAGGAAGAAGAGCTACCACTCTTCTAACCAGTGCTCATCAAAGTGCTTGCATATGGAAAATTTCCACAATGTTTGTTCTCATATTTGATATTGATCTCTTATATTTTCCTGTCAGGAAAGCAAAGCATAGACAGGTACAGCACACACATGAGCGTGCGCACGCACACACACACACACACACACACACACACTTTTTTAAATTAAAAAACAAACTATGTTTCAAATAAGAAAACAAAAAGCAAAAGACCACTGCTTGAGCTACAGAATCAGCCAATGTATCCACTTCAGAGAAGCTAGTATTAATTTCTTTTTACTTTTGGCCCAAATTCCTTTTAGTTATGTTGTTATTATATAGGAACAGATGATACTTCCTATTAATATAGGAATGCAGCATTGATAATCTGTAAAACAGAAGAAAACACTTTAATCTTTCCAATGGGAGACATATTAGGGACCATAAAACATAGAACATATAATAATTTAGACAGAATTTTATACAAGTAACTGACATTAGCAATGAAAGGCAAAACAGTAACAAGTAGAAGTTTTGAGTTTTTCTTTTCCAAATAACTTTTATATAATTCTTTAGTTCCATGGGCTCTAGAACAACTGTTTATCTTTTAATATAGGTGGATTAGCATTGAGATGAATTTTAAGGCCTTTAAATACAGATATTTATAAAAGCCAAACTTATAAAAGATAACTGAGAATGTCAATAAAGTTAGCCATAATTAGTATCAAGGAAAGTCTCCAAGACTTTTTAACTTAACCTCAAATTTTGCAAGTACATACTTTTACAATAATGTCATGGTTTCAGAGAATTAACTCACAAAAAAATGTAATTGTTGGACAAAGGGCACAAAGTTTCAGTTATACAGGATGAATAAGTTCTGGAAATTTAATGAATAGCATGGTGACTATAATAAAATTATCTACTGCATACTTAAAATTTACTAAGACAGTAGATCTTAATTGTTCTCACCACAGAGACAAAATAGTAACTAGGTAAAGTAATGAATATGTTACTTAGCTTGATTGTAGTAATTATTTTACAATATATATGTATATCAAAACATTACATTTTACCCCTTAAAATTATACAAATTTTTGTCAATTATAATTCAATAAAGCTAGAAGAAAAAATAATTTAATTCATGTTATTAACATATATCAGGCCTTAATTTCATGTGTAAATTGCCTTTAAATAGATATTATGGCCTTTATAAGTAATTCTCTGTCAGTTTTAACCCATGATCTAGGTTTCCCACCAATCCTGAGCTCCAGACTTTTGTATCCTACTGCATACTCCGCATCTTTATCTGGATGTCTAGTGGGCATCTCAAATTAACTTTGCCAAATAAAAACTCTTGGATATCCTCACCCTAACCTGAAATTTGTTCCTTTCAGTGTCCCCTGCCATGGCAGTGTTCAGCTAATCTTCTTGGCTCAAACTTTCAACATATAGGATGCCCTATACGGCTCCCATTTTAAGCCAAGCCACTACCATCCATCAACTGAACTAGTGCCAGTTGCTTCATAACTGCACTGCTGCGCTCATGTTTACATCTCTGCAGGCAACTTTCCTTAAACAAACAAAGCAAACATTTTACAATTCTGCCATGGTCAAAAAAAGAAAAAAATCTAATACCCTCTTTATTGCCCACAAGATACCAAATCCTGTGGCTCCTGCCTCAGAGGTTCATCTCAGTCTGTTTCCTGTGTCCACTCTGTGACCATAGATGGAGGCCATTCAAAATTTTGTTTGGATGTTGACACTGATAGCACTACACACAGAACAAGAAGGTATCAGAAGATTTGTTACTTACACAGCGAAGGCTTCTGGTGAGATCAGGACAGGTTTCCCAATCTGAACCAAAAATGGCTCGAGGGAACAAACAAAGAAAACTAGTGGGGTTTTATGGTGGTTAGGGTATGGGCCAGGCTGAGGGTTCCATGTGTAATCAGGGGCTTGCCTGGTTTGAAACTTCCACTCAAAGACATTGTATATAGTGTTATCTCTGCCTGGAATATTTCCCCATATGAAAATGAATACTGTAGGTTTTTCCAGACATATGAAGTGGTGGAAGGAGGCAAGGGCATGGAAGGTATTTCCCAGGGTGTATTGTAATAATAGGCCATAGAATCCAGGTGAACAAGTGGCAGCAAAATAAAGCCAGAGGATTTTAAGAAGTTGTGAGAAAGTCGTGGAGTCATCGCTTACAGGTTTCCATGAGGCTAAAGTGAACAGTAGCAAATTAGATGAAAAAATAGAAATGTAAACCCCAGGATGAGGCTGTTAAAAAAAAAAAAAAAACTGAAATGCAATGAGAAATTTTGATGGGGTTGAGGAAGCCAGGGTTCAAAGAGACTTAATCTAAATTTTTAGGTATTTCCTCTTTCAGACCATGTAGCCACTGACAATCAAGGCACCAGTTGGGATAGAGAGAAACGTTGTAAGCAGAACGTTAAAGTTTTCAGTTAATGAAGAAGGTCGATAAGAATGTTTGTCATCAAATAGAGAAAAAAGAGAGTTATGTAGACAGATGTATGTGCTTCAGTCTAGATGCAATTGTCACCAGAGACCCTAAATTGTTTCAGAAAATGTTGATGGACCCAATTAGAATGGAGCTTTTAAAAACCAGCAGATTAGTGGATATATTTCTAGAAAACTGTACACATTTTTAAAACTAGACTTGAGAGGTTATAATATACTATCATCTCATTGCAGGGTACTAAAAATTATTGCCAAGACTCAGGTTCTCTGAGAAGAGGAGAAAATGAGAATCAATTTATAGTAAAGGGACGGAGGCCCAAAGATTAAGAGACCTGGAAAAGGTCACTCAGATAGCAAAGGCTGAAAGGGGAAAAATATCACCTCCTGCCTCTAAGTTTCTATGATAGCGCTGGCTTTCTCCCCACCCCCACCCTTACCTTCACAACTATCAGCTTGTTATAGCAGGCCAGTTTTGAGTCAGATGAGCAAACATCACAGTTCTACCTGCTTTTAAATGTTTTCAGTTGTAAAAATACCACCCTACAAAAAAGGTATATTCTTTAATCATAATAACAAAATATTTTATTTGCCCTTAGCTGAACTTACTAGAACATGTCAATACCTTTGAAACTCAGTATCTATCTCTCCCCAGCTGCATCCTCTACCGTCTTCCACCAAGGTAGATACTTCCCAAATTTCTGCTAACTAATCAGTTCTGTATTTATACAGTTTTATCATATGTGAAAGTATCCTGAGTATTACATTGTTTATTTTTCCTTATTCAGATCTTCTTATAAATAAAACCACTCTATGCGTCTCATCTAATTGAGAGTATTTTTTTTCACTTTATATGATGTTTTGAGATTCATCCATATTGGTTCACGTTACTGTGGTTCATTCATTTTCACTGTTGTAAAAAAATACAATTGAATAAGCAGAACATAACTTTTATACGCATATATATACATTTTTACTGCTGATGACCACATTTGTGTTGTACTTTGCTTTTATTATTACCAAGAATGTTGATACAGATATGTGTGGACAGACAGGTGGATACAAATATAGATATAGATATACAGATATAGCCTGGAGCAGATGTGCAATATTTTTCTATGTTAGGAAAATCCTGAGTCATAGATTATCTGCCACTAAGATGTCCATATTGACTTGTATAAATATTTTAACTTAAGTAAAAAAATTTCTTGCAGAAAAACAGTACCTTTAAAGTTCATCATAAAAAGATAGCCTATATGTAACTGGCATATAGTCTAGTACCTAGTGGTTAGAGGCCCACAATAAACATTCCACACCCAAGGCACATTTTCTTTTACTAGTATTTGAATTCATTTTACTTAAACAAATTATTGCATAAAGCAGATATTTAGTAAGACTACTGAACTGAATAAAATCATGAATCATATAGCTACAAACATTTCATCTTACACCCTATTTCTCTTCTAACCTATACAGATTATGAACCAGTCCATGTCAAACTACAGGTTGAACTTCTCAATGAAAGATTGCAATTATGGGCTACTGAGCTCCAGCGGGAGAAATAACAAGGTTTGCCATGATCCAAACATAATTTCCCTCAGTTGGCTTCTCAAAAGATAACCTTCAATTCTCTCAGGAAAGAAACTGTCCTAAAAGTTCTGCAATAGAGCTGAGAATTTACACATGGGTTTGTTAATGCTTTCACTCTCAGCTCTGGATATCAGAATTCCAAATCCCAGGTTATCTCTCTAGACATATAAATATGACTTTTCTATTCATTAGGGAAGCAAAGGAGGGAAAAGGTGAACTCTAAATTGACTCTGTTTAATGCGCTGTCATCTAAAAACTGTGAGTGAAGAGGTAAACTCCCACAAGTCAGCATCAAATGAATGGACAGCAGTAGCTGGTAAAAGATTACAAGCAATTTGCACGAGATTTATAGTAAGCTACTGAACTACAACATGACAGAGGCTGAAAGTGAAATTAAGTAAGGCTGTACATCAAGGAAGATTTTGTTTTCAGCAGCTATGAACTTTAAGATGATTAACAAGACACAAAGTGTAGATTCTAGGGGATCTTTTGAATACTCTAGGGAAGACAGAGTTATGAACAAGCAGAAGGTCGAACAGTTAAAACTGGAGGGGGTGGGGGTACAGAAAGTTAAGTGGCAATGTGTATTAGACAAATTGATTCAGTTATAAAACCGATGGCCATAACTTGACCGAGTTCTTTGTCTGATCCCCAAGATCGCGCTCGTATCATTTCATCTTTCTGCCCAGGATAGAGAATGAAGCCTAACTCAAGAGCAGGACTCAGCCTCCTGTTCTTCCACATCACTCCCCACACCTTGCCTGACACGTGCCTACATAGTGCCATGCCTTGCCTTGCACAGATGAACCCTGTCATCCCCCACTGAACCCCAGCAGTATGCATCACATATAAGCGTTAGCAACTTCCTGGATGCCAATTCCCTGGCTGTTATTCAAGCCATATCTCTGTGTTTGGTCTCTTTCCCAGCACATTCCATTCTCCTGAAATAAGACTTCCTAATACTCAATACGAACTGCTTTCAGGTGGTCGGCTTCACTTGCCAACAAGGCATCCTCCAAGCACTTCCACTGGGTCTAGTCCCCTTTTTCTCATCCAACTCACATGAAGGGGCTCAAGCTTTACATTTTAGCTCTTCCCCGTCTCCTTTATCCCATTGCAGTTTACTGAGCAATCTGGATATGTAGCACATGCTATTTCTGGCCAAGGCCTTGAATCAAATTGCCTGTTTACCCACCACTGCAAGTATAAAAATAGTCTTCAGGTACCCTGCTTGTATTAGACCATGGCTTTCTGTATTTTATTCAGGCAACTAAATCTATAATCCATATACAGAAAGACTTGCCAATCAATGGAGCAGTCAAGCCAAACAACCTAGGTGATTGTTAGTGAGAAAAAATATTCTACATTTCCAAACCAAAGGAAATCATCCTTACAGCATTCCAAGACAAGCTCTCTAAGTTCACATGGAGCCCAGCCTAGCCCTGTGCTCCTTCTCTTCTGAGTTTTAAAGTACTCACATCTACCCTCTGAAGTCCCAACTACCTCCAAGAACCATACCCTGAAACAGGAACAAATAACTCATTCCTAGTTCCCTGAATCTCTTCTTTGTGCAGAGCCGATGCTCCCACAGCTAGTCACCCTGACCTACTGAGGCTGAGTGCAGCTATTCTTTCAGACCTGGAATGAGGAGGAAATAAACTGTTCAGATCTTGTCTTAATATTGCTTGTTTTAAAAGATTCCAGAAGGGTGTTAGATGGGATTTACCCAGTCAGTAATGATCTAGAAACACCTCTACCTGTGCCTGCCTCCCCATCACCAGAGACACAGTCTTCTATTCATTTGGGCCTCTGAATCTCAGTCTATTCCACTGATCAGCATTTCTAAATATATGATCTCTGTACCATCTCATTCAGAATCAGCTGACAAACTGTTAGATTGCAGATTCTCAGGTTCTACCCCCACAGACTGATTCAGACACTCTGGAGCTGGACTTCACATATCTGCACTGTTAAAAGAATCTTCAAGGAATTCTAGCACACTCTAACTGTTTGGAGCCACTTCCCAGACCCATCAGGAGGAACCACAGCCAAGTACTGTGCAGCAGAGGTCTGACACTGAGTGGTACTACAAGTCAGAAGGCTGGGGAACAATCATTCATGCTTTAGACCTCTAAGAGCCTAGCAGAAAACAGTGTGTCTTCCAAGGAGGCTTGAGAAACACCCTAAAATATAACATTGGGGTCCTGTCTAGACTGCAATGGGAACATGTGCTAGAGTGCCCAGACAGATCCAGACTTTACCATGGATGTCTATGTAAGGAAGGAAGAGCCTGAGCAGGGACTCACAGGCAGTCAGTGCTCCCCTGAGAGAACAAGATGCTGCCCTTGGAGGGCCATGTGCATCCCTTCAAAGGACCAGCCTTGACTTCCAAATGCATACCGCCTGACATGTCCAGCCAGGCAAATAAACTGTGCTGAGTGTAAAGTGTCTTCCCTAAAGCTCGATCCATGTTCTGATTCAGAAACTCAAAGGGATAAGTGAGAAAATGGCAGATATGAGGCAGGAATAACTTGCAGCTAGCTCCCACTTGGACAGACAGAGCAGCATGTGGAGACCCACATCATAAACTTTTGCTCCAAGAGCTATCACAGGAACATACCAAGAAAGCTGAGAGAATCCACAGACCCTTTGAAGGAGGTGGATTGCCGCTGTAGGCTCCAAGGGACAGCTTAGGAACTGTGAGTTGGCTTGCTTTCTCAGCTGGGAGACTTGTAACCTGGGGCAAGTTCTCAGCCCTACTCACTGGCTGCCTGGGAAAAAACTCAGTACTGTTGGGAGGCACTGTGGGAGTGAGACCAGCCTTTCGGGCTGTGGGTTGCATGGGAGCTGGGCGAGACCTGTGGCTGCCAACTTTCCCCCACTTCCCTGGTGACCTGTGTGACAGAGCAGAGGCATAATCCTCCAGGGAACATAACTCCATTGGACTAGGAACCACACCACCATCTCACACAACAGCTGCAGCAAGCCCCACCCAAGAAGAGTCAGACATGCCTAACCCTGCCCCCACCTAATGGTCTTTCTCTACCCACCCTGGTAGCTGAAGACAAAGGACATAATCTCTTGGGAGCTCTGTGGCCCCACCCACAACTTGCACCTCCCTATACTACCACAGCTGATGCAATCTTGAAAGTGCCACCTCCTGGGTGAAGGCCAACCAATACAAAACCAGTGCACTTAACAAAAATACAACCAAAGACCCTCAGAGAGTCTACTTCACTCCCCTGCTACCTTCTCCAGAGCAGGTGCTGCTATCCACAGCTGAGAGACCTGAAGATGGATCACATCACTGGGCTCTTTGCAAACACTGCCTAATACTATTCCAGAGCCCAGTAGCTCCACTGGGTGGCTAGATTCAGAAGAGAAATAACAGTCACTGCAATTCTACTCTGAGAAAGTCCCATCCCCAGGGGAAAGGGGAGCACAACACATCAAGAAAGCATCCTGTGCGACAAAAGAATCTGAACAGAAGCCTTGAGCGCCGAATCTTCCCTCTGATATAGTCTACCCAAATGAGAAGGAACCAAAAAAACAATTCCGGTAATATGACGAAACAAGACTCTTTAACAACCCCAAAAGATCATACTAGTTAACCAGAAATGGATCCAAACCAAGACAACATCTCTGAATTGCCAGAAAAAGAAGTCAGAAAGTCAACTGTTAAGCCAATCAAGGAGACACCAGAGAAAGGTGTACACCAGAGAAGTCCAACTTAAATAAATCAAAAAAAAGATATAGAATATGCATGGAAAAATCTTAGTGAAATAGCATAAATTAAAAACAACTACAACTTCTGGAAATGAAGGACTCACTTAGAGAATTGTAAAATGCACTGGAAGTTCTCAGCAGTAGAATCAAAATAGTAGAAGAAAGAATTTCAGAGCCTCCAAGAAGTCTGGGAACAGAACCTCCAAGAAGTTTGGGATTATGTTAAACTACCAAACCTAAGAATAATATCTTCATCCAAGGAAGAAGATAAATCTAAAAGTTTGAAAGATATATTTGAGGGAACAATTGAGGGAAACCTCCCTGGCCTTGCTAGAGATCTAAACATCCAAATACAAGAAGTTCAAAGAACACCTGGGAAATTAATCACAAAATTAATTCATATATAATATCCCTCTTTGTCTTTTAAAACTGCTCTTGCTTTAAAGTTCGTTTCATCTGATATAAAAATAGCTATTCCTGCTTGCTTACATCACATAGTCATGAGTCAAGATGCAGAAAAGAATCTTAAAAGCTGTGAGGCAAAAGCATCAGGTAACCTATAAATGAAAATCTGTTAGAGTAACAGCAGATTTCTCAGCAGAAACCCGATAAGCTAGAAGGGATAGGGATCCTATCTTTAGCCTCTTTAAACAAAAGAATTATGAGTCAAGAATTTTGTATCCAGCAAAACTAAACTTTACAAATGAAGAAAAGATAGTCTTTTCCAGAAAAACAAATGCTAAACAAATTTGCCACTACCAAGCCAGCACTACGAGAACTGCTAAAATGGATGCTAAATCTTGAAATAAATCCTTGAAATACACCAAAATAGAATCTCCTTAAAGCAAAAATATCACAGGACCTATAAAACAACAAAACAATGAAAAACACCAAGGTATTCAGGCAACAAATAGCATGAAGAATTGGCAAGTACATCACATCTCAATACTAACACTGAATGTAAATGGCCTTAATGTTCCACTTAAAAGATACAGAATGGAAGAATGAATAAGAATTCACCAACCAAGTACCTGCTGCCTTCAAGAGATTCACCTAACACATAAGGACTCACATAAACTTAAGGTAAAGGGGTGGAAAAAGATATTCCATGCAAATGAACACCAAAAGTAAGCAGGAATAGCTATTTTTATATCAGACAAAACAAACTTTAAAGCAAGAGCAGTTTTAAAAGACAAAGAGGGACGTTATATAATGATAAAAGGTCTAGTCCAACAGGAAAATATCACAATCCTAAATCTATAGGCACCTAACATGGGAACTCCCAAATTTATAAAACAATTACTACTATACCTTAGAAATGAGATAGTCCAGGTATGGTGGCTCATGCCTGTAATCCCAGAACTGTAGGAGGCCAAGGTGGGCAGATCACCTGAGGTCAGGAGTTCAAGACCAGCCTGGCCAATATGGTGAAACCCTGCCTCTATGAAAAATACAAAAATTAGCTGGGTGTGGTAGCACACACCTGTAATCCCACCTACTTGGGAGGCTGAAGGAGAATTGTTTGAACCCGAAAGGCAGAGGTTGCAGTGAGCTGAGATCGTGCCACTGCACTCCAGCTTGGGTGACAGAGTGAGACTCCCTCAAAAAAAAAAAAAAAGAAAAGAAAAGAAAAAGAAAAAGTAAAAATAAATAAAAAAACAAGAAAAAAAAAAAGATAGACAGCAACACAATAATAGTGGGGGACTTCAATACTCCACTGACAGCACTAGACAGGTTATCAAACAGAAAGTCAACAAAGAAACAATGGATTTAAACTATACCTTGGAACAAACAGACTTAACAGATATATACAGAACATTTCATCCAACAACTGCAGAATACACATTCTTCTCAGCACATGGAATGCTCTCCAAAATAAACCATATGATAGGCCACAATACAAGTCTCAAAAGGTTTAAGAAAATCAAAATTATATCAAGTACTCTCTCAGACGACAGTGGAATGAAATTGGAAATCAGCTCCACAAAGAACCTTCGAAATCACGCAAATACATGGAAATTAACCTCCTCCTGAATGATCATTGAGTCAAAAATGAAATCAAGATGAAAATTTAAAAATTATTTGAACTGAACTGAATGATAATAGTGACAAAACCTATCAAAACCTCTGGGATACAGCAAAGGTGGTGATAAAAGCAAAGTTCATAGCATTAAATGCCTACATCAAAAAGTCTGAAAGAACAGAAAGAGACAACATAAGGTCACAACTAAAAGAACTAGAGGAACAAGAACAAACCAAACTCAAACCCAGCAGAAGAAAAGAAATAACCAAACTCAGATCAGAACTAAATGAAATTGAAACAAATAACAACAAAAATACAAAAGATAAATGAAACAAAAATCTGGTTCTTTGAAAAGATAAATAAAATTGATAGGCCATTAGCGAGACTAACCAAGAAAAGAAGAGAGAAGATCCAAATAAGCACTATTAGAAATAAAACGGAGATATTACAACTGATACCACAGAATTACAAAAGGTCACTCAAAGCTACTATGAACACCTTTACATGCAGAAACTAGAAAACCTAGAGGAGATGAATAAATTCCTGGAAATATACAACTCTCCTAGATTAAACAAAGAAGAAATAGAAACTCCGAATAGACTGACATGGTAATTAAACAAGCAGACAGACTGAAATGGTCATTAAAAAGTCACCAACAACAACAAAAAAAAGGTCCAGGACCAGACGGATTCACAGCTGAGTTCTACCAGACATTCAAAGAAGAATAAGAAGAATAGGTGCCAATCCTATTGACACTATTCCAAAAAAGAAAAAAAAGGAACCCTTCCCAAATCATTTTACTGAAGCCAGTGTAACCCCAATACCAAAACCAGGAACAGGAAAGGACATAACAAAAAAAAGAAAACTACAGGCCAATATCCCTGATGAACATAGATGGAAAAATTCTCAACAAAATACTAGCTAACCAAATCCAACAGCATATCAAAAAGATAACTCTCCATGATTAATGGGTTTCATACCAGGGATACAGGAATGGTTTAACACATGCAAGTCAATAAATGTGATATGCTACATAAACAAAATTAAAAACAAAAAATCACATGATCATTTCAATAGATGCAGAAAAAGAATTTGACAAAATCCAGCATCACTTTATGATTAAAACCTTCAGCAAAATCGGCATAGAAGGGACATACCTTAAGGTAATAAAAGCCATCTATGACAAACCCACAGCCAACATTATACTGAATGAGGAAAAGTTGAAAGCATTTTCCCTGAGAACTAGAACAACACAAGGATGTCCACTTTCACTACTTCTATTCAACATAGTACTGGAAGTCCTATCCAGAGGAATCAGAAAAGAGAAATAAATAAAGGGCATCTGAATCAGTAGAGAGGAAGTCAAACTGTCGCTGTTGGCTGATTACATGATCATATACCTAGAAAACTCATCCAAAAAGCTCCTAGAACTGGTAAGTGAATTCAGCAGTTTCAGGATACAAAATTAATGTACACAAACTACTATCTCTGCTATACACCAACAGTGATCAAGTTGAGAATCAAATCAAGAACTCAACCCCTTTTACAATAGCTGCAAAAAAAAAAAAAAAAAATACTTTGGAATATACTTAACCACAAACGTGAAAGATCTCTACAAGGAAAACTACAAAACACTGCTGGATGAAATCAGAGACGAAACAAACTAATGGAAACACATCTCATGCTCATGGATGTGCAGACTCAACATTGTGAAAATAACCATACTGCCAAAAGCAATCTACAAATTCAATGCAATTGCCATCAAAATATCACCATCGTTCTTCACAGAATTAGAAAAAGAAATCCTAAAATTCATATGGAACCAAAAAAGAGCCTGCATAGCCAAAGCAAGACTCAGCAAAAAGGACCAATCTGGGGGCATTACATTACCCAACTTCAAACTATACTATAATGCTATACAAAAGAGCATGTTACTGATATAAAAACAGGCATATAGACCAATGGAACAGAATAGAGAACTCAGAAATAAAGCCAAATTCTTACAGACAACTGATCTTCAACAAAGCAAACAAAAACGTAAAGTGGGGAAAGGATACCCTGTTCAACAAATGGTGCTGGGATAATTGGCAAGCCACATGTTGAAGAATGAAACTGAATCCTCATCTGTCAATTTATACAAAAGTCAACTTAAGATGGATCAAAGACTTACACCAAAGATCTGAAGACATTAAAATTTGAGAAGATAACATTGAAAAAACCCTTCTAAACATTGGCTTAGGCAAAGACTTCATGATCAAGAATCCAAAAGCAAACACGACAAAAAAAAAGATAAATAGGTAAGACTTAATTAAACTATGAAGCTTCTGTACAACAAAAGAAATCAGCAGAGCAAACAGACAACCCATAGTGTGGGAGAAAATCTTCTCAATCTATACATTTGACAAATGACTAATATCCAGAATTCACAAAGAACTCAAACAAATCACCAAAAAAAAAAAAAAACTATTTTCATCTAAAAGTGGGCTAAGGACATGAATGGACAAGTCTCAAAAGAAGGTATACAAATGGCCAAGAAACATGAAAATAATGCTTAACATCACTAACGATCAGGGAAATGTAAATCAAAACCACAATGCAACACCACCTTACTCCTAACAAGAATAGCCATAATCAAAAAATCAAAAAATAATAGACGTTGGCATGAATGTCATGAAAAAGGAACACTTTTACATTATTAGTGGGAATGTAAACTAGTACAACCACTATGGAAAACTGTGGAGATTCCTTGAAGACCTAAAAGTAGATCTACCATTTGATCCAGCAATCCTACTCCTAAGTATCTACCCAGAGGAAAAGAAGTCATTATACTGAAAAAGATAAACATGTGTGTGCACAATTCACAGTTGGAAAAATATGGAACCAGCCCAAATGCCAATCAATCAATAAGTGGATAAAGAAAGCATGGTGTGGGTGTGTGTGTGTGTGTGTGTGAGTGTGTGTGTGTGTATAAATACTACTCAGCCATAAAAAGGAATGAAATTAGGGCATTTGCAACAACATAGATGGAATCAGAGACCATTATTCTAAGTGCGGCAACTCAGGAATGGAAAATCAAACATTGTATAGTCTCATTCATAAGTGGAAGGTAAGCTTAGGCAAAGGCCTAAGAATAATATAATGGACTTTGGAGACTTGAGGAAAAGGATGGGAGGAGGTGAGGGATAAAAGACTACACATTGGGTACAGTGTACGTTGCTCAGGTAATGGATGCACCAAAATCTAAGAAATGACCACTTAAAACTTATTCATGTAACCAACCACCACCTGTTCCCCAAAAACCTATTGAAATAATAAAAAAAGAAACTCAAAGTGTCTTTAAGAATCAGAGACCTCTTAAATTTTCTGGAAAAAAGAATGATGGCTCCTGTAATAAATTTATGCATCTGAGCCAATGGATTGTGTCTCTAATGCACACCCTAAGTAGAAGCGAGTCTGCAGATGTTCTTCAGACTTGGTCATAGTTGTGAAGATCCCAGGCTCAACTGGGAACACTGGAGTCTATCCTGCAGAGACCAGATCTCATGGGACTTCAAGTGGCTCTATGCAAACAAAATGTCTGCTTTGTGGAGTCATGACCTTGCCAGGGTACCACCTGAAAGCCTGGAGCTAAGGAGTCTTCCCTACTGGTGAGGGAAACCAAACAGTACAAATTGTTATGTCATGAAGGGAATTAGATAGTAAAGACATTAAATAGCCTTCCCCAGAGGGCTGAGCAAATCAGAAAGGAGCCATGTGGAACTTACTCCCCTGTCAATGTAGACTGAAAGGAAGCCTATATGATTAAATAGCATCCCTGGACTCAAATGGCCCATGGAGAGAGTTCTGAACATCATAAAAGCCGGGAAGGATAGACAGCAAAAGTGACAAATATCTGAGGGTTCCATGATTTATCTATAAAGACATTTTCTGGGCCTCAAAAACACAATATCAACATTTTATGCATGGGAGTAGAAAGAATGACATTTCATGTGTAGGAGACAATGCACAATAAGTATACATGTTAAAGGGTGTAAGGACTTACCAAGGAGTCCAAGAAGCTTAGAAGTTCAAAATATGTACTTCATGTTATGGCAACAGTTTAAGAAAATGTCTGCAGCCAAATATACAGTGAGGTTTAGGGGTGCAGTGACAGTGAAAAGACTGAGGACCAGGTAGTGGGATTCAAGAGAAAGGCTGAAAGAGACTGGAGGATGGTAAGCTCCAGTGATAGAAAATGTTCTGGGTGGGGTAGAACTAAAGTTCACTATGAATATATGTATCTTAGAATAAAGGATTTTGAGTGTCAAAGGGACTCAAGAAAGACATGTCAATAATAATTCCAAGTAGTGTGAGCAACAGAATGGACTGTTAGTGTCATTTACTTACATTTGCAAAACCAATACTAATTGAGTTCCTAGTATATACCAGGCACAGTACTTGCGGTATATATTTAAATGCATATATACACAAACACGCACACACACATATATCAATCATACCACATATAGCATATCACATGCATATATAATCCATGCTTTCATTGTACTAATCGAATTTATCCAAAAGTAACTAATAAATTCAATATTTGCTTTCTAAGGCCTGTTAATATTCAAATATTATTTGTTTTTAATAGTAAGTAGTTATAATTCAAATATTTCTATTAAAATCAAGAGTCAGCAACCTGTGGACCATGGGTCCGTTCTAGCTCACTACATATATTTGTAATTAAAGATTCACTGGAACATGACCAAGCCCCATTGTTTACTTCCTGCCTATGGCTGTCTTCTACAATCAGGAAACAACAGCCCGGTCAAATAGTTATGAAAGAGACCATGTGACTGGTACAGTCTAACAAATTTACTATCTGACCCTTTACAGAAAATGTTTGTCTATGCCTTGTCTAAATCTCTATCAAGAAGCTAAACAGATACATTTATTAATACAATTAAGTCTGATGACACCTTTCATACTTATGATAGCCTCTCTTCCTTCACCTCCTAGATAGGTTCCAGCTTTATGTCCTGCTGTAGACTACCTTACCTCCTACTTTCGCCCTTGGGTAGGAGGTAGGGGATATTGTCTCTGCTAAGCCTGGCAACAGAGTGGGACATAATTACACCCATTTCTGGGACATGAGGACTTTCCTTTTAAAAATTCCAAGCTAAATACTGAGAGAATATACACAAGAAATGGCAAAAGTAAGAAAAAAGAAAGTTCCAAAATTTAAGACATATATTCCTCAGAAAACATATACTTAGGTTTGTAGAAATATGGAAAACCAAACAGAGCCTTCTAGATTGGGTAACTCTGTGAACACAGAAGCTGAACTGGCTCTGATCTCTAACATATTTAGATGAATAGGAAAAAAAAATATGAAATAAATTGTCAAAACCCCTAAACTGAAAGAAGGATCCCACTCACATATGAGAAATTTTAAGAGATAATTTTCCTAGGTAAAAGACAAGTAGAGCCATAACTACAGCAAAAACTAAATAAGCAACTTTCTTATTGGAGAACAATATGAAACTGTGTTTTGGAGAACAATGTGAAACTGTGTTACAGAGAATTAGCAGTTACCATCCAACTGGAGAGAATTATATGCATGATGTGGGAGGCCACAGAAAACAAGTCTCACTCCCCTGGCATACCCTTCTATTGCCAAAAATCAAGAGCCCTGAAAAATAGAGTTGGTAGCCGTGGGCATCCCCCAAAATGAGTCTGGTACCTGCACTTAAGATGCTGAGTGTGGTTTAGCGTGAGTTCCTTGCTATGAAGAAGAGAGGAGAGAAGTGGCTCTGTATGATTAGAAAGAGGACTGGTGCCAGAAACATACAGTATCTCTAAAATGGAGGCAGGACACAATAAAGCCTGGACATAGAAAGCTGCACCTTTAGCAGCCACGTCAACAAACACAGAGGGAAAATTGTGCCAGGATAAGGATTTCAGACGGGACCTGCATTTAGCCCCAACTTATTTTTCCCTCCATTGAGAATACCGACTCAGAGTCACAAAAAAAGGAAATTAGAACATATCTAGTTGATAATGGAGGAAAGAAAGTAGAACGAAAAAAATACATATATTGAAAAATAAACCTTGGCAGGGAGCAGTGGTTCATGCCTGTAATCCCAGCACTTTGGGACACCGAGGCGGGCGGATCACAATGTCAAGAGATGGAGACTATCCTGGTCAACATGTTGAAACCCTCTCTCTACTAAAAATACAAAAATTATCTGGGCATGGTGGCGGGTGCCTATAATCCCAGCTGCTGGGGAGGCTGAGGCAGGAGAATCGCTTAAACCAGGGAGTCAGCTTGCAGTGAGCCAAGATCACACCACTGAACTCTAGCCTGGCAACAGAGCAAGACTCCGTCTCAAAAACAAAAACAAAAACAAAAAACCTTACTTTGTTTAATGCAAAAGAAAACTTTCAACAAAAGTTTATGGCAAGATTATTTAAAATAGGAATAATCACCAAAGCAGAAAAATATTGCATGAAAGAAAGTGATTTCTAGACAGATTTAAACTAGAAATATGTTCTAGTTCATATCTATTTTGTGTTTGAAGTTAAAAAAAAAAAACAGCAAAAATGGACTCAACAAAATAAATGAAGATTAACTGATAAATCAGCAAATCAGCAGATTCCAAAAAAAGGAACTGAGAGAGGCAAGCTAAAGGAAGGAAACTGAATGTAATAACGAAAGAATATGAAGAATTTAAAATGAAGTAACAGGATTAAAACCTTAACTGAGAAAAGAAAAAAGGTAGTTGGCACAGCAGAATATATCAGTTCACAGGTCTAGAGAACATATTAGAGGACATAGTCTGTAATTAGGGTGGAAATTTAAATGTCATGCTTGCCTGGTGGAAGCCCTTGAGTCACAGAGAAAACACTTGGCTCCCAGGCCTGTGGGTCAGGTCAGCCCAAACTGGGGCTAGAGGAGAGCAGGAAGCCAAGTGTGTGCTTGCCTTGGAGATCAATGTGGGGGTGGAAAAGCTCTCAGAAAGCCCCTTTCTGCTCTCCACCATCAGTAATAACACTGACAGTTGACAAGCATTCTGTGTATTCAGGACATATACTATAGACGATTTTGTCTTGCAATTTGTGTGGACTTTGTCAGGATAC
Source organism: Colobus angolensis palliatus (assembly GCF_000951035.1). Taxonomy (NCBI): domain Eukaryota; kingdom Metazoa; phylum Chordata; class Mammalia; order Primates; family Cercopithecidae; genus Colobus; species Colobus angolensis. The sequence goes on along the minus strand of NW_012113141.1, from coordinate 14,220,552 downwards.
TCTAAGTATCCTGTAACCAGAAATTTATTTTTCAATTAATTATAAGAATTCAGCACTTAAAGATATTTTTCTGCCACAGAATTTGGCCCTATATATAGCAACACTAGCTGAAAATTATATCTCCACAAATAGATATCTGGGCAATCCCGCTTCATGTCTCTCCTGCAGGTTTGGCTAAGGGAAGACCAAAAATGGGATTGGTGGGAATGGGATGAGGAGGAAGGCTGATAATTCAAAATGCTGATTTTTTTCTATTCTAGAAAGGGAAAAACTGTTCTGTAGCCAAAGTGCCAAGTATCTCTAACTACTGTTAGAGACAACTTTGGATCAGTACACGTGCCCCAAAGTCAGCCAGTTAGTGACAACCTGTCCCCAGTAATTTGTTTCTGGAAGTTATCCTGTCAGAGACAGGTCCACACTACCAGACAATAACCAATCATCATGTGTCTCACTCCAGGGAGGATGCTCCTGAAAACCTGTCCACAGCAGTTTTAATTCAGTGACCACACTAACATAGGTGAAAATCCATCAATACCTAAACGCTCCCACTTCTGAAAATCTACCAATTCCCAAACACCATGCTTCCCAAAACTTATACAAGTTCAACTCTGGTTTTGTTCAGGAAGATTATGCCTGAACAAAGGAGCTTGCAAAAAATTAGGAAGTTTATTTTGTCTTGCATTTGATATCTAATTTATTGTTTGCAAGTTCTCAACCCTTTCCACAATTCAAGCCCTGTTTACTAATAAATATAAATTTGAACTTGAGGGTAATAGACATGCTGAAGAAGAGGTAACAGCAATCTTTTCAATTATTGAGTGGTGGTTATTATCCATTCAAATGCCAAAACACAGGTATAACTTTTGTGGTGAATTTTTTCAACAATGGACATTTATGAAATGAGGAAAAAATCCTTCTACAGCTCTTTGAACAGCATGCAATTGTTATTCAGTACCATAAATTGAAATTCAGTGCAAGCCAAGATATACTGACAGCTACACTTAAGAGATTTATGATTTCCTCAACTACTTCCAAAGGAAATGATAAAATAACAAATTTTTTATTAAGATAAATTTAAATGAAGAAGATAAATCACAGAAGTTAAAATGGCTCCTCTCGTTCCATATCATTATCAGCCTTTCAGCTCAAATGACTGAACATACTGCTACCATAAGTATTTTCAGATTCCAATATTGCAAGCAAATTTTCAAGTGACAGGATGAAGCCTACTGCAACAATTAAAAAAAGAAATGGCTCCATTTACTATTAACAGAGATTATCAAAAATCTAAACCTCACCTTTTTTTATGACATAGCATGATTGCAAGTAATCATAATGCAGGAAAAAATTTTTTTCATTGCTTGTACAATATTTTTCTCATGAAAAGGGCTGGTTTATAAAGCTATAGCAAGTAAAATTTCTTCCAAATAAGACTTCAGAAACAAGAGCAAATTTTTATGGAAAACTCTGAGTTAAGAGTGAAGACAAAAAATCATACTGCTTTTGGTGGAGTAATACAGATACAGATGTTGGTGTAAACATTCAAACAATGTTTATTCAAAGTTAAAGCAAAGCATACATGATTCCGTGAAAGGTGTTAGCTATTTTGTCCATATTCTGTTTAATGTTGCTCAGACCACATCTGTATCCTTTCTGCTGACATTGTAGTAGTTGCCAGGAAATTGTTCCCTTTACTACTGTTCAAAGTGAACAACTGAGGGATTTTTGTAATTTTGTCACCATTCTGTATTCTTTAATTCTCTAGAATTCAAAAATCTGTTGGTTTTCTTCAACAAAAGCAGTTGAGAGAATCTTCAGTTCATTTTGAAACATGGAAATCATAGTTTAATTCTGGTAGCCCAAAAAGTTCTTGTTGACGTTTTAAATAATTCATTGAGTGAAGCCTACTTATTTCTTGTTCATCATTTTCACTTTCTCTCAAGCAAAAGGATTATGCAAATCAAAGAAGAGTAAACAGTATTATTGAAGTACTCCATTGCTTACAGAAACTTGTTGAATGGGTAAAAAAAAAAAAAAGGAGAAGACAAAAACTCATTCTTTAAGTGTCAAGATTGTTCTTACTAGGCACAGCATTGCTTACGACTAGAAAAAGAAATGTTGACTGTTAATTATTACAGCATTTAGTGTGACTGTTTTGAAACAAATTTCATCTCTTGAACAATTCAACTATTTAAATAAATGTTAGTAAACACTCTTCCAGTATGGGGACAAATGAATTCATGATGTTTATTGTTGAAGAAAGGGAAAAAATTTGACAATAATATTCTTTTTGTCAGTGAAAATCATTTTTGAAAGTCATTGATCAAGAGTTATAATCCTGAAGAATGGAAAAACAAGTCATGTCTTTGAAGATGGCATTGTATATTTTAACATACCTAACTCGAAGAGCTTTCTAGATTTTATGGTAATAGATGTCCAGTGTGCTAGCTTGTTTTTTCTCATTAATCAATGTTGAGTAAAGAAAAGAAGAGCATTAATTTTATGTGACAATATATAGATGATATATTACAATGTAAATGGAACATTGATTGTAACAGCGAAGAATTTTGTAAGTGAATTTTATAAAACAAGTAACAAAGAGACCCAAAAACTTAAGGCCACAAAATTAAAGAAAGTGTTATATAATTTAAACATTTATAATGTATTTGACATGAACAATGGATAATTTTTAAATATGTCCATGTAATATTTTTCTTTTATCTCAATGTATACATATATATGCTATTAGAAATTATCCACATTGAACTGGAAATAAAAATTACATTTTTATTTACTAACTCTGGTGGCCCTAATCAGAAAGCTGGCTTGCCTCATTTGCCCAGGGTTGGGGCAACTGCATCTATGATATTTTCAGAAATATACACAAATTGACTTTGAGGGATCCTAGAAGACTTTCCTCTTACAGAGCCAGAATTTCAACTGTTGATCCAGCCAGCTCAGCCTAAATCAAAAATTCCCCTTCTTTGGGAATTTCTATTAAGATTCCTGTGTTACAGGTGAGGAAACTGAGACTGAGGCAAGAGACTGAGGTGGATACTTTTCAGCAAAGAGCAGAGACTGGCTGGGTTCCTGCCTGTAATGCCAGTGTGGGACAGTCCAGAGTTCCAGATCAGCCTGGACAACATAGAGGGACCTCCTTCTTTAAAAAAAAAGAAGAGAAAACAAAAAAAGCCAGGAGTGGCATATGAGCCTGTACCCCTAGCACTCAGGAGGCTAAGGCAGGAGGATTGCTTGAGCCCAGGAACTCAAGACTGTAGTGAGCTATGATTGTACCCTGCACTCCAGCCTGGGTGACAGAAAAAGACCCCACCAAACACACACACACACACACACACACACACACACACACACAACAGGGCCTGTGCTACGGCTGGATAGGAAATGCGTACGTACCTAACAACAGAGCACCAAAATACAAAGAGTTAGTTTCTCTAAAAGATCTCTAAAAATGGAGCAACTTCTCAATTTCAAGTATTGAAAATTGTTAAGATGGCAATATTCCTTAAATTAATCTACAGATTTAACACAATTGTTATCAAAATCTCAGCTGGTTTCTATGCATAAGCTGACAAGACAGGAAACTCTCTTCCATAAAATTCATATGGAAATTCAAGATAACCAGAACCACAACAATCTTGAAAAAGAACTATATTGGAATATTCACACATCCTGATATCAAAACATACTACAAAGCTACAGTAATCGAGACATAAGGATAGATGTATAGATCAATGGAACAGAATTGAGAAAGCAGAAATAAACAATCACATTTATGCTCACTTCATTTTCAACAAGGGGTCAAAACACTTCATTGGGAAGCAATAATTTGTATAATAAAAGGTGCTGGGATGGGTGGATGTCCACATGCTAAAGAATGAAGTTTGAGCCCCTACCTCATACAATACACAAAACTAACTCAAAATGAATTATCAGACAAAAATATAAAAGCTAAAACTACAAAACCCTTAGAAGAAAATAGGCTTAAATCTTAATGAACTGGGACTTGATAATGGTTTCTTAGATGTGACACTAAAAGTACAAGCAACCAAAGAAAAAAATTGACAAATTGAACTTCATCAAAATTAAAAACATTTTTGCCCCATCAAGAAAGATAAAAATACAAAATGGGAAAAAAAAAGATTTTCAAATAACATATCTGATAACGGACTCATATTTAGAATATATATTTAGAGGATGCTTACAACTCGATAGTAAAAGGACAACCCAGTTTTAAGAATCTGCATAGACATTTCTCCAAATAAGATATACAAATGTCCAACAAATACATTAAAAATATTCAACATCATTACTTATCAGAGATGTGCCAATTCAAACCACAATGAAACACCACTTTGCACACACTTTGATGGCTAGCATTTAAAAGTTGGAGAGTACCAAGAGTTGTCATGAAATTAGAGAAACTGGAACTCTCATACATTGTTAGAGAAAATGCAAATCGTGTAGTCACTTTGGAAAACAGCCTTGAAATTCATCAAAACTTAAACATAAATTTTCCATATGGTCCACCAATTCCACTCCTAGATATATATCCAAGAGAAATGAAAACATATGTCCACATGGAAACTTGTACACAAATATTCACAGAAGCACTATTTATAATAGCCAAAAAATTCAAAGAACCTGAATTCACTTCAGCTGATGAATAGATATAAAGTATGGTATATTCATATAACAGAATATGGCTCAAGGAAAAAAAAGCTGAAGTACTGACACATGATACAACATAGATGAACCATGAAAATCTTACGCTAAGTGAAAGAAGTCAATCAAAAGGACCACATATAGTACAATTCCATTTATAGGAGATGTCCAGAATAGGCAAATTGATAGAAATAGAAACTAGAAATCAGATCTTTGAAAGCAATGGGCAGTTGGTTGTTTTGCAGGCCCAGGAAAATTACAAACCCACAGCGCATGCGCAATTGTAATTTGAGAAGACCCGGCCCACCATTACCGCCCTGACCCAACCTCTTCCTCTGCCAGCCTACATAGAGACTTGATCAGGCTATTTGTCTTGTCTCCATTTCTTGTGTTTTCTTGTCTCCTCCATTCCCACTCCCCCTTCCAGGGCCCGTTCGACTGTCCCGCGGGTCGGGACAACCTTGGTATAGTATTCTCATGACTTCCTTACATTCTGCTTTGCTTCTCTATAGAAATACATGTCACTTTTCAATAGAGTGGTGATCACCCTCCTTCATTTCCAGTCCCCTCCTATGAGTGCTTCCCACCCTCCTTCTGGCTGCAGTGACTCCCTGGGGCCTGGTTGAAGGTGGTCAAGTAATGCTAAGGGTAACTGTTGCCCTTGGACCCAGAAGCCTTCTCCTGACATCTTAGAAGCCCAATGTGTTCCCTGAGATTCTCCAGAGGGACCTGCAGCTCCTTGTCCAGAGGAGCTTCAGCCCTGCAGTGACATTTCTCAGTATCATCACTGTCAAGGTGGACGCTGGCCTCAACAGGTGCAGACCCCAGCCCCATAGCACACTTTCCCTGGCTACCCACTTCTCACAGTCTCCCTCAGGCAGGGTGCCTCCGTCTTTGTTTCAAACTTAATTTGTCTGTGTGCCCAGGCTGAGGTCTGAGCCTCCCCAGGCCTGGCCCTGAATGGTTGGATCCAGTCATCTCCTCACTGGCCTCTGCATCCATCAAGTCCTCTCCTGGCTCCTGCCTGGCCTCCTGTGCTCCCTTTCCTAAAGAAGCTCTCTGCTCCTACTGGTGTAACTGGTTCTGCCACACTCTCTCTATCCTGGGGCAGGAAATTTTTCTCTGCAGCCTCCCTTTCCCATATGGCAAATGGAGTGATTGCAACATTCAATGCCAGATGGTGGGCTTTCCTTTTATTTAAACATGTCCTTTATTATGAAAAAAATGAGTTGTTTATTATTTCAGAAGAGTATGTGTGAGGAAATAAGGATTTCTGTTCCATTGCTCAAGAGGACATAATGGTGAGAGCAGGGAGAGGATGGGGATTAGAGCCAGGCTATGCATGATTTCAAGGCGGAATTAGACACAAGAAAGCAAAAGGTCACAGGAAGATGGATGCAGGAAATGCATGGGTTATTGTATGGTGCAGAAAATGCAGCATTATTACAGATTCTGAATATTGCACAGGTTGAGTTTGCTGTCTCTCAGCAATGGTAAGTGGGATGGGCCCTTCTGAGAGGCTGCAGCAAGCATGTATCCAAATATACATCTCCCACCCATTCAGTGATAAATTGATAGGGGCTTCCTAGTCCACAGAAGAAGACAACGAAAAATCAGAAGAAAATGGAACAAAAGATTTATAGAGGTTTGAGGAAAAACCTATGACCCAAGAATTCAATACTTAACTATATTTTGTTGCTACATTTGAGTTACTTTTAAGACAACAAGAATATCCTAGGGTAGGCACTATCCTGACTTCTAATAGCATGTATTAGTTTTGTTTATTTTTGTATTCAATGTAAGTGAAATTATGCAGTATATACGCTTTTATGTTTGACTTATTTTGCTAAATTTTATATTTGCAAGATGCGTCCGTATTTTTATGTGTAATACACATCAATCGTTCACATCGCTATATAGTATTGCATTGTGTGTCTACCAGAATGTACTTACCCATTTTCCTGTTGATAGGTTCTTGAGTAGTTTCCAATTTGAGGCTCGTACAAACAGTGTTGCTGTGAACATTCTAGTATAGTCATTTCTGCTGGCTTAGAAACACAAATTGGTTTTAACACAACTGGTATATTAGAGAACACTTATTCTTACTGCAAGGTTTTGTGTTTGCTCATGTGCAATTTTGTTTATGAGAAACACTAGATGCACACTTAAAATTCCAACCAGCTGAATCAATCCATGTAGGAACAGGCAAATCACACACACACACATACACCTCAAACATCTATCAGCTACCTCGGTTCACTACATGTGTTATTCTACAAGGTTGTATTTTGCTATTCTTTTTTCATTTGTGAACTTTTCTATATTTTTTAAAAATGGACATTCAACATCGCAAACATCTCTAAGCATCCTGGTTCAAGAATGCTAGGAAGAACATACAAAATAAAAGTTTTAAGTATTAAATAGAAGCTAGAAATTATGTGTCATTTTAGAAGAAATAAGAGGGCATATCATATCTCACAAGCAATAGTCATAAAGGAATCTACATGTAGACCATAAGACACAGTGCTACAAAAACGGAAGAAATTTGTGTTTGTTTGTTTATTTTAATCTCCAGAAAGGCTGAAACAATTCAAATGCTAAATATAAAGTCAGTAAGAACAAGGCCTAAAGAAATTAAAGAAATAGATTTTTGAGCATGTGGACTCAAGACCAGTGAAAAATATCAGGAACAACCTTTCTCATAATCAAAGAGGATACACCACCTATATGCAAAGACCTTAAACAGAAATTGCCATACCCTGCTAAAGTGGTTTCTTTTAGTGCTAGTAGTCACTGTTTTGATGGTTTCAAGGATGCAGCAATTTCCGGAGCCTTCAACTGTCAGACAAAGTCAAGAATGCAAACCAGAAAGTCACAAAATAATCTCCAACAGTGATAGAAAAATTAAAGTTTTAATTGAAAAAGGTGGTTATGCGTTGGAACTGGTTTGTTCATTTTGATAAAATAGGCATCTATTATAAACTCGTCCCTCAGAGGACTTCTATTTCAAAAACAGAAAAACACAACCCCAGATTTAAGGCTGCAAAATATTGCGAATTTTGATAACTCTCCTATAATAGATTGAATGGTGGCCCCAAAAGAAATATAATCATGTCCTAAACCCCAGAACTTGTGACTGTGACCTTATTTAGACAGAGTCTTTGCAGATGTAACTAAATGAAAGATCTCAAGATGAAATCATTCAGGATTATTCAGGTGGGCCCCAAATCCAATGATCCAGCCTTATAAGAAAAGAAGACAGGGAGAAGAGATGGTCATATGAAGATGGAGGCAGAGATTGGAAGGAAGCAACCATAAACCAAAGGATGTCTGGAACCACTAGAGTTGGGAGAGACAAGAAGTGTTTCTCCCCTACAGCCTTCAGAGAGAGTGCAGGCTGCAAATGCCTAGCTTCTAGACTTCTGGTGTCCAGCACCCATACCATGAGAGAATAAACTTCTGTTGTTTTAAGGCACCAAGTTTGTGATAATTTGTCACAGTAGCCATAGGAAAGTAATACACCCCCTTCCACCTTTTCATAATAATTCACAAGCTTCTGTTCTTTTTTAAGTTAAAGTATCACATATATTATAGTATTTATGTATTTGCTAAGCCATTCAACATATATAAAATTGCACTACCATTTTTAATAGGTTTCATCTTCTTCGTGGGTCACCGATTACACTTTTGAGTGTTTTGTTTATAAATGTATTTTTTTCCACAATCCCTGTATTATTATTGTGTGCTTTTGCATAATGTGGTTTTTATGGACATGTATGTTACATTATAACACAGGTGACTGCACATGTTTTGGATAACTATATCACATATTTTTCTTGGGTATATATTCAGTCATGGAATTGCTAGATCACAAGCATGCATATGGTCAGCTTTTATTGATGTTGCCAATTTTTCAAAATAAGTATACTGCCACTAGTAGTGATGACAGTTCTAGATTTTCCATATCATGGCCAACAGTTAGCATTTTTCATGCTTTCCATTTTAGACATTAAGATGAGTATGCTGTAGAATGATACTGTGATTTTAATTTATATTCCCCTGTGATTAATGAAGTTGAGTTTTTTTTCATCTGTTAATAATTAGCCATTTGAGTATTCTCTTAGTGAAGTATTTGGTGAAATTTTTTGTTCATTTTTTAAGTACATTATCTGTTAGTTTCTCCTTGATGTCTAGGATTTCTTTATATATTCATGAATATATTCTCCCACTCTGTTGCCTCTTCGCTCATTTAATTATGTGTTCTTATGAACAGAATTCCTTCATTTTGATATAAAATTGACCCTTGAACAACAAACACGAGTTATAACTGCCTGGGTTCACTTACCTGTAGATTTTTTCAATAAATATACTGGAAAATCTTTTGGAGATTATGATGACATTTGAAAAAACTCTCAGACAAACCACATAGCCTAGAAATGTCAAAAAAACAAGGACAAGTTAGGTATGTTATGAATGCATAAAATATATGTAGCTACTAGTGTATTTTATCATGTACCACCATAAAATATACACATATCTATTATAAGAAGTTAACATTTATCAAAGCTTATGCACACAAAAACTTACAGAGGATACATGGTGCTATTCACATTCAAAAGAAATATAAACAAATGTAAAGATGCAATATTAAATCATAACTGCATAAAGTTAACTATAGCACATACTGCTACTGTAATAATTTTGTAGCAACCTCCTGTAACTATTATAGTGAGCAAGTATCCCCTTAAAATGCCATGTAACACTAATCATCTCTGTGTGAACAGTTCACCTCTCCAGCAAATTTCATATTGCAGTAAAAAGTGATCTCTCACAGTTCCTTGTATTTTTCCCTGTGTTTGGTAAAATATCGTGAACCTTGAAAAACATGGTGAGATCCAGATGAAGTGCCACTAGTGATGCTGGAAGTGTTCCCAAGAAGCAGAAAAAGGTATGACACTATAAGAAAAAGGTGAATTTCTTAATATTAGCCTAGGTTGAGGTATGAAGCTGTGGTCACCTGCCATTTCAAGATAAGTCCAGTGTAAGGACCATTGTAAAAAAAAAAAAAAAAAAAAATGGACAGAAAAGGAAACGTGTGAAGCCTCATTGCAGCTAAACGACCAGGAGCAAAAATCTTGAGCTTTTTATAATTTTTTTTTTTTTTTTTTTTGGAAACAGAAGTCTTGCTGTTACCCAGGCTGGAGTACAGTAGCATGATCTTGGCTCACTGCAACCTCCGCCTCCCAGATTCAAGTGATTCCCCTGTCTCAGCCTCCCAAGTAACTGGGATTACCAGAGTGCACCAAGCCTGTCTAATTGTTGTATTTTTAGTAGAGATGGGGTTTCAGTGTTGGCCAGGCTGGTCTTGAACTCCTGACCTCAGGTGATCCACCCGCCTCAGCATCCCAAAGGGCTGGGATTACAGACGTGAGCCACTACGCCCAACCTGAAATAAATTTTTATCTGATATTAAAAAATGCAGCTTGTGGCCAGGCGCAGTGGCTCACACTTGTAACCCCAGCACTTTGGGAGGCCGAGGTGGGCAGATCACGAAGTCAGGAGATCGAGACCATCCTGGCTAACACAGTGAAACCCCATCTCTACTAAAAATACAAAAACTTAGCCAGGTGCAGTGGTGGGTGCCTGTAGTCCCAGCTACTTGTGAGGCTGAGGCAGAAGAATGGTGTGAACCCAGGAAGTGGAGCTCGCAGTGAACCGAGATCACTGAGCAGAGATCACACCACTGTACTCCAGCCTGGGCGATAGAGTGAGACTCTGTCTCAAAAAAAAAAAAAAAAAAATGCAGCTTGTATGTGGGTGCAGGATTGCTCTAAGAAAGGCATACCTGTAGACATTAATATAATTCCAGGAAAAGTGAAGTCATTATATGACAAATCAAAATGAATGTGAAGGACCAAAAACTGGAGAAGTTAATGTCATTAAAGGATGGTTACATTATTTTAGAAAAAGATTTGGCTTTTAAAATGTCAAGATAACAAAAGAAGCAATTTCTCCCAACCAGGAGACAGCAGACAAGTTCCGAGACATCATTAAGAAAATCATTAAGGAGAAAGCATATCTGCCTAAACAGGTTTTAAATGCAGACAAAAGTGCCCTGTTCTGGGACAAAATGCCACAAAGAACAGTTATTACTAAGGAAGAGAAGGGAGCACCAGGATTTAAGACAGAAAAGATAGGCTAACTCTCCTTTTTTGTGCAAATGCAGTTGAGTTTGTGACCAGGACTGTCTTCATCTACAAGGCTGCTAATCCCCAAGCCTAGAAGAGAAAAGGTAAAACACCAGCTGCCAGTCTTTTGGTTGCGCAAGAAGATCTGGACAAGAACACTTTTCATGGATTGATTCCATTGATGCTTTGTCCCTGAAGCCAGAAAGTACCTTGCCAAGAGGGGACTGCCTTTTAAAGTTCTTTTGATATTAGACAATGCCTCTGGCCACCAGAGCCCCATGAGTTCAAAGAGATGCACTTAGCCTAAAACACAGCATCTCTAATTCAGCCTCCAGATCAGGGAGTTATAAAGACCTTTAAGGCTCATTACACACTGTATTCTATTGAAAGGATTGTCAGGGAAGAGAATCCCAACAGAGAGAACGTTATGAAAGTCTGGAAGAATTATACCATTGAAGATACCATCGTTGTCATAGAAAAAACCATGAAATCCGCCAAGCAGAAACCATATATTCATCCTGGAGAAAACTGTCCAGATGTGTGTGACTTCATATGATATAAACCATGCCAATTTAGAAAATGTAATTCAGATGTAAATTAGAACCCATCAAGGAAATTATGAAAGAGATCATGGATATGGTTTAAGAAAAACAGTATGTGGGGTGGGGGAGGGTGATAAAGGATCTTAAAGAAATTCAAGAGCTCATATATACCACACCAAAGGAATTAGCAAAAGTCAACTTGATGAAAATGAGTACATCTGAACCACTGCCAGACATTGAGTAAGAAGACGTAGAAGAGGCAGTGCCAGAAAATACATTTACATTAGACAGTCTGGCGGAAGTGTTCTCATTATTGAGGACTGCTTTTGACTTCTTTTATGACATAGACCCTTCTTTGATACAGGCATGGAAATTAAAGCAAATGGTGGAAGAAGACTTGATACCATATAGACACATTTTTAGAGAAATGAAACAGCAAGAAAGCCAGACAGAAATTATGATACGTTTCTATAAAGTTACATCAAGTGTGCCTCACTATACTGCCTTCTCTTCCACTTCTTTCACCTCTTCTCTCTCTGCCACACTGGAAATAGCAAGACCCTCCTCTTCCTTCTCCTCCTCAGCCTACTCAATGCAAAGATCATGAAGGTAAAGAAAGATCTTTATGATGATCTACTTCTACTTCATAAAGAGTAAATATATTTTCTCCTCCTTATAATTTTGGGGGATTTCTGGTTTTTGGTTTTCTTTTTTCTTTTCTTTCCCTTCAGATAAAAATTTTCTTACTAACATTTTCTTTTCTCTACATTTATTTTAGGACTACAGCATGTAACACATATAACATACAACATATGTATTAATTGGCTATGTGTTATTGGTAAGGCTTCTTGTCAACAGTAAGCTGTTACTAATTAAGCTTTTGTGAAGTCAAAAGCTATATATGGATTTTTGACTGTGTAGGGAGTCAGTGGTCCTAATCTTTACATTGTTCTAGGTCAACTGTAGTCTTGTTTGGTTTTGTTTTGAGACAGAGACTCACTCTGTCACCTAGTCTGGAGTGCAATAGGGCAATCTCAGCTCACTGCAACCTCCACCTCCTGGGTTTAAGCAATTCTCCTGCCTCAGCCTCCTGAGCAGCTGGGATTACAGTGTGTGCCACCACGCTTGGCTAATTTTTGTATTTTTAGTAGAGACGGGGGTTCTACCACGTTGGCCAGGCTGGTCTCGAACTCCTGACCTCAGGTGAACCACCCACTTCGGCCTCCCAAAGTCCTTGGATTACAGGCGTGAGCCACTGTGCCCTGCCCATTTATTTTTATGGTTCATGCTTTTGTGTCTTTTTAAAGCATTCTTTGAAAACCCCGTGGTAATCATATAAGATTCTCTTGCATTTATCTCTAAAAGTTTTATCGTCTTACTCTTCACATTTACTTGTGAAAACTATCTGGAACTGATTTTTCTGTATATGAGGTATGGATTCAAACACATTTTTTCTCACTGGGATAGTCAATCGACTCAGCAATATTTATCGAAAAACTATCACCCTACCTGCCCTGTCTAGATTCTTCATTCTTTTCTATGGTCAGTTTGTCTAACCTTATGTCAATACCACACTATCTCAGTTTCTATAGTTTTACAGTAATGTGTTTACAGTTTCTATAGTTTTACAGTAATGTGTGTAGATATCTCACAGTTTAAGACCTCAAGATTTGTTCTTCAAAATTGTTTTACTTAGGGCCCTTTGTAAATTTTTGAATTTTTGAATCACCTGTCAATTTCTGAAAAAAATTAATCATATAAAAAGTTGTGTTGTATTGAATCTACAATTTAGGAAAATTAATGTCTTTGCCACATTGATTCCATCCCATATATATTATATACCCTTCCATGTATTTACATCTTTGATATCACTCAATAATGTTCTATAGTTTTTATTGAAAACATTCTCATATCTTTTATTAGATTTAGTCTTAGTTTTTTAATATTTTTGATACCACTGTAAATGAAATTTTTTAAATTTTTATTTTATCTTGTTTGTTATTATATAAATGTAGAATTGATTTTTAAGTATTCATTTTGTATCAAGTGATTTTGTTAAATTCGCTATTTCTAACAGGATATCTATTATTTCTAAAGCTTATTTGGGGGATTTTTTGGTACATAATTGTGTCATATGCAAATAATAAGTTTTTTTCTGTTTTTCTTTCAAGTTTTTCTGCCTTTATTTATTTATTTAGCCTTATTTCACTGACTAGGACCTCCAGTACAATGCTGAATAGACAATGATAGCAGGCATCTGTGGCAGACAGAATAATGGCCCCCAGAGACACCTATGCTTTTTTTCCCATAATTTATGAATATGTTACCTTCTGTGACAAAAGAGATTTGTAGATGTGATTACGGGTACAGACCTTGAGATGTGGAGATTATCCTGAATTATCCTCGTGGGCCCAATCTAATCAAATGTGTTCCTGAAAACAAGGAACATTTCCTGGCTGTGCTCAGAGAAAGAGCTGTGACAATTTTGCTGGCTTTGAAAATGGAAGAAAGGGCCACTAGCCAAGAAATGCAGGTGGCATCTAGAAGCTTAAAAAGGTAAGAAAATGGATTCTCCCTTCAAGCATCCAGAAGGAGAGCAATTCTGCCCTGCTATTCTCTGTGGATAAACACTTTCCATCTGAGAAACAGTTTTTGGCTTGCTACTGCGCCTCAGGAGAGAATAAACACTTAACCAAAGGCCATCAAGATGCCCCGTGACCTTAGCTACCCACCATAAACAGAGCGTTGTCCAAACCACCACGCCATAAAGCTGGGCATGCACAGCAGCACTCCATTATCAAGTGGAAGAAAGATAGGTGGTACTGGGATCAAGCAGACCCTAGAAGTACAAGTAAATTGCAAGAAGTGACCCAAATCTTCCTGAGTCCTACAATATTATCTTTTCTTTCCCAGTCTACAACTATGGGCTTCATGTGGAGTTTTTGTTATTGTTGTTTTTATTTTGTTTTGTTTTTTGACCAGTTGGCTGAGGAAGAGAAAGCTAGGCCTGCCTAACAGACACTGCATGATATGCAAGCATACCCAAAAGTGAACAGCTGTAGCACTACACCCCTTTCTGGGACATCCCTGAGACACAGTGGTGAAGGGAAATCCTCCCAGTAGGCAGAACGCTGAGCAATGTGCTTTTTTTTTTTTTAATTTGAGCTATGTACCAATGTTCATTTTTCTTGAAAGGAAAAATCGCCAGAAATATGAGTCTAGACAAATTCACAAGCTGTGACCAGTGATTTGTCTGGACATTCGGGCACCTGGAAGAAACATAAGTGGAAAATTGGTGACAAGAATGTCTGAGGAAGAGTTACAAGGATAGATACATCTGAATGGGTAAAGAATGGTAAGATATTTGGTTTCATCTAAATGCACCTCAAAGGATGACCTTAGCAGACGAGGATTTTGATAATCAAGTGGATAAAATGATTCATTTTTATGGATACCAATCAGCTTCTTTGCCCAGCCATGCCTTTCATTACCCAATGGGTTTATGAACAAAGTGGCCATGGTGTCAGGGAAGGAGATGACACATATGAGCTGAGGAATGTGGACTCCCACTCACCAAGAACACCCTGGCTACAGTCATGTCGACTGTCCAATCTGCCAGCAGCAAAAAACAACACTAAGCACCCAATATGACAACATTTCCTGGGGTGATCAGCCAGCTACTTAGTGGCAGCATGATTACAATGGACTACTTTCCACATGGAAGAGTTTAACTTTGTTCTTACTGTAAAAACACTTAGCTATGGATTTGCCTACCTGCATGCAATGTTTCTGCCAAACCTGTCATACTGCAGAATGCCTTATCCACTGTTGCAGTAATTCTGTACACATTACTTCTGATCAAACAACTCATTCACAGCAAATAACTTATGACAATGGGCCCACGTTCATATAATTCACTGGCCTTACTATGTTTCCCTTCATCCTGAAGCATTTGGTTTGGTACAACGGTGGAATGGCCTTTCAAAGGCTCAGCTACACCTTGCAGGGCTAAAGCAATATCCTCCATGAGGCTGTCCATGCCCTAAAACAGCATCCAGTAAGTGGTGATGTTTCTCTCATAGCCAAGAATCAAGAGGCAGAAATGGAAGTGGCTCCACTCAGTATTACCCCTAATGAGGTAATATTGTTTGCTGTCTTTTTATATGACAAAATAGTGTCTTGCTATATGACACAACATAGAGTCAAATTAGCTAAATGTTTCATGTCCACTAGAAACACATAGGCATTATTCTACCACTAGAAACATATAGGAATTATTCTATTGGTGGATGCAAGTTTCTACATGTTTATGACTTTAAATTTCTTAGTCATTTTTTCAAATATTCTGTATTATTTTACTTGTATTATAGATTTGTCCAGCTCTCCATTCCAACATTTGCCTTATAGAATTTGAAAATATGTTATGATATGTGTAACTGTTTAGAATTGTTTTGTCTTCCTAATGGGACTACACTTTCATCACTGTAAAATATTCATCTTTATTTCTAAGATTATATTTTGTCTTAAACTCTAATTTGTTTATTATTATCTATTATCTATATCACTTTTCCTTTTGGTTAGCATTTACATGGTATATATTTTTCCACTCTTTTACTTGTAATCCTTCTGTATTTTTATACAAAAGGTATATTCCCTGTAAGCAGCATATTGTGGATTTTGCCTTTTATTCGGTCTGTCAAGCTTAGTCTATTAATTGATGAATTTATCATAATTGTTGATATATTTGTCATCATTCTATTTCTTCTTTTTAGTACCGTTTTCCTTAGCTTTTATATTTCTTTTTTCCTCATTTCTTGCCCCTTTTTGGTTAAACAATTATTTTTATTATTTTATTTTCCCCTGTATATAGATTTTAAACGATTTTCTTGTTGTTGTTCTTTCAGAGGCTCTGTACAGATTATATTGGGCATTTTTCTCTTACTACAACTTAATATAAAACTAGTACACTTACCAATTCCCAGATCCTCAAACACTTGAGTCTCGCTCCTTCTTCCACTTTGTGTTTTTGCTTTTATGAATTTTAATTCTCTCTATATTTTAAATCTTAGGATACATTATTATAAAATCATCAGTTTATTTATATTTATTCAGTGATTGACTCCACTGCTCTTCCTTCATTTTCATGTTTATTTTATTTCTGAGATTATTTACTTTCTATGTTAGTATTTCTTTTAGTGGATAAATGTTGGCAATTTTAATTTAGCTAACTTTTATCTGCATAGAAATTCTTTAACGTGCCTTAACTTTTGAAGGATATTCTTAGTACATTCAGAATTCTAGGTCAGTGACTGGTTTTTTTGTTTTGTGTGTGTGTGAGTTTGTGCTGTTTGTTTTAAAGGTGTATTTCCATTGAGTTTTAATTTCATCCATGTCTTTTGAGAAAATAGCTCTGTCTTATGGATATTATTTTTCAGGTAATGTGTTCTTTTTCTCTAGAAGGTTTTCAGAATTTCTCTTTGTCCATGGTTTTAAACAATTTTATTATAATGTGCTGAAGTATTTTTTTCTTAGTATTAATACTTTTCATGCTTGGAGTTATAAAGATTCTTGAATCTGTAGTGAGATTTCTTTCCTTTCACATTTCTAGGAAAGACTTAGCCACTGTTTCCTAAATACTGCTTTGGCCTTGGCATCACTTTCCTTCACCCTTAGAACTTCAATTTACATTAGACTTTCTCCCCATATCTTATATGTTTCTTATCCTTTTTTGTATATTTTCTGTATTTTTATCTTTCTGTGCTTCAGTCAGAACATTTCCACTGACCAGTATATTTATCTTCTTTTCTGCTATGTGCATTCTAATTAAACTCATCTACTGAATTTTAAATGTTATTTCATTTTTCAATAATTAAATTTGCACTTCTTTAATGAACTTCATTTTATTTTCTTGAAACTATTGATTGCAGCTACTTTAAGTCTATGTTTTATAACTCCAAAATCTAGATCATCCATGGTTTTTTCCTGTTATCTTCCCCCTCTTAGAACTAATTATTGGAATACCTATTAATTTTTGATGGATTGTTGGACATTTTATATGATAAACTATAGAGTACCCAGAGGTATTATATTCCCCTAAATGAGCTTCCCTCTACTTCTGGTACACAAAACGTGGGCATGTCATCTGCATCCAATCAGGAACTGAGCTGACTTAATTTGAGTTACAGTTTTTATAAAGTTTTATTTTCTCTGGTTCACTTCTACCCCTAGCCTGTAGCTCTCTGAGTGGTTTTACAAAGGCTCTCCTTTTAGTGGATTCTGAAGTATAATTTTTGTCTTCTTGGCACTATGAAATGGTAAAAGTCTTTCACTGGTGAAAGACGCCATTCTGACTTCCATAAGCATTCTGCCTACTTTTAAACTTTGCATTTAAGAATTTCGCAAATGCCTGAAGGACAAAACTGGACACTGGTCTCAATTTTCTATGCCTCTCTTTTCACCAGGATCTTGCCTTCACCCCATATTCTGGCTGTATACATGTTACCACAAAGGGGTCCCAATCCAGACCCCAAGAGAAGGTTCTTGGACCTCGCAAGAAAGAATTTGGGGTAAGTCCATACAATAAAGTTCTCAGAGGCATTTGAACCAGAGCAACTCCATCTTAAATAGGAGCTGGGTAAAATGAGGCTGAAACCTACTGGGCTGCATTCCCAGGCAGTTAAGGCATTCTAAGTCACAGGAGGAGATAGGAGGTCAGCACAAGATAAAGATCATAAAGACCTTGCTAATAAAATAGGCTGTAGTAAAGAAGCCACCCAAAACCCAGAAAACCAAGATGGCCACGAGAGTGACCTCTGGTTGCCCTCACTGCCACACTCCCACCAGCACCATGACAGTTTACAGATGCCATGGCAACATCAAGAAGTTACCCTATATGGTCTAAAAAGGGAAGGCATAAATAATCCACCCCTTGTTTAGCATATCATCAAGAAATAACCATAAAAATGGGCAACCAAGGGCAGCTCTGTCCATGGAGTAGCCATTCTTTTATTTCTTTACTTTCTTAATAAACTTGCTTTCACTTTACAGACTCACCCTAGATTCTTCGTTGAGTGTGATTCAAGAACCCTTTCTTGGAGTCTGGATTGGCGCCCCTTTCCTGTAACAAAATGAAAGCCAGTTTATTCAGAAAGTTAAGAAACAAAAAATGACTACCCCATAGGTAGAGCAGCGGCATGGGCTGCTGAACTGAGTCTACTTATAGTTATTTATTGATTATATGCTAAACAAGTGGTGGATTATTCATGAGTTTTCTGGGAAAGGGATGTGCAATTTCAAGAACTGAGGATTCCTCCCCTTTTTAGACTATACAGGGTAACTTTCCGACATTGCCATGGCATTTGTAAACTGTCATGGCACTGATGGGGGTGTCTTTTCGCATGCTAATGCATTATAATTAGCATATAATGAGCAGCGAAGACACCAGAAATCACTTTCATTGCCATCTTGATTTTGAGGTGTTTTGGCCAGTTTCTTTACCACATCCTGTTTTATCAAGCAAGGTCTTTGTGACCTGTGTCTTGTGCCGACCTCCTATCTCATCCTGTGGCTAAGAACACCTAACCTCCTGGGACTGCAGCTCAGTAGTTCTGTCTTGTTTTACCCAGCCCCTATTCAAGATGGAGTGCTCTGGTTCAAACACCTCAAACACCTCTGACATTCATATCCCCAAACTTTAATTTTTGTCCCTCCCGTTCCATGAAACTGCCAAAGACTCTGCTCGCTTCTCTCTCTCTTAGCTGCAAACATCTTCCTGGCTCTACATCAGGCTACTTAACTATTTGCTCAATACTAAGAATAGTCAAACGCCCTGAGGAAAAAAAGCAGTTACAGATGTTATCTTCTCAAAGGTTTTCTCTCTGAGCTCTTGTACCCTCAAATCCTAGTTGCTTCAGTAACTTTCTGATGCCTTCAAGCACATTTTTTTGTATCCTATCCAGCTTTTTAATTGTTCTCAGTAGGAGTATCTGCCTTCTGCAAGCTATTCCATCATAGCTCCAGAGCCTTATTCTAAAGTAATTCTTCAGATACTTTACATGGGA
This sequence comes from Colobus angolensis palliatus, assembly GCF_000951035.1. NCBI lineage: Eukaryota > Metazoa > Chordata > Mammalia > Primates > Cercopithecidae > Colobus > Colobus angolensis. Next base: position 14,201,079 of record NW_012113141.1, on the reverse strand, counting down.
TGATTACTTTTCTGCCATTTACCATTTTCACTGAAAAATATTATTTTATTACATATTTGACAACCACAAATTTACCATTTTATAGACAGATCATAATTTGCCCAATATCTTATCAATGAACTTTTTTAAACATTTTATGAAAATGTTCAACATGGAGAAAAACAGATATAGTACAATAAACACCCATGTATTCATCATCTAGATTCAACATGGTTAGCATTTTTGTCATACCTCTCTTCTCCCTAAATTCTTCAGCATGTAGCTCCTAAGAATAAGGATATGTTTCCTTCATTATTACAATATGTTGGACAGTTCTGTCTAGTGTTTTGGTGATTACAAAAAAAAATGCTATAAAGAATATGCATGTACTTATATTCTGGATAATTTATGCTTGTACATCCACAGTATATATTCTAAGTAGGGAGGTTGCTGGTTCAAAGTGTAGATGCATTTACAATTTTGATAACTGGCAAATTGTTCTCCAGATAAGTTGCACCAATTTGCACTCCCAACAAACAGTGTATGGGAGCTCCTTTGAAGGGGAGAGCTATTGATGTTTCTCTTTGGGTGTCTCATCTGGTGATCTTGGCATCCTGTGATATACTAAGTGTGTCAATTAGCACTTGAAAGTCACCATCTCTATCAAAGGCACTCAGGGCTTCTTAAATCCAGGAATAATTTTCAAAACTTTAAGTGTCCTCTAAAAGAAGGCAAACACCAAGAAGACATGAATTCTAAAATTTCAACTCTGATTGTCTAACTATACCCAAATCATAAAAAGACCCAGGAAACTGCTCCTAGATGAAAGCGATTTCAGTTTCACAGAAGCATTATCAAAAGGAAAACAAAAGGAAAGAGGAACAGAGAGCCAACCAAATTTGTTTAGTGAGTTTTTTAAGGAGCTCATTCCAGTGCTGTTTTAATCCTCTTTACATTTCCCTCTCATAGAGAACCAAATTAAATGTTTCATTTCACAAAGACAAGAAAAAATTATGATAACCTTGAAAATATTTATTTTAGATGAAAACAATGATTAATAAAGCTAAATTCAGATAGAATTAATTGATCCTCTGTTATGTTAAACAAACTGTTTTAAACACTGCTGAGCATGAAAACTGAAGTGAAACAACCTTTCCATGAGGTAGTTAAAGCCATTTAAGTGTTGCCAGAAGGCTGACAGAGGGAATCAGTGGAGCAGGCATGCTTTCTGAATATGACTAGTTGTGTGATGAATAATTAATTTCAGCAGGATCTTAGTATTATTTTTCAATTTTATGCAATGTTTTCAACCATCATTGAACATGATGCTCTTATACAACTTTATAACATTAGCAACTATCATTTGTAAAGAATTTACAAAATTGCCAGAGGGTTTGCATGTTTGTTTTCATTTTAATCCTTGGGTTACGCAGATAAGCAAACAAAGGCTCAGAAAAAAAATATTTAAAGAGACTAATTTAAAAATAGCTAGGAATTTTTAAAGCTAAAATTAAACCCAAAATATGCCATTTAAATTTAATTATCTAATTTAAATATTAATGAGTTTGTAATAGACGATACAAGAAATCACAGACCTAATAGATTTATTTTTAAGAGATAGTAAATATTAATATTTTTATATACACATATATCTAAATATCTATAATTGTCTTATATCAAAATAATATTCTTTTTTTTAACGTGTAGAAATAAAGTAGACCAGAAAAATACAACTTCCAAGTATGCCACTACCCAGAAATAATCAGTGTTCACATATTGTCAAATAGCTTTCCAGAATTATTTATATTGATGGGGTTCACACACTACCCCAAAGGATAGCACCTTGACATTTGAGAAAATAGCAGAAGCAGGAAGGTCTCTCTGACCTTCTCCCACCCTTCTCCCCTGAAGCAGGCCATAAAATAATTCACTGGCCTTCCTCTAAAATAGTTCATAAGACCCTCATTCCAGAGAGATCCTGTCTATACCCAGAGGAAAGGAATGTAGCACAGGCACACAGGAAAGAATATGAACAAACAGACCTTGCTAAGTCCCCTGCCCCAGTTCCCAGTTTATTACTATTTACATCATACTCTTTTTGTCCTCCATTATACTTCTGTGCAACTGTTCACAAAAATACAGTTTTTCCTCTTTTGGGGGGTCTTTGTTTCTCTTTTCCTTTTTTCTTTTCTTTTTTTTTTTTTTTTTTTTTGAGACAGGGTCCCACTCTGTCACCTAGGCTAGAATGCAGTGGTGCAATCACGGTTCATAGCAGCTTCAACCTCCCATGCTCAAGGAATCCTCCCACTTCAGCCTCCCAGGTAGCTGGGAGGACAGGTACACACCACCATGCCAAGCTAATTTTTTGTATTTTTTGTAGAGATTAGATTTCACCATGTTGCCCAGGCTGATCTCAAACTCTCAGGCTCAAGCAATCTTCCTGCCTCAGCTGCCCAAAGTTCTGTGATTACAGGCATGAGCCACTCTGGGTCTTCATTTCTAAAGACTCCTGTGTCATATAAAACTTACATAAAATAAATTTGTTTCCTTTTTGCTTGTTATCTGTTTTTTATCACAGGTCCTTCAGTCTTGAAAGAAACGAAACCTTTTCTCCTCTATGATAGGTATACATGAATTTCAGGGTGCTATGGTTTAAATGGGTCCCCCAAAGTTTATATGTTAGAAACTTAATTCTCAGTGCAATAGTGTTGAGAGGGGAACCTTTAAGAAGTGATTAAGTCATGAGGGCTCTGCCCTTATGAATGAATAATGCTACTATTGGTAGAGTCAGTTATCATGGGAGTGGGTTCTTGATAAAACCAAGTTTGGTCCCTCTTGCTTGCTCTCTCTCTCTTTCTCTCACTGCCGCTCTTTCTCGTCCTCTGCCTTCTGCTGTGGAATGATGCAGCAAAAAGGTCCTCACCAGATGCTACAACTTGATATTGAAATTTCCAGCCTCCAGAACAGTGAGAAACTCATTTTCTTTTTTATAGATTACTCAGTCCTTGGTATTCTGTTATAGCAGTACAGAAAGGACTAAGACACAGGGTGACTAAATGTTTACTGTTGTAGCTTAATATTTTTATTTAGGTATATATTGAGTGTGGTTTTCATATCAATAAATATTTCCTGCTTATAATTACTATGACAGTTTTTTCATCATTATAAAAATAACAAAGAACTTAAGAATTCCAGCAGTTTGAGTCAGGTGCCATGGCTCACACCTGTAATTCCAGCACTTTGGGAGGCCAAGGCAGATGGATCACTTGACCCCAGGAGTTTGAGACCAGCCTGGGCATGATGACAAAACCTTGTCTCTATGAAAAATACTTTCTTTTTTAAATAACAATAAATAAATAAATATCAAAAGAGTCAAGCAGTTTAAAGAATCAATAACGCTCATCAACAATTATATATTATCATAGAAATACAGAAATATAGACATTTCTTTTCCATACCAATGCAAGCATACACTATGCACTGTTCTGCATTTTCCTTTGTTCACTTAACAACGTGTTATTGAAAATTTTCATTTCACTACCCACACAGAGTATGCCATTGGATGAATATAATTACTTTACTAGACTTCTACTGATAAAAATTAATTTTAGTACCTTTTCAGTATTATAAATATAAAAATATTCTTACAATAAATATAACTACTAGGAGCAGCAGTAATCATCACAATATTATTGTTGTTATTATTACTATGTTCCGGGTACTGTTCTAAGTGATTTACCTGTCAATATTTATTTTTTTTAATTTTTTTGAGATGGAGTCTGGCTCTGTCTCCCAGGCTGGAGTGCAGTGGCACGATCTCAGCTCACTGCAACCTCTGCCTCCCAGGTTCAAACAATTCTCCCGCCTTAAGCCTCCCAAGTAGCTGGGATTACAGGCAGACACCACCACACCTGGCTAATTTTGGTATTTTTAGTAAAGACAGGGTTTTGTCATGTTGGTCAAGCTGGTCTCAAACTCCTGGCCTCACGTCATCTTCCCACCTCAGCTTCCCAAAGTTCTGTGATTACAGGCATGAGCCACCACACCCAGCCACAGGTCAATAATTTAATCTTCACATCAACTTTATGAAGTAGTCACTATTATCATCTCAGTTTTATCCAAATGAGGAAAATGAGGCACATAGAAGTTAAATAAATTACCCAAATTACACAAATACATATGTATTTCCACATGTTAATAAATACATAGGATAATTTCTAAGACATGTGAGTCAAATAGAACACATCTTAAATGTTGAATGATATGGTCAAATTGTCCTTTAAATGAGGCTGTATTCATTACATACTCTTTTCAACAGAATATGAAATTTCTAGAATTCTTCCATTCATCAGCGTTGGGCGTTATAAAACTTGGTAATATGTGAGAGTTTAATAAGTGAACAAATCAAATTATTGTTTTGTTTACAGTACTTTCATTATGAATAATTCTAGCAATTTTTAATATAATTTTTAGCTATTTGTAGTCCTTTTTCTGTGAACTGTCTGTACTATAAATGTTTTTGCTATTGAGTTGTGAACTTGTAGGATTGCCTAATATGCCAAAGAAAATAACTCTTTGACTATTATATATTTTGCAAATATGTTTTCCCAGCTTTGCTTTTTACTTCTGTTACAAAATTTCTGCAACTACCCTTTTGAGGTATTAAATTTAATTTTCATGTACAGTCTACTGCCTACAAAAAAGAAAATACTGCTTCACTTTTATTTATTCCCTTGCATCTGTCTTTACGCCTACCAAACTTTCTCTCTGTGTGTGTCTTGTTCTCTGCCCCTCCCTGACTCCTTCCTTTGTTTTCTTTCTTTCTAGTTCGATCTCAGTAGAAATAGTTGAGTTATTCATACTGCTTAAAGAATACTATAATCACATTCGCATGTTATGCGCCCCAATTGTTGCATTTTATTGTACCCCTCCAACCCAGTCCCCACTACCTTTCCTGCCCTGTAGGATCCCACAAAAAGAAGATGCTGGATGTATGACCTTGGTAAAGCCTTATTTGGAGGTAAATTTGATGACTTCTGTTTATCAAATTGTAATCTCCCTTTATATATACATACATATAAATATCATGCATTTTGTCATTTTATCTTTTTTTCTCATTTAAACCATTTCTACTATCAAATAAGCTTCTTCTCCATATTTCATAGAAAACAATGAAATTTTAAAATTAAAAATTACTTTTCACATTAGGGATAGATAAAAATATTTAAAGTATGAGAATAGTAATTTATACTTGATTGCAAAATAAAAATACAGTGTATTGAGATTATTTAACATTTTATAATTCACCTTGTTATTTTAAATAAAACATTTTAATTTACATAAATGACATTGTGCTATCGGCCTTTTTCTGTTTATTGATAGCTTCACACAATATTGTATTTTAAAATCTGTCCATATGGCTTTATATCCATGCATCCCATTTTTGTTATTCATTATAATGAATGTGGGCACCTCTGCTGCTCATCTCAAACAGTGTCATAGTAAGCATTCGTACTCTTGTCTGCCTATGACCTGAGTGAGTGGGAGCCTGGCTCATACAGAATACCCATTCTTCATTTCTCTAGGTGCTGCCAGATTGCTCTCTCAAAGGACAATATCAATTTACACTTTCAATAGCTGTAACATGTTTTTTTCTATATATCTTGGTCAACACCAGAAATTATTCAACATTACAATCTTTGCCAATATTGGGTATAAAATTAGATCTATTTCTTTTGAATTACATTTATCTGCTTATAACTAAGACTGAGATCTTCTCAATTTTTATTAACTGTTCAAGTTCCTCATCTTTTCAAACTCTAATAGTTGTAGTAGTTGGCAGTTGATGATGAAGTGACTAGCAACTCAAGTTAAATATCTCAGGGTAAGCTTCTGAATCCAAGTTATGGTGTCTCAACTATATTTAAATTAGCAGCTCATTGTCTGTCTGCTGATATTCATTCAGATGCACTAATCTAGCTGTATGGGTTTTTCACCTTGCTGTTCACTCTGATTGATCAGATACTACTTTTAATTATGCAATATCTATATCAAATGAGCTGTTGATTATTTTTAATATTATCCTTTTTTCTACCCCTAAAATTAAACAAAAGTCTTCTCACACCTTCCATCTCCCATAAAAACATTTTAATAGTAATGTCACAAAATTATCTTAATCATTTGTATCTATGCCTATAAATTTGAAAATCAGCAAGGCAGAGAGATGGAATTTGTGAGGAAATGGATATGAAAGCTATAAAATAATTGCTCCTAAAATCAATAAGTGGCACTGTAAAATGGTTCAAACATTTGGAAAGAATTATAAAAATTCAAGTGATGGTTTCTGTGATCCAGCAATTGATTCCTAATTTACTATCTGAAACAATTCCAAAGATGAAAACTGGCTTTACCCAAAGATATTCACTGCAGTCATGTCTATCTGGAGGGAAGAAAGTTATATTTAAAAAGAAAGTTAAATTCGATACTAGTTAAAACTACATGCACCTAAGTAAAGCCCAAACATAGAATCTGTCATTTTATTTTTAATTTTAATTTTATGTTACTATTTTTGTTATTTTAATTATGAGTAAAGATTGAAAAAAGATAATCATGGAAAAGAATTAATGTTTGCTTCTTAAGACATAATAAATTTAAAACTATCTTAATGCTATTAAGCAAGTCTTAAGGGATAAATAGGGAATAAATAGATGGAGCATGTTTGAACAAGGCACAGGTGAAAGATGAGAGAAATGGTAGAGATCAGAGCCTCTAACATGAAAATTCAGATTTTTAAGAAGAGCAATTTTGGTTTTATATATTATATGGATCATCAAGAACTGATCTAAAATGAAATGTGCGTTGAGCATTCTATTAAGAATCAGCACAGTGTCAAGAAATGTTATCTGCATCCATAATTGTAAGACTCAAATTAAAATATCGACCCAACTTTGCTCCCTCAGCATCTGAACAACAACTTGCTTGTTAAGCCTTATTTTCTCTAAGATTGCTGAGTTGCAATAAAGAGGAAGCATTTTACAAAAGCAGGTAAAGATTTCTCTTTTAGCATGTGTGACCCCAATCCATCTTTTGAGTGAATTCTCAGTTTGTGTGAGAACATAACCCTGCTCTTACATAAATCCATATCTGAATGATGAAAGATAATGGATTGACTCTCTTCAGGTTTCATGACTGGAATAGCATGCTTATCTGTTTAAATAGGAACCCCTGTATGGCAACTAAAAATGCTGATGTGTTCATATATTCCAACTATATATCTTCCATGAAGAGAGTTCTATAGCTGCTAGGACTATGAAGATGGAAATAGTATTATCTCTATACTGATGATTCCTAAATACTAATTCCCAAGTTAAAACTCTTATCTCTTCAACTCAATTCATACAAATCAATTACCACCTAAGCCACTTCCCGCCAGGTGTCTTAAAAACACCTGAAAACAATTGGGTTCTATACTGAATACATCACGTTACTTTGCAAATACTCTCTCCAAAATCTCTGTCCCACTGAGTGACACTACGGTCTCTACCTTGCCTCCGAATTGATTCCTGGTTTCTCACTCTCCTTCACTTCCCACAATAAAACACTCACCAAATCCTGTTATGTCATCTATGTATCAGCATAATCCAACAAGTTCTCATATGGAGACTTACCATACTTGGTGGGACTTTTAACGGGACTTACAACACTTGGTAATAATTGAATTTTTATATATGAATTTGCTTAAATCACTGAACAATAAGCTCTTTGTACTTGTTGTTTTGCTTATAATTGTGTTCCCAGAATCTAGCCCAGTGTCTAGCACATAGTAAACATCATGTAAACATTTTAAAATCACTGAAACTTTCAAGTGATGAAACTTGAAAATAAATCAAAATGCATAGAAGATAAAATTCTACTAAAACTAAAATATTTTCAAAGGCTGAAAATACAGATGAATATAAACAGAGTCCATTTGTTTCATCTGACCTTTTAAATAAAATACGTATTCACTCCTTGTTGTTTGGAAAACTGTGTTGTATAAGCCTGTAAAATGTTTCTTTATAACAACTTTGTAAGTTCCTTACACATCAAGTACTAAAGATTGAAAAAGATCAGGTACCTCATAAATAACAGTATCTCCAATATTATCATACTTGTTTTTCACTAAACCTTTGGGAAATAAATGGGGATTTAAAAAATATTATTATTTTACAAATAAGAAATAAAGACTTAGAGAAAATAAAAAATCACATGTAAGTTTCCTTGATTTTTATTCAAAGTTGTTAATATTATGAAATTTATAAAATGGATTGTCAAAGGGCTGGCTAATTCCAGCCAAACCCACCTAGAAGATGATGCAGAGAGAAAAATACTTCTTGTTTCATTTTAAGAAAGAATCCATGAGTCATAATCATAACTGCATTTTCCAAACTACACCTCTAGATGATTTACCTGGTAATATATCCAGTAAATTTGCCTTATTGTGTTAAAAATTGTGATTAGAATTGACTTCTTAGTTTTAAAGTGATAAGCTAAAATAAAACATTAAATGGCCATATCTGAATTTTTGCATTAGTCCACATAGCTCAAAATCATATGAGGGGATGCTATTTTGGGTAGAAAAATTCTATACAAAAAAAGGGATTTTATCACTGTATTAGTCCGTTCTCATACTGCAATAAAGAAATGCCCAAGACTGGGTAATTTATAAAGAAAAGATGTTTAATTGACTCACAGTTCAGCATGGCTGGGGAGGCCTCATAAAACTGACAATCATGGCGGAATACAAAGCAGAGGCAGGCACTTTGTGCACAAGACAGCAGGAGAGAGAGTGAATGCCAGATGCTTATAAAACCATCAGATCTCATGAAAACTCATTCACTATCACAAGAACAGCATGGGGAAAACTTACCTCCATGATTCAATTTCCTCCACTTGGTCTCTCCCTTGAGACATGGAGATTATGGGGATTATACTTCAAGATGAGATTTGGATGGGAACACAAAGTCTAATCATATCAATCACCAAAACACAAAGATATTTGAGTTTTGGTTTGCATCTATTTCTTACTGGAAACTTGTACTAGCAATTTTAGTTCAATCTATTGGAAACTTGGTAAAAAGTCACCAAGAAAAAAAACACATTGCTCCTAACTGTAAATTCTGAATTTTAAAAATGGGTCAGCAATGCTGACATGCATATTCTCGATCTCCTGACCTCGTGATCCGCCCGTCTCGGCCTCCCAAAGTGCTGGGATTACAGGCTTGAGCCACCGCGCCCGGCCGCATCTATTTCTTACTGGAAACTTGTACTAGCAATTTTAGTTCAATCTATTGGAAACTTGGTAAAAAGTCACCAAGAAAAAAAACACATTGCTCCTAACTGTAAATTCTGAATTTTAAAAATGGGTCAGCAATGCTGACATGCATATTCATTGGTTTGTGTAGCAAAGTGATTTAGCAAACAGTTTTAGAAACCAAAATTTGGGATGCTAGTTCTACCTCCATAATGAGCTATTTTGGTGTACCTAAACAAGTTACATACATTGCCTAAACTTCAGTTTTGTATTTTGTAGATTTCCTATGATTATTTCAAATACTATGCACCATACAGCTGACAAAGTACCTGGCATATAAGATTTATTAATACATTTACCGGAAGTTATTAAGAGCAGAATTATAAACTGTCAAAGGTAAGAGGACCTTAATAACCACACACTCTACCCCTGCATTTTATCGGTTTGTAAACTGATTCCTAGAGAGGAGGAAACAGGTGATTCAAAGTCACGGAGGTAAGCTTTCAGTGCAGCAGTGAGTTTTAAGCTTTGCAGTGCATCAGAATTACCTGGAGGGCTAATGAATCACTGGTTGCTGGGCCAAAGATTTTTGCATTTCTAACAAGTTCCCAGATATTGCCAGTGCTGCTGGTCCAGGGACCACACTGCAGTGATCTTTCCACTACACTTCACCACCCTACATCATATCCCTATGTAATCAGGGTGGACTGATGTCCACACCAGTCAGCCCAGGCTTTGTGTTTCATGAGTCAGAGTTGGAAAAAATTTTTTAAATGTAAACTAGCTTTATTACATATTAACATATTACATTCATCAGCCTAAATATTAATAAATTAAGTCTATGTAATTTCCCTAAGGTCTTACACATGAGGAGGGGCAGAGCATGACTTCAACATCTGCCTGTGTGACATCACAGCCTGTGGCCTTACTCCTGTTTCAAACCTGGCATTGTTTCCAATATCCCACACTGAGTAAAACCCTACTCCTCAACAGGCAGTATTAACAAGCATCAAATTGGTAGTAAGGATAGAGGTGGAGATTATGCATTTAAATGACACCTGCCTTTGGGAAGTCAGAATCCACTGGGGAGACAGATATGCACTCAGTAAAAACAAAAGCACAAAGTGGTTCAAGGCAGCAACATAGAAAGTACTAAGCAATTGTGTCTGGAATTGGTGGGTTCTTGGTCTCGCCGACTTCAAGAATAAAGCCGCGGACCCTAGCAATGAGTGTTACCGTTTTATTTTTTTTTCTTTTTTTGAGGCAGAGTCTCGCTCTGTCGCCCAGGCTGAAGGGCAGTGACGCAATCTCGGCTCACTACAAGCTCTGCTTCCCGGGTTCACGCCATTCTCCTGCCTCAGTATCAGGAGTAGCTAGGACTACAGGCGCCCGCCACCGTGCCCGGCTATTTTTTGTATTTTTAGTAGAGACGGGGTTTCACCGTGGTCTCCATCTCCTGACCTCGTGATCCGCCCGCCTGGGCCTCCCAAAGGGCTGGGATTACAGGCCTGAGGCACCACCCCCGGCCAAGAGTTACCGTTCTTAAAGATGGTGTGTCCCGAGTTTGTTCCTTCTGATGTTCGGACATTGGAGTTTCTTCCTTCTGGTGAGTTCGTGGTCTCGCTGACTTCAGGAGTGAAGCTGCAGACCTTCACAGTGAGTGTTACAGCTCTTAGAGGTGGTGCAGACCCAAAGAGGGAGCAGCAGCAAGATTTATTGCCAAGAGCAAAAGAACAAACTTTCCACAGTATGGAAGGGGACCACAGCCAGTTTCCGCTGCTTGCTCAGGTGGCCTACTCTCGTTCCCTTATCTGGCCCCACCCACATCCTGCTGATTGGTCCATTTTACAGAGAGCTGATTGGGCCATTTTACAGAGAGCTGATTGGTCCGTTTTGACAGAGTGCTGATTGGTGTGTTTACAAACCTTTAGCTAGACACGGAGTGCTGATCAGTTCATTTACAATCCTTTAGCTAGACAGAAAAGTTCTCCAAGTCCCCAACTGTCCCAGAAGCCCAGCCAGCTTCACCTCTTACTGGCACTCACCATGGGACTTTAGGGCACCAAGCCTGGGCACTCCCGCAACCCAGAGGGAGCTTGTCCCCTGATCAAGCCCGGCAGGCGCCAGCCTGCTGTGCCAAGTGTGGGGCTTGCTGAGCCCGTGCTCACCTGGAACCCAGGCTAGCCCACAAGCACCACCGGCAGCCCAAGTTCCCACCCACACCTCTCTCTTTAGGCTTCCCCATGAGCAGAGGGAGCCAGCTCCAGCCTCGGCCAGCCCCAGAGAGGGGCCCTCATAGTGCAGCAGCAGGTTGAAGTGCTCCTCCAGCGTGGCCAGAGTGGACAACGAGGTTGAGGAGACATTGAGAGTGAGCAAGGGCTGCTAGCACGTTGTCACCTCTCAATCCCCCCTCTAAACAGGACACCCCAACTGCTGTTGGGAATTTGGCCGAGGACTGCTCTAGCTACTTTCTGCTGGATGGGGTGAAAAAAGGGCCCTGCAGTTTAGCTGCACCATAGGAAGTATTAAGCTAGGGCACGTGGTAGAGGGAAGAACAGTAGAGCTAGGGTGGGGCTCAGAGGTAGAATAATATATTTCCAGGCAGTCCAGCTACAGGAAGGCATCACAAAGAACCCTGAGTTGAACCTCAGCCTTAACACCTTCCATGGGGTTACCTGGAGCAAGGCATATTGTCTTTCTGTAGCTTTTTTTTCTCTTCCGTAAATGTGGGATTATGATAGTGTCTGCCCCACAAGGCAAGAACCAGGCTGTAAACCCTGTTGAGACATCCAGGTAGGAGGGGGTCACTGGAAAAACTACAACAGCCCTGCGCACTTGGGTGGAGTCTCAGGACGTTCCCCATTTGCAGTGGGGAGGAGTCTGGCCCATCCTCTTCCTGTGTGGAAGCTGAGATTCAAGCTGGGGGTGGCAAGTGCTCTAGCAGGGACTCTGGCCTAGCGAGAGTCACTGTTTCCCCCTTTTCTTCCTTCTCACCCAGTGAAACCCTGCCTTACTCACCCTTCAAATCAACTGCAAGCCTAAATTTTCATGGCTGTGGGATGGACAAGGACCCCGTCTTTAGCTGAACTAAGAAAAAGTCCTGCAACATTTTTGGCGGGCAACATGGGGACTCAAGAAGCAGTGAGTGAAATGGGGGCTCAAAATCTCTCACTACTGCTTCTAAGCCTTTCCATCCTTGTTCTTTTTTTTTCTTGTTTTAGAAATGGAGTCTTGCCCTGTCACCTAGACTGGACTGCAGTGGTGTGATCTTGGCTCACTGCAAGCTCTGCTCCTTGGGTTCATGCTATTCTCCTGTCTCAGCCTGAGCAGCTGGGACTGCAGGCATCCGCCACCATACCCGGCTAATTTTTGTATTTTTAGTAGAGATGGGGTTTCACCGTGTCAGCCAGGATGGTCTCGATCTCCTGACCTCGTGATCCACCCACCTTGGCCTCCCAAAGTGCTGGGATCACAGGCTTGAGCCACCGTGCCTGGCCTTTATCCTTGGACTTCTGAGGGTGGGGGAAACCATTCTACCAACCCCCATTGCTCCCGAGCCTTTTCATGGCCTTTTCCTTCCTTTTGTGGGACGGACCAGTGAACAGCAGCTCCCCGCCACTCTCCCCTCCTTGCCAGGGCTGGGACTCATGGCCCGAGGGTCCCACATAGCCAGCTGGCTGGCCTGTTCTGCCACATGCCACCGGAGCCTTCCCTTTCTCCAGCCAAGGTGTGTCCAGAGTTTGTTCCTTCCAGTGGGTTTGTGGTCTCACTGACTTCAAGATTGAAGCTGTGGACCTCTGCGCTGAGTGTTACAGCTCTTAAAGGTGGCGTGTCTGGAGTTTGTTCCTTCTGGTGGGTTCGCGGTCTCACTGACTTCAAGAATGAAGCTGCAGACCTTTGTGGTGATTGTTACAGCTCTTAAAGGTGGCACAGACCCAAAGAGTGAGCAGGAGCAAGATTTATTGTGAAGAGCAAAAGAACAAAGCTTCCACAGCATGGAAGGGGAACCCAGCAGGTTGCTGATGCTGGCGGGGGGGATAGCCAGCTTTTATTCTCTTATTTGTTCCCACCCATGTCCTGCTGATTGGTGCATTTTACAGAGCACTGCTTGCTCCATTTTACAGAGCACTGCTTGGTGCATTTTACAATCCTAGCCACAGAGTGCTGATTGGAGCATTTTACAATCCTCTTGTAAGATAGAAAAGTTTTCCAAGTCCCCACTCCACCCAGGAAGTCCAGCTGGCTTCACCTCTCAAAGGGGCTTTACTCCATGGGACAGTAATTAAGCTTTTCTCCTGCAGGAAAAACCAGTTGTACAAGAATAACAGGTTCTTCCCCAGGAATTTTTAAATCTTTTTTCTTTCCTCTTCTCCACCCCATCAGCAGTTAACCTTCATTTTTTCTTTCTTTTAAAAGATGTTTTTACTAGGCCAGCCCCCACAACTATCACTGTTTATATTTTTTGCGAAGTTTTGGTTGTGAAATCAAGCTTCCATCTTGTTTTACATCCTGAGGGCGTGGCTGGTAACTGCTTGGGAATCCTGCCTTAGGGGATGAGCCCCCTCTGGTTTCATATCTGCATGTTATTCTAGCCCTGTTTCTTAAAGAACCCCACCCAGTGACTGGGTCTTCTTCTGCCTGTCTGTGTGTATACTGTGTGTGATATCTGTAAAAAGAGCTCTAATTAATTTAGCATAAAGAAAGACAATCCTTGGATCTAATATTTTTTAAAGGGAAGATAAAAGTTGTGGTATCTTTCAGTTCACATGACTTTAATCTTTGAGAAGAAAAAAAGTCTTAAAGATTACTGATAAAAAGCAGATGTCATTAAAATGTAAATAGGTGGGCCAGATAATGCAGGTCAGATGCAAGATTTGCTAGGTGTTCTGAGGTTACAAACTGCTTTTGGGGGTTTTGAGAACTATTTGATTTGCCAGCTTCAAAACTGGTAAGGCCTGGGGACATATGGAACTAACCATACCCCTAACTAAGAAAGCAAAGCTTGGCTGCTGTTAGCACACAATTAAAGCTACTTACCAAGTTTTACCTTAAGGTTAATAACTGCTAGGTGTTAACATTATAACATGTAATTGAGACTACTGAAATAGATTTACATGCAAGGTGTGTAAGAACAGTAAAATGTATTTTTTAGTAAAAGGTTATAAGAAAGCATGGACACATAAACTTCTGCCTAGAGTTAAATGATTGCTTTGAGTTAAGAAAAAGTTAATGGTTCAAGGAAGTTGTGGAAGAATTGTCTAAATTAATCTTGCAGAAGAGGTTCTCTGTGTGAGCACATTGACTAAATTCAAAAAAGGGTATTATATGGTTTTTCTGTAAATTGAGCATTGAAATAAAAGCATAACAGACTTTTCCCAAGGCAAGAATCTACTCTTTGGTAAAATCTGTAAAGGGTTTTGCTTCTTTAAAATGTCTGAGTCATCATTTTGGCAAAATAAATTTATGATAATCTGGAATTCTATTTCATGGTATCAAGTGTTTTAAACCTCAAATATTTAACAGCCATCCCAAAATCAAACTTTAGTTTCAAAATTGTCTTCCCTGGCACCTGGCTTTTCAAATACTTCAAAGAGCCCTGAAATGTCCAGAAAAGAGAGGTAAACAGGATTATTTGATGTATTTAAGTACATGGGATTGCCAAAACGATGCTCAATCTTCTTTAGGTTGTATCTTGGTGAATAGTGCTAATATATTTTCCAAAATTGTATGAGATTTCTAAAATTCTAATATCTGCATATATGCTATCAATCATAATTAAGGTTGTTAAGTTATTGTAAACCACAGAGATAACCAAATTTCTTTGTGTTTCTAACTGTAACTATCCTGGACATTTTGATTCACAGATAATTGCTTTAATCCTTTTCAAAGATGGTTTATAATGAGCTATAGAACTTTAACAGGAGCTCTCAAATACAGGCTTCTGATAACTTTAGAGATTGTAACATTGGAATAAAGGCAAATGTACAGGACTCATAAAGAGCTGAAATGTTCATTAATGCGAAGCAAAACAAGAGTTAATTAAATGGCCTGAACTCAGAAAACTGAAGCAAATCTTTTTGACTTCTGCTTGAAATATTACTGATCCTTGTTTTGTTTTTCAAAGTCAAAGAAACTTATTTTAAGTAACTTACTTGGAGCATGTTTGTTTCTTTCTGCCTGGTTCCTCTAGAATTTGGAAACTATCTGTGAGTACTCTTATGGCAATATGGTTGTTTGCATCAGTGCAATAAGAATCCATTTGTCTTTTGCAACAGAACACAATTGGAGAAAGTGGTTATTTTACCAAGGCTTTGACTGGAAGGGTATGCTTCCTTTTAAGGAGTCAATCTCAACTTGAAGAGCCAATAAAAGCCCAGTGGAGAAAGTGACCTCCTACCCTTGTCTATGCAGTCCCTGTACAGGGTTCCTGACCTGTGATCAGTAAATAATGTCACTTTCTAACAGGTCTAGGAGCTCCAAGTTTATCTTGGGACCTTAAGAGGAGAGAATCACCCAACGCACAGGTGTTTGAGGATACAAATCCATGGTTGAGCTCAGCTTTAAAAGGTCTCATCTGAGATTCCTAGTAGAACAAACTTCCATCAAAGCCAATCCAAAAGGCCTACACAGAAATAATTATTCTTGCTGCCCTTTATGCAAATAATTAGGCCAAGTATGAGACTAAAGTATATTTTGCAAACAACTCGGTCCTATTAAGACTTACTTGGTTTTGTTTTTTTTTTTTAACAAAAATGAGGACTAGAAAGAGAAAAATTATGTTTCAAAACTTATGTTTTGTCATTAAATTCTAAACTCACTAGTTTTTAACTTTTTACCTACATTTTAGACTAACCCTGCTCGTTCCTGTGAACCAACCAGAAATCTCCAGCTGCAGCTCAGAAAGAACAAAAGGGGTGGGTAATGTAAAAATCTGGATCAGTATTCCTGCAAACCTTGCCAGGTGATAGGAATAAATAAATAAACTCAGAGATTTCTTTTTGGGAAAGTAAGACAAAGGGAACTAACCAGAGCCAAACACCATGCACCCAAATCCTAGCAAGCATAACTATAGCTACCAGTTATCTGGCTGTGTCACAAGACATACTTTCCTCTCTTTTTTTGGAGGAGGACCCAGGTCTACAGTTTCACTTTAGCATTTGGCTTATGACAAGAAGTGAATGCAACCCCCGAGATACATTTCTGTCCCAGAATCAATTCCAAGCTTTGGGTCAAAGCCCTAGGAAAGAAAACTGGATCTGAGGAATCCAGAGGCAAATGGTAACAGAGGTTAAAAGGCACAGCACAGGTGCGTGTGGCTGATTCCTGCCGATTAAGCCAACCCCATGGTTCCTGCTTCATGGATAAAGCCATGTTAGTATCCATGGCATAAATGAGGTCTAGGGAACTCCAAGGCTACTGACAGCAGTGGGGAAAGAGGCATAGATGAGAGCAGATAATACCTATTCTCTAGGCCCTCCCTGCTTCATGGGTGCAAGCCACCTTTACACCCATGGCAGTGACTGCCAAGGTCACCAGAACTCAGGGATGCAAGGATGGAAGAAGGAAAAAGGATGCTCTTTCCCTCTCCCTTACGTACTCTGGATATCTGCTTGGAAGAGAAAGGAACCAGGGATGCCTGCTCCCATCTTTCTAGATGGGCAGCCATTCATCTTCAGTCTGTACCCCTTTTGAATGCATCATGAAATTCTGGGACTCCTTTGAAAAAGAATGCCTTCTATTTTCTTCTCTCCTCCTCAGTTCTCTCTTCTCTAGTAGGTAATTGTGTCTCCATACTACGGGAGACTCCCCTCAGATGCATCGTACAAACTGGAGGGAGTTAATTTCCCCCAATTTTTTTTTTTTTTTTTTTTTTTGAGATGAAGTCTCACGGTGTCACCCAGGCTGGAGTGCAGTGGTGCAATCTTGGCTCATTGCAACCTTCACCTCCCAGGTTCAAGTGATTCTCCTGCCTCAGCCTCCTGAGTAGCTGGGATTACAGGTGTGTGCCACCACACTTGGCTAATTTTTGTATTTTGTATTTTGTAGAAATGGGGTTTCACCATGTTGGTCAGGCTGGTCTCGAACCCCTGACCTCGTGATCCACCTGCCTCAGCCTCCCAAAGTGCTGGAATTACAAGCATGAGCCACCATGCCTGGCCGGTTTCCCAAATCTTAAACTTACTGGCTTAGGATTAGACTCAGGGGAAGGGAACCCAGAAGGCCAACATGCCGGCAAAAGAGTAAAGTTTCTTTGCGAGTCAAGCTTTTGGCCTCCCTCTCCCTGTGTAAACTGGTAAAAGGCCTCGAAATTTTTTATCTGTCCTTACCTCCCCCTTGTTTCATTTTGAGACGTTTTCTGATAACCTGGTTTGTCTGTTTTTGCCTTCAGGCCATCAAACTCCAAACGGTAATGCAACCAGAGCCTTGGGCGATTGCCCCTTTGGCTGGGAACTCTTAAGCAGGCCTCTGAGGGATCTCTGATTGCTTTTTCCCCAAAACAGTGTCCCCTGTCGACAGGAAGCAGTTAAGATCTTTCTTCGTCCTTCTTAATCTAACAGCAGTTAGATGTACTTCTTTAGAGGAGTGAATGAAACAGCCAG
The DNA here is from genome assembly GCF_000951035.1 of Colobus angolensis palliatus. Classification (NCBI taxonomy): domain Eukaryota; kingdom Metazoa; phylum Chordata; class Mammalia; order Primates; family Cercopithecidae; genus Colobus; species Colobus angolensis. Next base: position 14,183,208 of record NW_012113141.1, on the reverse strand, counting down.
GTTGAAGGGGAGGTCCCTGAAAAAACTCCAACTGGACTGCACACTTGGGTGGAGCCTCAGGATGTTGGCTGTTTGCAGTGGGAGGAGCCTGCCCCCTCCTCTTCCTGTGTGGAACCTGAAATTCAAGCTGCAGACAGGAAGTGCTGTAGCAGGGACTCTGGCCTAGCACCAGTCCCTGTTTCCCCCTTTTCTTCCTTTCCACCCAACAAAACCCTGCTTTACTCACCCTTCATACCATCTGTGAACCTAAATTTTCATGGTCGCAGGATGGACAGGGACCCCATCTTTAGCTGAACTAAGGAAAAGTCCTGCAACACTGTAAAAGATAGAACTAGATTTTTGTTTTTATGTTTTCCTTCCTTTTTTACCTCAACAGTGGTTCGCCAGGACCTGGCAAAGTATAAGCCATATTGTAGACATTCTGTAAACATTTGTTAAATAAACTAATGAGAACTGATATGGAAATGAAATTAGATAATAGGTGCAATGAGTTAGAACAGGATCTCGTTCTTAATAAGACCCTCAATGGATGCTACTTATTGTTATCATTTTTATTAGATGGTAGAAATGAGTATTGAAAAATCAAAAGATATCTGAGACAAGAATCAGTTAATTTAAAAGCTTATTTTGCCAAGGTTAAGGACATGACTGTGACACAGCCTCTGGAGGTCCTGACAACATGTGCCCAAGGTGGTAGGTAGGGCTAAGATTTGGTTTTAGACATTTTAGGGAGACATAAGACATAAATCAGTACAAATAAGTTGTACATTGGTTCAGTTTGGAAAGACAGGACAACTGGAAGCAAGGGCTTCCAGGTGATAAGTGTATTCAAAGATTTATAGGTGCATTCAAAGATTTTCTGATTGGCAATTGGTTGAAATATTATCCAAAGACTCAGAATCAATAGAAAGGAAATATCTGGGTTACAATAAGAGCTTGTGGAATCCAAGGCTCTATCATGCAGATGAAGCCTCCAGGTAGCAGGCTTCAGGGAGAATAGATTATAAATGCTTCTTATCAGACTTAAAGGGTCTGTTCTATGAGTCTTAATGTCTGCGTTGATGTTAATGGTTTTGCGGCATGTCCAATTCCCCCTTCCTATTACGGTCTGAACTAGTTTTTCAGGTTAACTTTGGAATGTCCTTGGCCAAGAGGAGAGGTCCATTCCAATAGTTGGGAGGTTAGAATTTTATTTTTGGTTCACAATATCAAAGAATGAAAAATTTAAGAAGATATGAGGACCTAAAGTTATGTCAACACAACTGTTTCTGAATTGGTTACAGGATTAAAATAGCATTTTCTTTTTTAAAAGATCACTTGCTTAATACATCAGTACTAACATAGCAAACTCTAAATCCTCACTACTATGTTTGATACTTACGTACACAGCTTGTCCTGTATAAATATGCTAAATTACTAAGTAATATCCTATGTTTTTATTCCTATTGTTATTTACCAATCTTCTTTATTCACTCTGAGAAAGGAATTAATGTGTAACCACCATGGTATGGCCAGCCTCAGGTCTATTAAACTCTCTCTCTACTACAATGCTGGGGTCTTTCTTTATGCGGTGGGCAGAAAGAACCTCTCAGATGGTTACAAATTTGGAGGCTTGTCCAGAATTGCCCTTGTGGCTCCCTGCCTGCAGTTCAATAGCCCCCCACCAGCAAAGAATCCAGAGGCTAGCCCAAGTGGCTGCCTAGACTGGAGACTGACTCTGGCACCATCTCTACCTGTGGGGCACTGCCCACCCATGGTACATGGATTTAGTTGCAGGAGATAAATAGTTCCTAGAAAGAGTTTTTAAACTGGTCTGGTAAGTATTCTACGTGCTGCCAACATCTCCTTCCTTCTCCTAATTGGTTCAGCTCCTTAGGGGTCTTGGTTCAGCTTCTTTGGAGGTCTCGGTTGGCTCAACCTGAATAGTAGGAATAGTCTTGGTTCAGGAGATTTCTCCTCAATTGAGAAGTTTGGGGGAGATTGTTCAGATGGAGAACAGGAGTTTAGTTTGGAAGAAATACTCATGTAATTCTTGTTTAGGGATCTTGGTTTAGAAGGCCTTCCATCTTATCTTTGTGTGTGTCTGCACATATGGAGGGGATCTCTAAAGAAATTGCTGATGGAGGTCCAGCAGGCCTAACTCAAAGAACACTCCTTAAGTCTGTTCACATTCAATGAGCCCTGAAGGAATTGTTAGTGGAAGCGCAACAGGCCTGACTCGGGGTGACCATTCGCTCCTTCGTGTTGTCCATAGTCCTGCTTTTCTGGTTGGAAGTTATCCCTCCCCTCTTTGAGGGGATCAAATAAAATAGGGACTCATGGGGGCAAGTTTGAACCCTGCTAGGTTAATACTGGGTACTAAGCAAGGTGACTAGTGTCTGTTTTGTTACGGTATTTTATGTCAGCTGGGATGCAAAATGTTAATTTGGTTCCCCCATGTAGCCCGCTTGGTAACATCTTGTAAAATCAAGAGGGTTTTTGCCTATGGTTCCGTGAAACAGAAAAAAAGTAATTTTCCTTTGCAACTATGTTGCAGCCAGCAGGGTCACTAGGGCCACTCAGGAAAGGGAACCCAGAAACCTGGCATGCTGGCAAAGGATAAGAATTTCTTACCAGTCAGGCTTCTGGCCTCTCGCTGTCTCTGTGCAAACTGGTTGAGTGAATGTTAAGAAATCAGTTTACTAATGAGAAAAAGGATGTATGAGGCTAGTCTGAGGCTGTAGTGAATCTGATGTGCCTTGTGCTATGCATTTCTTTCTGTGCTGTTCTGTCATGAAGAACGGTACCACAGGCTAGAACATATGCTTAGGATCTCTGTAAGCCCACTGTTCAAGCCAGCCTACCAGACTGGTCAATTACAGACTTTGCTGTGGGCCCCAGAAACAAAAACCAAATGCGGTCTCCCTCTTGTTTTACATCCTTGAGAGCATGACTTTGTGACCATGTGAGGGTACTCTGTCTTGGGCTCCACCATCCAGAAGGCAGGAATTTTCGAGGCCACGTCAGGACCGAGAGTCAGAGATGAGTCAGCACACTCTTCATCACGAATGTGTTGAGCCCTTGGGTGAATTTTGTCTGAAAAGATCCCATCCCTATAGGGCTCTTGTCATGCTATCTTTTTTTTTTCTTTCTTTCTTTCTTTTTTTTTTTTTTTTAAGACAGAGTCTTGTTCTATCGCCCAGGCTGGAGTGCAGTGGCACGATCTCAGGTCACTGCAACCTCCACCTCCCAGCTTCAAGCGATTCTCCTGCCTCTCAGCCTCCCAAGTAGTTGGGATAACAGGTGCCCACCACCACACCTGGCTAATATTTGTATTTTTAGTACAAATGAAGTTTTGCCATGTTGGTCAGGTTGGTGTCGAAATCCTGACCTCAGGTAATCTGCCCACCTCAGCCTCCTCATTCATTATTGTTACTTCTGTCAGAGGTGTTTGAACCAGAGCAACTCCTGTGCTGGGATTACAGGCCTGAGCCACCATACCCGGCATCTCTTACTATCTTAAGCCCATTTTTGAGAGTAAATTCTTGGGGATCATAGAGATGCCTTTTCTACCCCCTTTCTGGAAATACCTTTGTTTATATGGTAAAAAACCTGGAAGGATATCTCAAAAGGCCAATCTACAATAGTGGTGTTACTTGCAGGAGTAGCTGGTAAAGTTGCATATCTTAAAACCTCCGGAATAATGGCTGACAATCATTTATGTCTGCGCCTTGGCAGAACTCAGACTCCGTTTCACCTCCCAGCCTGTTGATCTCCCATTAGCTTTACAAAAGCAGCTGAGTTTTAGGCAAGGCCTATTATCATTTACACTGTAGCCTAAACATCTTCCAAAGTTAGCTCAGCGCCATAACCCAGGAAAAATTAAGGGAAAGGCAAGATGGGGGGTGAGTTAGCTTCTTTATAACAATTTTTCTTACTGATATGATTTTTGCAAAGGTGATTTCAATTGCACTGAGAGACTTATACACTTTAATCTTTGTGCTTTCACAAGAAACACTTTCTTTATCATCGATTTAGTAGCAAAGGTAAACGTTTAGCTATGCTCCCTGTAGCTGTTTTTGTTGTCTTCAAGAGTTATTTGGTTTGGTGCGGAGTAGCTGTTCTTTAGGTTTGCTCCTTTGGTTTTTCATTTACAAGTTTAAACTCTTAAAATCTAAAATAAACTTCAGAATATGTATATACTTCTCACAAAGAAAAGGATTTCTTAGACAACGTGAACTGTAGACAAAAGAAAGAACACAAAATTCAAGCAAAGATTTTTTTTGTGTTAAAACTTCTATGTGATATTTAAGGTGCTTTATCTTACTTCATTTTACAGGCTTAAAAATCATGAGGGAAATCAAACTATCTTTTAACGGGTAAATGCCAAAGGAAGTCCTTTATTAGTTGGTCCTAAGACTTTGGATGTATTTTTTTGGGGGGGGTGTGAGGGGGGAAATAAAAAGAAAGATAATGTAGCTAGAGCTTATAAAGGAAGTTAGTATTTTAGTTTCCAGTGAGCTCATTATTTTGCATTTTCTCAATTGCCATGGAATTCATGTTTAACCATAGCAAGTAACCAGAGGAGTCACTGCAAAATAAGCTTTGTGGTTCAATAACAAATCTTTGTTTACTCTAAACATTTTTTGTTGTTATCTCATTCATTATTGTTACTTCTGTCAGAGGTGTTTGAACCAGAGCAACTCCATCTTAAATTAGGGGCTGGGTAAAATGAAGCTGAGACCTACTGAGGCAGGAAACTAGGGTCTGGATGCAGGGAACATAAGGCCAATCCACACTTCAGCTAGGACAGGAAATACCCTCTCCATAGGGCTTATGTGGGGTAAATGACTTCATAACTTTACTTCAGCCTCTCCCTTTATATAGAGCGTACTCCAAGTAACCAATGGAATCCTCTAGAGGGTAAACTCCCAAAAATTCTGTAATGGGGCCCTTGAGCGCCTATGCTCGGGCCCAATCCCACACTGTAGAGAATACTATCATTTTCAATAAATCCTTCATTCCTTCCTTGCTTTGTGTGTTTTGCCCAATTCTTTGTTCAAGATGACAAAAACGTGGACACCTTCCACTGGTAAGACTACTGGGCTGCATTCCCAGACAGTTAAGACATTCTAAGTCACAAGATACAATAGGAAGGAGTTTGGCATAAGTTGCAGGTCATAAAGACCTTGCTGATAAAACAAGTTGCAGTAAAGAAGCCGGCCAAAACCCATCAAAATCAAGATGGTGACAAGAGTGACCTCTGGTCATTCTCACTGCTACACTCCCACCAGCACCATGACAGTTTACAAATGCTATTCCAACCTCAGGAAGTTGCCCTGTGTGGACTAAAAAGAGGAGGTATGAATAATCCACCCCTTGTTTAGCATATCATCAAGAAATAATGTAAAAATGGGCAACTAGCATCCCTCAGGGCTGCTGTCTATGGAGTAGCCAGCCATTCTTTATTCCTTTACTTTCCTAATAAACTTGCTTTCATTTTACTCTATAAACTAGCCCTGAATTCTTTACTGTGCAAGATCCAAGTACCCTCTCTTGGGATCTGGACCAGGACCCCTTTTCTGTAACACTTCTATTTAGTAACAAAATTTGTCTTGTATACTTTAGCACAAGACTCAAAGTATCTCCCTGTGGTTCTGTGAGAAAGGAACTGTAGGTAAGGAAAAATAATTTTCCCTTCCACCCTTCATAGGTTCTTAGCTGGGATTTCCTGTAACAAAAGACAAATTAACAAGAGAACATCAAACAGAAGTTTAAGAACATGCATACCTCCTACATACATGGCAGGTAACACAGAAAAAATTACTAAATCACTACAACAGATTTTCAAAGAGATTTCTTAGACTTTAGGTTCAAATATCCATTGTTGTTTGAAACAAAGAAAGAAAGGAGTGGGGAAAGGCCTATCTAAGTGTAAAACAAGAGTAAGATTTACTATGCAGATTTAAATGTGATGCCTTCTTTACTGACTCAGAGTCTTTAGTGTATTAACCTTCTCTTTCTGGAACAGAGAGGGAGAATTGAAAATTTATTATTTTTATTATAAACATATAAAATTTTCTTTTACTTCTACAAAAGTAGAATGTCAAAAGTTCCTTTAAAGTTTCTAAGCTCCTTGAATATGGTATCATTGCTGGTCATGATTCCTTGCAATTTGAAAAATTCTCAATAAATATTTGTGGAATTGTTTTAAATATAATTGATTGGCATAATGACATACTACTGTGTACAGTTAGCACTACGAACAAATTAATGTCATTTACATCACTCCAAAAATGATCTTTACAAAGACTTGAGTGAATATGTCATGGCATCACAGAATATGAGTTTGGGAATAACTTAAATTTCTAGAATTCCTCCATATTCACTTTCTTATAAAAGTCACAGAGTAAATGTTGCGGACACTGAATATTTAATGTACATAATTTCTCTTCCTCCTCCTGTTGATGTCCCTCCCACAAACATGATTTAGTCTTTGACCTCAATCTTGGTAACAGGTTCTATAGTGGCACCTCACATTTTTGGAGAATTAGAAATAGCAGTTGATCTCTTTAAGACTGACGTTCTTGTCATGCAACTGGTTATAACATTTATTCAATGAAAAGCTTGAGCTGAATTAAATTTAAAGGATAAGTTTAATTAAGCAATGAACGATTTGCATATCAGGCAGCCTCCTAAGCCAGAGTAGGCTCTGAGAATCCAGCGCAGCCACGTGGTGGAAGATTTATAAACAGAAACAGAAAATGACATACAAAAAATGGAAGTGAGGTACAAAAACAACTAGATTAGTTACAGCTTGGTGTTTGCCTTATCTGAACACAGTTCAAATAGTTGGCTACATTTGCGTGGCCAAAATCTGTTGATTGGCACAAGTGTAGGCTATGGTCTTTTTACACCTCCACTTGTTATAGTTCACAGTGTAATGAACTGAAAATATTTCAGGCCAAACTTAAAATATGTAAGGAGGCAGCTTTAGGCTAAACTTGATTTAACAAATTCATAAAGAGAGGAGGAACATTATTATCCTACAACATTTGTTTGAAATGTAAGATAGTTCTCTTTATTTAAACATAAATATTTTCATTATATTATATTTGTGCCAGTTACTAAGTAACTGTTGCGACTCCAGGCCAACTTTACCTCAGCTCTGTAATGTTGGAGCTGAAACTCTGCAAACCGTATTCTTGCATTGCCAGCTGTATCTGTTAGGCTCTGCCAGAAGAGGACAGTAGAGGGAAGCTGGCTAGAGGAGAGGGAGATTAGCTTCCTCCTGTTTGTTTCTGGACAGCCTAGCATTAGAATGACCAACAACCACACCTTTCTTTTTCATCCTATCAGTAGCAGTGGCAGTAGCTCTATTCAGTTTGCAATCTTTTCATCACTTACAAAACCAGCCTCATGCTTTCCTAACCTTACAGACACCAGGACAGGCCAGCCGCGAAGGGTCTGAGTTTCAGCTTTGCAGGGCTCCTCTTTTAGGTTATTGTTTTAATAACTCAGACTTCTTTCCTTTGCTCCACCAGCCCTGGGAATGACAGCTGTTTCCTACAATTTTTACTACCCTGATATCTTAAAGTTGGCTTTTCACCATCTCAGTTTCCTGCTAAATACCTTGACAAAGATTCTTTTCTTGGCCAAACCTTAGTCAAGCTCCCCTGAACCTTCTCATCTACAAGGCGTGTTCATGTACTTTCTTTGTGGAGCCCAGTTTTAGCAAGAATCCTGCTAAGTCAGCTTAGCAGAACTCCCAACCCTATGATACAGACAGGAGACAAGTAAATACTGGGTAGAAAAGGGTGGTTCCCCAGCAAAGGCCCCACCCACACGCCTGGATACCCGTGGCCCTAAATTCCTGTTTTCACACCCAAAACTTGCCTTTTGGCCTGCCAAACCCCCTATCCTGTACCCATATAAAACCCAGACCCCTGGCTTCAGGACAGACAAGGAGGCAAGCAGACAAGCAGATGAATGTCAGAACAGTGTGTAAGAGAATGAGATAAGGTGCATCTGAACATCAGGAGGAGTTCGGCTAGGGACAGTCGGAGAATCAGCCACTGGAAAGCCAAACTCCAGAGGAAGATCATTTTCCCACTCCATCCATGTCCAGCTCCGCTTCCATCCCACTGAGAGCCACCTCCACCAACCAATAAATGCCCGCATTCACCATCCTTCAGGTCCATGTGTGACCCCATTCTTCTGGGATGCTGAACAAGAGCTCAGGATACAGAAAGCTGTCACACTGGCCCTCTGTCCTTGCAAAAAAGCAGAGGGTCCACTGGGCTAGTTAACACTTAAATTATCCACGGACGGCAATGCCGAAAGAGCGCACTGTAATGCAAGTCTGCATGCTCCCACTCCTGTAAGGGATTTGAGCAGCAGTGGTGACTAAACAGATGAGCCACACCCCTGTTGCACACTCTGTGAGGAGGCTCAGGGAACCCTCCTGTTTCCCCTTCATATTTGGTATCTGATCAAACTCTTCATCTCCACTACCCCAAGGTTAAGATATCTGATCATCCTGCCCTGCCTTCGGCAGGAATCCTGTTAGGCCAGTTCAGCCAGAATCCCCCCAGACTTGATGTCTCCTCTTCTTAGTAGTTTTCCAGCTATCAATTTCCCCACACCCCCAACTTGCTCCTTGGCTGTAAATCTCCATTTTGTTCTAATTATATTTGGAGTTGAATCCAGTTCTATTTCTATAGAACTGGAATCTCTCTTCTGCTATTGCAATAGTTTTTGTTTTGTTTTTCCTTAATAGACTCCATCCTCACTGATTTAATTTCTGTCCAGCTCTAGTTATCCTTAACAGTGTCTAGTTAAATTATCTGTGTTCAAATAACTAGTATGTCCTGTCTCCTGGTGGTACCCTTATCTGACACAGTATTGGATAATCAAAGTAATGAAATAAATACTTATTTTAAAAATATATACCTGAGCTATAAGTATTTAGCTATTAAAATATTAAACAAATATGAAGCCAAATACACACAGAATCACAGAATAATGATGCATTTCAAACAACATGAAAAGTTGGAAATGTTAATATTCTGAGAGGGCCATGGAGCTATTCTGAAAATCTCTGAATTCGTGTTGAATTATAACTTCAAATTGCATGAGGATGTTAAGTTGAGCAAAAGATTAACCAATTTTGGCACTTCAGAACCTGAGATGGAGGAAGTAACTGGAGGAATAAATTAGGACAAAAAGGGGAAAAAAGAAGGAAGATATGTGGATTAAGTATCCTAACTTTTAAATAAGTCATTTTTTTGAAATTATTAAAAAAGTACATTCACAGAAGAAAAATTGGAATAGAAAAAGACAAAAAATAATCCAAAATCTCCACAAGCCGCCTACTGTGCAATTGAAGTTAACTGTGTTCAGGTTTTCAATTTTCTTCTATATGATTACATTTTTTTTACTGTTTTACAACTTTATTCTTTTATTTAGTAAGATAAATTCTAATGTGTTGATATTTTGAACATTATTAATATGTTCTCTCTCTTACCTTATCCATCTTCCAGCAAGGAGTTGAACATATGTTTCAGAAGAAATGAAAAGGAAAAGAACAAAGCAATAATCAGCTTCTGATAAGAAAACTAGGATTTTGCCACAAGAAAATTAGCTTGAGAGGCAAGCATTTTGAGATAGGATTTTCACAATTTCTTTATCTCCTCTATTTAAAATTGCAGCAGCCGTGCCTGCGGACACATACTTACAGAGTTCTCCCACAGTTTGGCAGAGATAGACCTTCTACACAGCACAATACATTCATAAAGCTTTTCTCTTGATAATAGGAGGCTATGACAGAGGAGACGTAACAGGATAAGAAAAAGACAGAAAAAAAGGCATTGAGATGAGCAGATAAATGGCCCTGTTTCATCTCAGGTTTGGCCATGACCTGTTGACCAGGGTAATGTGACTCTTCCTGAACCATTCCTAGTTTCCATGTGATAGACACAGGATTCAAAGATGTTATGAGTTCTGCTGTGGAGCATGTTGAAAGGCACCAAGAAAGGAGCAAAGGGAGTCTCTAGCAGCAGCCACAAAGCACTTCCTCTGAACTGAACTACAGCAGAGACACAGCCAGACGTCAGTCTTCTTCTGCCAGGGAGACACAAAGTAGGCACAGCAGTGTCAGCCAAAGAGAACAGAGGCCCAACATAGCTGAGAAGGATGGGCATATGACTTATATTAGTCAAAATTTTCTGTCTTGAATGCCAGCAGGGCCAAGAATCCAGGTAGAAGGAACATTGTCCTGAAGACCAGCAGACCAAGCATAAATTAAAAGTCACCATGAAGATTAGAGGATCATGTTCACCTCCAATACCATGTGTTCTCCCCAATCACCTACTGGATGCAATTTCAAACATATCCCATCTGCGAGAAAGAAGCATGAGGACGGGAGAAATTAAGACTATTTTTCAAGAAAAAGTGACTGAATATTACCCAAAGTTACCATTTAAATTATCAGCCTGGACTAAGCTTAAAGCAAGACTAAACACAGGTCATTCTTCCCTCTAAGCTGTGGGTAGGGACTTGAGAGAGAAGGTTGTATAAATTATAGATAAAAATTTAGAAAAGTACATTTTTTCTACACATCATAGTTTGAATTTCATTTTGCAATTCAACACATGATTACTTCCAAGACAATTTTAAGAGAGACATGGCATTTCCTTTCATGGTATTTCATATCATGCGTTAGTTATCTATTGTTGCCATAACAAATTACCACAAACTTAGCAGCTTAAATAACACGTATTTATTATCTTGCAGTTTCTGAGGGTCTTACAAGGCTGAAATTGAAATATTGGCAGGGGCTGCAGTTTTCACCTGGGGCTTGGGGCCCTCTTCCAAGCTCCCTAGTTATGGGCAGAATTCGGTTCCTTGCAATTGTAGGATTGATGCTCCTGTTTTTTGGACACAGTATTTCCTTCATCTTCAAGCCAACAATAGTGGCAAATCTTTCTTGTGCTTCATATATCTCTGTCTTCCTCTGCTTTTAGGGCCTCATGTGTTTACATTGGGCCACCTAAATATCCAGGATAATTTTCCTATTTAAATATAAACTAGTAAGCTATCTGCAAATTCCCGTTTGCCATTTAACATAACATAATCACACAGGAGTAACACCAAAGTAGCAGAGATTACAGGGACCAAAATTCTACTACCCGTGATGTATCTCAAATAATTTGTTTTGCTAATTGACTACCATTATCCATTCAGACTCTTTGTTTCTTTGCTTGTGATACACAATTAAACAATCAACATCCTTGCATAAAGCGTCAGCACAGGACCTTGGACCAGGAATTTTGCAGAGGAACAGTAGCTGATCTTGTCCTCAAGAAGCATGACATACATTAAATATTCGCAGGCATTCAGCTCATGGGGACCTTCCATACTTGCAAATAACTGACAGTCATGAGAGTTAGGTGAAGCTGTAGAAAGACTAAGCAAGGCACTGTGCTGTCAAGCACCACTGATGCACAACTCATCGACATCTTACAAGCTCCAGTTCTCCTTGGAGAGCACATCCTGAATACCATGGTGGTATAAATAAAAAGAAAGTCATCTTTTTCAACAGTCTCTGCTATCTGACTGTACACGATTAAGTTGGAGTCTTACACACTTGGCCAGGATGCCATAGTTAATATACTTACACCAAAGAAAGGCAGAGCAACCAAGCCAGAACCATGGTGGCCCCATGGGCCCACTAAGCCCCAGGCTTCAGACTGCGGATGTTCTGTTATGTAAGACCACAAACATGGCTTTGATAGCGGGAGGGGGAGTCCAGCACAAGGATCCAGTGCAGGATCTCACACAAGGTTTCAAAAAGAAGTTTGAAGAAATCCCTTCCAGTCCCCAGTTTAACCTTCATGAAGTAGGTAAGATCCCTCATAATCCTTCTGCCAAACTCTTTAAGCCCATCCTAAATAAACAAAGCAAACTGCAAATAAAAATATGTGTATGACCACAGATGCTAATAAAATAGTTATATGTAAAAAGGAGCTCTGTAAAAAACCTGATATTAATACATTTTAAAATCTCGGTTAAGTCAATAACTATATAAAAAAATTTTAATTATAAAATGTACTTAGAATTAAGTAGAAATGTTTATTTGCCAACTTTAGCATATAGAGATGACAGGTCAAATCATTGGAGAATTTGTGAAATTCAGTAAGTTGCCTGGGATAATAATGTAATTATTTGGAAACAATTATATACTACCTTTACCTTATACAATGCACTAGTATTTAGTCCAGGTGGATTAAAAAAACCTATCCAATATAAGAGTATAGAAAATAAACACAACATTTAAATAATCTCGTGGTATATTAATCTTTCCAAACTATGACACCTAAGTGAGAAGCAATGAAGTTACTTGCAAAGTCCTTTCAATCTGATAATGAAAATAACACTAAGTCATTTCTGTTTTATACTTCATTTAATTTTCAAAGACAGCATAGCATCATGATAATAATCCTGGATTTAGATCCCAGCTCCTTTCTTCTGAGCTGTGTGTCCTTGGGCAAATTCCACAATCACTTCATGCCTGATTTTCCTGAACTGTGACATGAAGATATTATAATTTACCCTCTAAGACTGTTAAGAGAATTAAGAAAGTAAACACGGGCTGAAAAACTGGAACAGGGTCTGGGCCAGTGGTAACCACTCAGTAAATGCCTCTTTTTATTATTATCCATTTTCCCTTTGTCCCTGTTCTATAATTCCAGACATGTCCTCCATGTCTTTTTAAACCTCTCCTCTCATTTATTCACCTCATTCGTTTCCTCTGAATCGGAGAATTTCTTACTTTGTCATCACAACTTATGATTTGCCTTTCTGCAGAATCTAGTCTGCTTTTCACTGTCTCCTTTAATCTATTTCAAATTTTTGGAAATGAGTGTTTTTCATTTCTAGGAAAACTTTCTGTATATCCGATTATTTCAGTTTTAATTCACTGGAATCTTTTATTTTGATCTCTTTAACCCATTTGAATTAGACTTGCTCCCATTTTCTTTGTTCATTTATAATATTTGCCTCAAATGTCTCATTCACTTTGCTCCCTTGAATTAAGCCAACCTTTATAAAGATTGAAATGCTTTTCCCTCTGATAACTTTTTCCTTCTGTTTGTCCATCTTTAGAGAGGTCAGTGAAGGCAGCCTATGATTGGCTGGGATGATAAATCAGGTGATTAATCTTTCAGAGACTCAGAGATAATTTCTTTCAGAGATTGAGCCTCTCCACAATTTTCAAATCTCATGAAAAAACAAAAAGACAGTTTAGATGTTCACTTTTCTTTATTAGAATTCTAAAGTAGAAATAGAGTTTGCATTACTTTGCCACATTATTGGCTTTCTGAACTTCCTATGAAAGCATGAAGTTAGTCAAAGCAGGCTTCCTGTCCATCCCCTAACTGGTAACCTCCTGATTAGGAGACAGCTTTGAGAGTTCCCCTTTTACTGAGCATGACAGTCCTTAGCACACTTGCCAAAAGCATTGAATTCATTTCCTCCAAAATCTGCCCATGACCCACCTTTCTTCCTCTTTACAGCCCCTCTTGCCGTGACTCTCTTTTATCTTTCTTTCAGCAGCTATCACCATCTGACATGTTATGTATTATAGGTTCATTTGCTTATTGCCTGCCCCCTCACACACACAATAAGTGCTCAAGAAATACTTGTTACATAAGTATTTTCCTCCATATAAAATTAATATTGACCCATTAGCCCTTTCCTCAATACAGTATGCATTTCTAGTATATCTGCTGAAAAGACTCTGCAAAATTCTGCAAAATTGCTGACATGGTTTCCAAGCCTGACCTTTTGTATAGTTTCAATGGGAATTGATACAAGCTGGATGACAAATGCAGTTCTAAAATTGACATTATGAATCATTAGTTTTCTTTATAGTTTATAGTTTTTCTTAAACTTCAACAGTCCTGAATTTTATTTGCTTTTAACATGGTGAAAAGCAAATATGATATAAATGGTTTGTGGTATAAAACATCCCAAACTCTTTTTTACCCTAATGTAAAGCAACTACTTTTATTTTGTGTGTGTGTGTGTGTTTAGTTCTTCCACTGCTTCCTTTTTTTTTTTTTTTTTTCTTTTTTAGATGGAGTCTAGCTCTGTCACCAGGCTGGAGTGCAGTGTCATGATCTTGGCTCACTGCAACCTCCACCTCCCAGGTTCAAGCGATTCTCCTGCCTCAGCCTCCCAAGTAGGTGGGACTACAGGCATATACCACCACATCTGGCTAACTTTTGGTATTTTTAGTAGAGACAGGGTTTCACCATGTTGCCCAGGATGGTCTCGAACTCTTGACCTCATAATCCACCTGCCTCGGCCTCCCAAAGTGCTCGGATTACAAGCGTGAACCACCATGCCCGGCCCAGGGCTTACTTTTATGACTTCTTATATGGTATGCTCAATTCTCCAGGAAACAGGCTCTGAGATGGGGATCATATTCGGGAATTGTATTGGGGGGTGCTTTGGGGATCAACTCCAGTAAAGCATAGAAGGAAGCAGGACAAAGCAAAGTGAGAAGTTAGAATTGTTCAGCTGCACCAGAGCCCTTAGCTGATCCCCCAGAAAGTTCTGGAGCTATGGTGGTTCTTCAGAGTTATCTCAAATCGAGACAAGGGAGCTGAGCCTTTTTTGTTTTCTCACTGAACAGTCATTAGATGTGGGCTGTCCCAGGGACAGAGTAGACCTTGGGCAAGGCAGTTCCCAGACCAACAGCAGTGACCAGAGAGCAATGCAGATGTAATTCTGCAGTCAACACTCCCTGAATTGGGAAAATCATGTGTTTCAGTCCTTAAGGGAGAGTCCAGGCAACACACACGAGCACTCAGCACATTGTGTAGGATCACCTCACATATTTTTGCCTCCTGTTTGAGGAAGAAGAACAAGTGGAAGTGGAGGAGGAAGAGGGAAAAAAGCAACCAAAACAACAGTAACAACAACAGCTATCAATGCATGGACATGCATCTTAATAACCGGGAAAAGGAGAGACAAAGAAAACCAGGATAAGGCAACTCTTCCTCTTTTGTAGTAAGGAGAGCAAGTAGATAATGCCTAACGTTCAGAAAATGTAAAATAGAACTACAGAACATTATTTAGAATTAAGGATACGACCACTAGGAAAACTGAAAATAGAAAATCAAAAGAGGCACATAGGTAAAAACTGAAAAAATGCCTGAGAGCTTAAAAACAACAGCAATTTATTCTTGATTCACCATATGCTTAATCCTACTCCCTAGGGCAAACACTTTTGTTCTTCTGACAATTTTATTATACTTAATATGCTTGCATATCTATTTCTTGGCTTGCATGCTCTATTCTAAATATATTGACTTGCCATTATGAAATGCACTAGGCCACCTCCACCTTCATCTCCCCTATTATCTGCTCAGAAGAGCTTCCAAAGGGGTCTAATTTCGGAATTTTGAAGATGGAAATACAGAGGGCTGAACACATTGGACTTAATTAACAGTTTGTTTATAATAAAGAAATCAAAGTCATAACCTATGCCATGACCTAAGAAACACAGCTTTAAAAATATCTGAAGGAAGACTGTTAATTTCATAAGAATTCTGGTATCAGTTGATGGACTGTGCACGAACATTTGCCACCCCCTAATATGAGAACCAATAAAAAAACAGTCAAATAATTTATGATGGAATTGACCAATAAAGGGAAAGGGGTAGGAGACAGCATCATCAGCACATGAAAGTTAAGATTATTTTCTGGAAGACAAAATGTGGATGAAAAAATATTTTTATTTGAAACCAAAAAAGACAGTTGCAGCTCAAATATACATGCTAGTAAATAGAGGAGATAATTCAAGGTCTATATTGAAAACTATAATGCCAATCGCCTCAATCATGGCCCCTACAAGCATAGTGACAAGCAGTACAGCATATATGTTTCAAACAAAACAAATGACATCAAAAGAAAAAAGGCTCTTTTCTTAGGAAATTAAAGAAAATGCTCCTGGAAAACTAGACTATTGGGGAAAAAAGCCCTCCTTACACTGGCGTTTGTGGAAATTGCCTCCTCCTGGCTACTCTCACTAAAACAAAAACCCAGCAATCAGCAGCTAAATGAGAAAACCTGAAGTATTAGAGAAAACAAACTAGTAAAGAAAAAAGATAAAGGAAAATGTAGGCTTTCATTTCTTTTTCAAAGAAAAAGAGAAAGCAAACGAATATGGAAGGAAAGACTCTATAGCTGATAGACACACCCAAATTAAAATAGTAAGAAACAGTGGCTACGGTGAATGAAACAAGGGCAGTCACACACCCTTTGTTGCTGGAGAAGGTAGCTCCAGTCTGAGCTAAGACAGTTCCTGAAACCAGAGCTGAGACACGTGGCCAGAAAGCTCCCCCAGTCGCCTAAAAGGGCCAGACAACCGACTTCTGGTTTGGGGCTTAGAAACTACCCAATTGGGACTCAAGACGTTCTCAACCAACCTGGACTGAATGCATTTAAATCTTTCCTTTACATATACAGACCCAGTTGAAGGTCTGGAGCAGGAACTCTCCCTATTTTAGTCAGAGCCCCTCTCAGTTCTCTGAAACATGCTTTCGTTTTACACCAGAGATTATGTCTCCCCAATTTGAAGATTTTTGTTTTTTAAAAAATAAACCTCTCCCTTTTTCTTCTGCAGATCTCATGGTCTTTTGTTAACACCACTAAGAAACAGATTTTCTGGGAAGAATAATGAACCTAAAGCAAAAAGACAAAAGCTTTTTAGTGTCTCCAGAAAATTCAAAAACATGTTCATATCATTACAATAAGAGCAAACGTTGTAAATAAAAGAGATATTAAAGAACTACAGTTTGAGGAAATTAAATACAGCTGACCCTTGAACAATGTGGAGGTGAGGGGTGCCTCCACACAGTTGAAAATCCACATATAACTTTTTATTTCTCCAAAATTTAACTATTAATAGTCTACTGCTGATCAGAAGCCTTACCTGTTAACTAGAAGCCTTACCATTAACATAAACAACCAATACATATTTTGTATATGTATTATATGCTATATTCTTACAACAAAGCCAAATAAAAGGTTATTAAGAAAATCATAAGGAAGAGAAAATATATTTACTATTCATTAAATGGAAATGGATCATTATAAAGGTCTTCAGCCTCATCTTCTTTGAGTTGAGTAGGCTGAGGAGAAAGAGGAAGTGTTAATCTTGATATCCTGTCCATTCATCCATAATAAACACTGTTTCCACCTTTTGGCTATTGTCGATAGCACTACTATAAACATTCATGAACAAACATTTGAGTAACTACTTTTAATTCTTTGAGGTGCCTAGGAGTGGAATTGCTGCTGAGTTAAATACTAATTCTATGCTTAACTTTCTGAGGAACTGTCAAACCATTTTCTTTTTTCTTAAATTTAACATTTAAGTTCAGGGATACATGTGCAGGTTTGTTATATAGGTAAACTTGTGTCATTAACGTTTGTTGTACAGATTATTTTGTCACCTGGGTACTAAGCCTAGTACCTATTAGTTACTTTTCTTGATCTTCTTCCTCTTCCTACCCTCCACCCTCTGATAAGCCCCAGTATGTGTTGTTTCTCTCTTGTGTGTCCATGGGTTCTCATCGTTTAGCTTCCACTTACTTATAAGTGAGAACATGCTATATTTGGTTTTCTGTTACTGTGTTAGTTTGCCAAGGAAAATGGCCTCCAGTTCCACCCATGTTCCTGCAAAAAACATGATATCACTCTTTTTTATGGCCGCATAGTGTTCCACAGTGTGTATGTGCCACATTTTCTTTATCCAGTCTATCACTGATGGGCATTGAGGTTGAGTCCATGTTTTTGCTATTATGAATAATGCTGCAATGAACATATGCATGCACGTGTCTTTATAACAGAATGATTTCTATTCCTTTGTGTATATACCCAGTAATGGAACTGCTGGGTCAAACTGTGTTTCTGTTTTTAGGGTCTTTGAGGAATTGCCACCCTGTCTTCCACACTGGTTGAACTAATCTTCTCTCCCACCAACAGTGTATAAGTGTTCCTTTTTTTCCAGGAGAAAAATTTTGCAAACTGTGCATCTGACAAAGGTCTAATATACAGCATCTATGAGAAACTTTTGCAAGCAAAACAAAACAAACAAACAAAAAAAACCAAACCCCTGTAAAAAGTGGGCAAAGGACACGAGCAGACCACTTTTCAAAAGAAGACACAGATGCAAGCAACAATCATATGAAACAAAAAAAAAAAGCTCAACATCACTGATCGTTAGAGAAATGCAAACAAAAACCACAATCAGATACCATCTTACACTAGTCGGAGTGGCCATTATCAGACCATTTTCCAAAGAAGCTACGTCGTTTACATTCCCACCAGGTACATGTGGGGTTCAAATGTCTCCACATTCTCATTTACTTTTATTTTTCTTCTTTTACTTTTAGCAATCCTAGTGAGTATAAAGTGGTATTTCATTATGTGTTTGATTTGCATTTCCCTAATGACTAATAATGTAGAACATATTTTCAGGTGCTTCTTGGCTGTTTTTATTTCTTTGAAGAAATGCCTATTTAAGATTTTTACCAATTTTTAAATTGTTTTTCTTGTATTTTAAGTTATAACACTTTTTTACATATTCTGGATACCAGATCCTTATCGTACATATGATTTGTTAATATTTTCTCCCACTCTGTAGTCTTTTCACTTTTTAAATAACAGTCCTTGATGTGCAAAGTTTTGAATTTTAATGTTATTTATGTCATCTCTTATTGTCACACCTAAAAATTCATTGACAAATTTAGGTCACTGAAGATATGCCCCTATGTAATATCTTAAAAATTTTACTGTTTTAGCTTTTACATTAAGACTCATGATTCATTTTGAATTAATATGGATACATAGTGTGAGGTAGGGGCCAAAATTTTTTTTTTTTTTTCCTACAGACATCATGCTGTGACAGCACCATTTGTTGAAAAGACTTTTATTTTTCTTTTGTCCAAACCTCGTTGACCACAGATGTTCCTCAGTTTACTTCTGGGTCTCAATGCTTTTCCATTTACTTATATGTCTGTCTTTATGCCAATATGACACTGTTTTAATTACAAATGTTTTGTACCAAGTTTTGAAATCAGAAGTGTGTGTCAGCTGACTTTGTTCTTCTTTTTCAAGACTTTTTTTAACTATTTGGATGCCCTCACAATTCTAATTAAATTTAAGAGTCAGCATTTTTATTTGTGTAAAAATGGCCATGAAAATTTTAGTAAGAATTATACTGAATCTATAGATTACTTTAGGTAGCATTGTCATCTTAATAATATTGTCTTCCAACCCATGTACAAAAGTTTTTCCATTTACTTAGGTCTTCCATAATTTCTTTCAGCAATATTTTGTAGACTTCACCTTGTATTTCTTTGCTAGTACTGCCATAACAAAATACCACATGTTAGGTGTCTCAAATAACATAAATTTATTTTCTCACATTTCTGGACGCTAAAAGTCCAAGATGAAGGTGTTGGCAGGGTTGGTTTCATTCTGATACTCTGCCTTTGGCTTGCAGATGGAAGACTTCTCACTGTATCTCCGCATGGTCTTTTCTCTGTGAGTGTACATACCTAGTGTTTGTGTGTTAAATTTTCTCTTCTTATAAAGACACCAGTCAGATTAAGTCTCACACTGTAAGAGTCTTATACATTAATTTTAATGCCTCTTTAAATGCTGTATCTCCAAATATAGTCACATTTTGTGGTACTGGTCATTACAGCTTTAACACAAATTTTGTGGGGACACAATTCAGTTCATAACAATCTGCCTGGATACACTTATTGCCAGGTATTGAATTCTTATAAACACTATTGTAAACAGAATTGTTTTCTTAATTTCACTTTCAATTATTCATTCCTAATATGTAAAATATACCTGACTTTTCTATGTTAATCCTGCAAATTTTCTGAATTGATTTTTTATCTCTGACAGTTTTTGTGTGTGGATTCTTTAGGATTTTCTGTGTAGAAGATCATGTCATCAACAAACAAGGGTAGTTTTACTTCTTCCTTTACTACTTAGATGCCTTTTATTTCTTTTTCTTGTCTAACTACTCTAGACAGAACATTCTGAACAATGTTGACTAGAAAATAAGTGGCCATTCTTGTCTCATTTCTAATTTCTGGTAGAAGGCTTTTAGCCTTTTACCATTGAGTATAATGTTAACTGTGGGGTTTTTGTTGTTGTTGTTGTTGTTGTTTGCTTTTCGTTTTAGTGTTCATTATCAGATTGAGGAACTTCCCTTCTATTTCTAGTTTGCTAAGTGTTTTTAATCTTAAAAGGCTGTTAGATTTTTGTCTGATGCTTTGTATGCGTCTATTGAAATAGTCATGTGATTTTTAAAATTATTATTTTGACATAACGTGTAGAATTTATTGACCTTTATTGAACTACCCTTGCATACCACTTGATCATGGTGTATAATCATTTTCAAATGCTGTTGGATTTGGTTTGCTGGTATTTTTGAGGGTTTTTACATTTGCATTTGTAACGGATATCAATCTGTAGTTTTCTTGTGTGCCTTTGACTTTGGCATTAGGGTAATGCTGAGCTCATGGAACGGTTAGGAAATTTTTCCTTTTCTATTCTTTGGAAGAATTTGAGAAGGATTTGTGTCAATCCTTCTTAAAATAAAGGATATCAATCTATAGTTTTCTTGTGTGTCTTTGGCTTTGGCATTAGGGTAATGCTGAGCTCATGGAATGAGTTAGGAAGTTTTTCCTTTTCTATTATTTGGAAGAATTTGAAAAAGATTTGTGTCAATTCTTCTTAAAATGATTCATAGAATTCACCAGGGAGGCCTTCTGGTTCAAGACTTTTCTTTGTTATGAGATTTCTGACTACTGGTTCAATCTCACTTTCAGTTATAGGTCTATTTATATTTTCTATTTCTTCTTTTTCAACAGTTTTATTGAGATATAATTCACACCCTATACAGTTTTCCCATTTAAACTGTACAACTCAATGGCTTTTAATACATTTTACAGATATGTTTAATTATCACAAGTCAAATTTGTAACATTTTTATGACCTCAAGAAACTCTGTGCCCTTTAGCTATCATCCTACTTTCATCCTGTGTTCCCCTTCTCCACACCCAAGCCTCAGCAACTCTGTTCCAACTCTATAGGTTTCACTCTTTTAAACTTTCATATAAATGGAATCATATAATATGTGCTCTTTTGTGACTGACTTCTTTCACTTAATGTAATGTTTTCAAGGTTTATTCATGTTGTAACATGTATCAGTTCTTTACTATTTTTATGACTAAACAATATTTTCTTCATTTATTTTGGGTTCCTTCTGCCTTTTGGAAATTATAACGCTGCTTTAAATATTTTATACAACTTTCTATGTGCACATATGTTTTTACTTTTCTTGGGTACACACCTTGGACTGGAATTTCTGGATCATACAGAAAGTCTGTCTTTAATCGATGAACCGCCAGATTGTTTTCCAAAGTGGCTGCACCATTGTACATACTCCGCAGTATATAAGGTTCTAATTTCTTCAACTTTTCAGCAGCAATTGTTTTTATCTTTCTGTTTATATCCATCAAAGGGAGTGTAAAGTGGTACCCTCGTTGTGGTCTTATTTGCATTTACCTGATGACTAATCTTGTTGAGTGTCCTTTGCTTATTGACCATTTGTGGTCTTTCTTGCAGATATTTCTATTCAAATAATTTGATTGTGTTTTAATTTGATTATTTGTCTTTTTATTACTGATTGCCAAATTTTTTTAAATTTTTCAGATACAGATTATCAGATTGCAAATATTTAATTTCCATTCTGTTGTCTTTTCACTTTTTTGATGGTGTCCTTTGAAGCAAAAAGTTTTTAATTTCAATGAGGTCTAGCTTATTGCTTCTCTTTTTGCTCATACTTTTAGTGTCAAATCCCTTAAATTTGCCCAATTCAAGGTCATGAAGATTTACCCTATGTGTTATCATAAGAATTTTATAGTTTAGTTCTTACATTTAGGTATCTGCTCCATGTAGAATTAATTTTTGCAGATGGTAAAGGTCGGGGTACAACCTCATTCTTTTATATGTGACAATCTAATTGTCCCAGCACTATTAGTTGAAAAGATTTCTTTCTCCATCTAATGATCTTAGGACCCCTGATGAAAATCCCTTGACCGCAAATGTATGGGTTTATGTATGGACTCTAAATTCAATTTCATTTAGTTATACGTCTATCCTAATGCCAGTATACAACCTTGCTTACTGTTGCTTTACAGTAACTTTTGAAATAAAAAAAGTGTGAGTCCTCCACATTGTTCTTTTTTTCTCCACGGTTCTCGGTCACTTGGAATTCCACATAAGTTTTAGAATTAGCTTGTCAATGTCTACAAATATGTCATTTAGCATTCTTATAGTGATTGCATAAAATCTGTCAGAACAATTTGGGAATTATTGCTGTCTTAATGTTAAATCTTCAGATCCATGAACATGGAATGTTTATCCACTTATGTAGGTCTTCTTTAATTTCTCGCAACAATATTTTATAGGTTTTAGGGTACATATCTTTCCATTTCTTGTTTAGTCTATCACAAAGTATTTTATTCTTTTCAATGTTGTAAACAAAATATTTTTCTTAATTTTATTTTCAGATTATTTCCAGTGTACAGAAATACAACCTATTTTTTAATTTTGTAATCATGCTTAATTCATTTATTCTAATGGATTTTTAGTGGATTCTTTGGCATTTTCTGTATATAAGATATTGTCATCTGTAAACAGAGAGAGCTTTATTTCTCCCTTTCTATTTTTGTTTTTGCCTAATTTCCCTGGCTTCTATTTTTGTTTTTGCCTAATTTCCCTGCCTAGATCCTCTAGGAAAACATTAAGTAGAAGTGGTGACAGTGACATCGATGTCTTGTTCCTGATCTTAGGAGCAAAGCATCAATCTCCTACCATGAAGTATATGATGTTGGCTCTGGGTTTCTCACAGATGTTATTGGCTGAATGTTCGTGTTTCTCCAAAATTAATATGTTTAAATTTAACCCCAATGTGGTAGTATTAGGGCTTTTGAGAGATAATTATGTGATAAGCGTAAAGCCCAAACAATGTGATTAGCGCCCATATAATAAGCCAGAGAGTTAGCTTGCTCTTTCTGCCATGTGAGAACACAACAAGAAGTTAGCAGTCTACCAGAAGAGGGCCCTCACAAGAACTTGACCATGCTATTTCCATGATTCTAACTACCAGCCCCCGGAACTGTGAAAACAAAATTTCTGTTGTTTGTAGGCCACCCAGCTTATGGTATTTTGTTATAGCAGCTAAGCTAAGACAATAAAATCCTAGTTATTTTCTTAGTGACACCTGGGGATTATAATTAACCTATTAAACTTGTAACAATCTATGTTTAATTCCATTTAGGCTCAATAATATACAAAATCTCTGCTTCTACACGGTCTACCCCTGCCCCTTTCTGTTGTCACAAATGACATCTTTATTCATTGTGCTCCGATAAACATAGATTTACAATTTTTATGTATTTGTCTTTTAAATCATTTACCAAAGGAAAGAGTTACAAACGAAAAATTCCACAATGCTGGCCTTAGTATTTACATATATGTTGCTACATTTGCCAGGGTTCTTTCTTTTTCGTATGATTTCAGTTACTTTCTTGTGCCTTTGCTTTTGCCTGGAGGACTCTATCATTTCATGTGTTGCATGTTTGCTAGTGATGAATTCTCATCACTTTTGTTTATCTGAGGCTCTCCTAACTTTCCCTCCATTGTTGAAAAAGAATATTGCTGAATATGGAATTCTCGAGTAACAAGTATTTTTTCCTTCATCACCTTTATTATGTTATCCCACTGCCTTCTGACTTCCAGTTCCTGCCAAAAATTGGCTGTCAATGTCATTGAGAATACCTTGTGACAGTTACTTTTATTGTTGCTTTCAGATTTTCTTTATCTTTGACTTTTGACAGTTTGATTATAACATATCTCAGTGTGGATCTCTTTGCGTTTATCCATCCTGGAATTCAATGATCTTCTTAGATATGTAGTTTCGTGTCTTGTATCAAATTTGGGAAGTTTTCAGTCATTGTTTCTCCAAATATTATTTCCCCATTCTCTCTTCTTTTGAGAGTCCCATTTGACTATATTAGTATGTTGTATGGTGCTCCAAGGGTCTCTTAGGCTCTGTTTATTATCTTCATTCTCTTTTCTTTTTGCTACTCTTCCTTAATAATTTTAATTAACCTACCTTCAAATTTGCTGATTCTTTCTTCTGCCTGCTCACATCTGCTATTGAAATCCTCTAGTGGATTTTTTTTTCTTCATTTATCATTCTTAGCCTCAAAATTTTTGCTGTGTTTCTTTCTACAACTTATAATACTTTGTGAATATTTCCTATTTGGTGAAACATAGTTCTTCTGGTTTCCTTTAACTCCTTGAGCATATTTAAAACAGTTGACTTAAAATCTTTGTCTAGTAAGTCATTCAGTGTCAGTAATTCCTCAGGAACCGTTTCTGTACTTTCTCCTATGCATGTGCTATATTTCATTTGCATGCTTATTTTTTTTGTTGAAAGCCAAACATCTTGGAATATTATAATGTGGCAACTCTAGAAATATGATTCTTCTTCCCTCTCCAGGGTTTGTTTTTGCTGCTTGCTTTGGGTAGACTTGTTTGCTTAGTGACATTTCTAATAATTTTAGTAAAGTCTAATTCTTTGTCATGTGTAGTCTCTGTTTCTTTAGCTTGGTCAGGTAGGGTATTTACCGTGTCCACCTGGAATAAAGAAAGAAAAACTAGGGAGAGAGAGAGGAAAGAAGAGAAAGAAACTTTCCCAGTCTTTGGAGATGGGCTCTGTATTGGGGCACTTATTTAATGCTTAGCCAGGCAATTTAGAATTCTGCCTTAGCCTTCTTTACCTGTTTGTGCTGAGCCTAGGGGTCATCCAGAGATAAAAGTTTAGGGTCTTTTCAGATTTTTTTCTGAGCACACGTTTTATGCCAAGCTTGTGTATGACTTTCAAAATTCCCTGATATACATGGGTGATATTCTTTCCATAATTTCCCAAAGAATCTTTCTCCCAGGCTTTCAGCATATCTACTATTTGTGTCAACTGTAATCTTTAGCCCCAGATAGCACTGGGTTGCTCATTTGCCTTACAACATTTTCAAGAAATACCTAGGTATAGGTGCATTCCTGCCCTGAAAAAGTTCAAAACTAGGTAAAACGAAGGCAAATGCTTTATATCAGTTCTTCAGGTAGTCCTCGAACAGTCAAAACAGACCAAAAAAGTTATTTGAGATTCAGTTTTTTCTGTTCCGTCCAAAAGCAGGGACCAAGGCTTTACACTGGGAACAGCAGCTTCTGTCTTTAAGACCACAACTGAGCTAGGGATGGCAGAGGAGTAAAACTAGATAAAACTGCCAGAAAGCTTTCTGGCCATATTTATGTTATCTTTTTTGTTTTTGTTTTTGTTTTTTTTATTATTATTATACTTTAAGTTCTAGGGTACATGTGCATAACGTGCAGGTTTGTTACATATGTATACTTGTGCCATGTTGGTGTGCCGCACCCATCAACTCGTCAGCACCCATCAACTCGTCATTTACATCAGGTATAACTCCCAATGCAATCCCTCCCCCCTTATGTTATCTTTTTTTGATTCAGTGTTTGCTTATTTGCTATTAACCTCTGACTATATTCCAGAGTTCTGACAAAGTTGATTATGACCATCTTCACTCAATTTTTTAGTGTTTTTTTCTGAAGAGGCAAGCCTTTGGAACTACCTACTGTCATTTTTAATCGTGGCCACTAAACTCACTGTAATATTAACTCGGTTATGATCAACTTGACCAATTTTTTGCCTTTGCCTCCCAGTTTGGGGAGATTTTTAAACAGTGTGACATTTTAAGTAAGATCCCCTGGCTTTGAATTTCAGCTCTCCACTTACTCGATGTGTGATCTTCAAGTGGTCACGCTGTGAAGCTTAGTTTCAGTATTTGTAAATTAGGGATGATAACAGTAACAATCATCTCCAGCTTTGAGGGGATATTATTACATGCACAAAATGAAATAACATACTTGAAAAAAAATTTTAACTATAACATGAGAAAATACCAATTATTTTTAAATGCAAATTTTTTTAAGTTGTAGTTTAACTTTCATTCCCTCAGCCCTTAATCTTATTCAAAATCTTTCAAGTATTTGTACTTGGAAAGACCTTTGTTTGATTATTTTTATCAATCTTTCCAAAGACTGTAATATTCTTGCCACTTACTTATAAAAATATTTTAAATGAGAATGTATTTATGGGGAACATAAGCCAAAAAATACTATAAAAGTGTAAAACAGAATAAGATAATACACATTTGAATGTTATTGAGGAAAAAATATATCTCAAAATACTTGTTTCAAAGACAATCAAATAAAGTAAAAGTTTTGCTCTCTCAGAAAACACTACCACTCAGCTGTTCAGGAACTTCCTTTTCCCATTTCAGTTTTGAAAGTTTAGAATTCTTGTCAGAATTACACATAAGAATCACCTGTGGAGGTTTTGGTTTTCTTTTATTTTTTAATACAGGTCCCTTTCTGAATTTGGAATAAGAATTAGGAGCCAAGCATACGTATTTTTAAAAAGCTCTGCAGAAAATTATGACAAGCAGTCAGGATTGAGAACCATCAGTTCGAGTGTTCCTATATTGTTATACACAGGGGATACATTCCAAGACCCCCATTGAATGCTGAAACTAAGGATAATACCAAACCCTATATAAACGGTATTATGTGTTTACATATACATGCATACTTATGATAAAGCTTAATTTATAAATTAGGCACAGTAAGACATTAACAATAATAACTAATAATAAAATAGAACAATTATAACTGCATGCCAGCATCACTAGTCTTTCATTTTGGGGCCATTATTAAGTAAAATAAGGATTAAACACATGCACTGTGATACTATGACAGCCCATCTAATAACCCAGATGGTTGATAAGTGATTAACAGATGGGTAGCATGTGTACAGCATGGATATGCTGGACAAAGGGATGATTCACATGTCAGGTGGAACAAACAGAAAGGCATGAGATTTCATCACACTACTTGGAATGGCATATGATTTAAAACTTATAAATCGCTTTTTCTAGAAGTTTTCATTTAATATTTTCA
This sequence comes from Colobus angolensis palliatus, assembly GCF_000951035.1. Lineage (NCBI taxonomy): Eukaryota > Metazoa > Chordata > Mammalia > Primates > Cercopithecidae > Colobus > Colobus angolensis. The sequence continues at coordinate 14,156,025 of NW_012113141.1, read as the reverse complement.
GACCACAGTAGACCTTGGACCTTGGGTAACTGAAACCACGAAAAGCAAAATGGTGGATAAGGAGTGATTATGCATAAAGAGAATCAAGAGTAATACGGACATAACATTCCACAGACCTTACTGTGCATCAATTTTACATATGCATAAAACATCACCAAATCTATTATTTCCCTTGAGTCCGATACCAACGAATGCCATAGAAAAGTAAATTTTCCCATCTTACCATTCAACTGAGCTCAGAGTCAATGGATGATTCATCCAAGATCAGCCTGCTAAGAAGTGAGAGAATCACAGTCAGATCTTAGTTTGATATCAAGCCTAGTTCTCTTTCCACACCACCAAATATGAACTTTTATAATGTGTTGTTCATACAGCTTTCTCATCTCTCATTCCTAGCATTCCTACAGTTAACACTTTTTGGAAACCCAAGTCTTTTAAATTATCTGTATTTTAGGGTCATAACTTAGTCAAGGATTCATGTTCTCTCTATCCTGTGTAAATATTGTGATTCAATATGCCATACTCTCACCAACATCTACAGTAGTTCCATTCATTTGTTTATCTACCTAGATTCTTGCCCTTAAAATCTTCCTTCTTAGATCAACACAATCTTTCCTTCCCTCGTTGTCGTTCTGGGTGTCTGCAGACCTACAGAAAAGCACATGATGTGCAAATTGTTATGTGCAGTTTCCATCCTCATTGAAAATCTGTGTCACTCAGCAATCCATATCAAGGCTTATATTGTTCTCACTCTCTATTGCTTAACTCTTCAAAATTTCTCTCACTTTCTAGTCACTTTTCAACTCACTGCCATCAGGGTTCTGTCCTGATTGTTCCACTGAAACTGCTCCTGCCAGAGGCCCCTAATATCCAAATACAGTGAATTGGCTTCAGGTCTAGCCTTTTTTGACCTCTCTGTGGAACTAAAACTAGATCATTCTTTTTTTCTTGAAATTGCTTCTTTCCTTTATAGTACTCCCAGTTTGTTGTCTTATTTCATTCTTAGTAATTGATTTTCAAGTTTCTTATCTTGTTCCCGGATGTTATGTAATGACATTTCCTGAGGAATCTGTAACATTTTCGTCCTTGACCTCCTTTTCATACTCTATATGGTCTTCCTCAGAAAAATCACCCATTCCTTTGACATCAAATATCCCACATATACCAACAAAGCTTTCATGGATCACTGTTAACTATGGAGTTTGGGGAGTTGCAGAACTTATCAAGGAAAAATATACGACCACAAAGTGGCAGTAGCATGCACATGCTTTATTTGTCTGATGTGTCTGAAACATCAACCCCCGTAGCATGAGACCATGGGGTAGGGGTGCAAGGGAACTCTTAGGGAAAAGGAGTACTGGAGAGGGGCTTACATGTCTACTTTCTGTCTCTCAGTAGCAAAGCAGGAAGTCTCTGGGTCACAGAGCTCCAAATGGCAGTAGTAACTTGGGGTATTAAATACCCAGAGTTTTATTCTATCTATAGCTAGCAGATGTTAGATGCAGTTTTGTGGGGTAATGCAAAGGAGGCAGGCTCCAAATGGCTAAAATCTGCATGTCTGGGCTATATTTAAAACAACTGGGTTTGTAGTAATTTGAGTTTTGGACTAGTATGCTTTTGAGCTAATGGGTCTTAGCCTGCCATGAAAAAATAAACAACCTAGGGACTAACACACAGAGGGCATCATGGGTCATTTATGTAGTAGTTGGTCAGATTTCTGGCTAAACCTCAGGAACCTCAAAACTAAACCCAATATATTTCTAATAAATGTAGCTTCTTTTCCTCTATCAGAAATATAATATACTGTGCCATTGAAACTAAAGCACTCCTCCTTCCTTTCGTGTACTTTAATCCATGACCATTTTACTGATTGTACTCTCTTTACATCTTTTACTCTCTCTTATACATCATTTCATTCATCAATGGCTTGGATTATGGCTTCCCTATATCTTGCCTAGGTTATTATCACTGTCTCTGAAATAATCCTGTTCTCCCCCTTGTCCTGCTATTATTGCCTGGTACATTCTTTGCACTACCATTGAGATAATTTTTCTAAAACTCAAATGTGATATTACTTGCCCAGTTAAAACGTATTTAACTCTCCATGATGTAGAAGAGGTGTTGGCAAACTATGACCTGTAGACCAAATCCAGCCCTCCACCTGGTTTTGTAAATAAAGCAGCTTTATTAGAACACAGACACTCCCATTCATTTGCATATTGTCTATGGCTGCCTTCGTGCTACCACAGTTGAGCGGAGCAATGGCAAATAAGACCATATGGCTTACAAAGTCCAAAATAGTTGCCCCCTGGCCACTTACAGAGGAAGTTTGTTGACGCCTGGTCTAACTGTAAAGTTTAGAAGCTTGGCATGACATACGGCACCCTTCAGGAGGTAGCCACTCTACATCTTAAGTTTTATCCTAGCCCATATCCCCCGCTACTACTCAAAATCACACCCATATGGAACTACTGGTAGTTTCCAGAATGTACCACGATACTTCATCCTTGAGGCTCTTGCTCCTTCTACCCAGTATGTATTTCCTCTATGTATCCATTTCTCATTCACCTCCTCGTTTTTAAGATTTAGGGGCTACTTACTCTGTCAAGCCTTTCTTAAATCTCTCCCAGAGTAGCACTGACTTTTCCTTTCTGCCTCACTGTACAGACTTTGATCATAGCACCAATAATCTTTTTTCATGTTTAAAAATGATTTTATTCTACTCAGGTGACACTTCTACATTTAAAATCATATTCCTTCAATTTCGAAAGCATTTTATGCCACTGTGTTTGAGAAGTCTGGTATCAATCTGATTCTTGATACTTCGGATATTACTGTCTTTTATAACCTTCTTAAGATCTTCTTATCCTCAGTGACTTTAACATCTTTACAGAAAAATCACATTGAGCAGGAAGCACCGAGCTCCCATACATTCCCTTACCCCTCCACCCAGACACACACGGTTTATTACAATTGAACCAATATTAATACCTTATTAACTAAAGTCTACAGTTTACATTAGTGTTTACTTTTCCTGTTGCACATTTTGTGGGTTTTCACTTATTTATAATATTTGGCTAGCATTACAATATCATAAAAAAAAATTTTACTGCCCTAAAAATCCTCTGTACTCACACTATTTATCCCTCCTCCCTGCACTCTCCAACTGCCCCCCAGCTCACCACCTGGCAACCATTAATCCTTTTACTGTCTCTTACTGTCTCTACAGTTTTGTCTTTTTCCAGAATGTCACACAGTTGCAGTTACAGTTTGCAAGCATTTCAGATTGCCTTCTTTCACTTAGTAGTACACATTTAGGTTTCCTCCATGTCTTTTCCCATTGTGGTAGCTTCTTTTCATCCCCGAATAATATTTCATTGTCTTGATGTAACACATTCTTTAAATCCATTCACCCAATAAAGGGACATTTTGATTGCTTCCAAGTTTGAACAATTACGAATAAAGTTGCTATAAACACTTGTGCAGTTTTCTGTGTTTGTGTATCCATGAGTTTTCAACTCTTCTGGGTAAATACCAAGAAGCATGAAGACTGACTCAAATGATAAAACACGTATTTAGCTTTTCTAGAAATGGCCAAACTATCTTCCAAAGTGAATGTATCATTTTACACTCCCACAAGCACTGGATGAGGGTTCCGGTTGCTCCACATCACCACCAAACACCACCAGTGTTTGGTGGTGTGTTTGAATTTTAGTCAATCCAAGAAGTATGCAGTGGTATTTAATTAATTTGAATTCTCTTAATGACATATAATGGTGAGCATCTTTTCATACGTTTATTTGCCATCTGTATATCTTCTTTGGTAAGATGTCTGTTCAGATCTTTTGCTAATTTTTAATTGGGTTTACTTCCTTACTGTTGAATTTTACCGATAACCTTTTACTTCTAATTACCATCAACAATATTACTAACAATGAGATCAAACATTTATAACTATTTGCCAAAGTCCCAGATACTGCTGTGTCCGGAATTGGTGGGTTCTCAGTCTCCCTGACTTCAACAATGATGCCGCCAGCCCTGGCAGCGAGTGTTACAGTTCTTAAAGATAGCGTGTCTGGAGTTTGTTCCTTCAGACATTCAAATGTGTCTGCAGCGTCTTTCTCCTGGTGGGTTCCACAACCTTCATGGTAAGTGTTACAGCTCTTAAAAGTAGCATGGACCCAGAGCTAGCAGCAGCCACAGTTACTGCAAAGAGAGAAAGCACAAAGCATGCCCCGCCCCCTCTGAAAGGCAACCCAAGCAAGTTGCCCCAGCAGGCTCCAACAGCCTGCTTTTATTCCCTTATCTGGCCCCCAGCACATCCTGCTGATTGGTCCATTTTACAGAGAGCTGATTGGTCTATTTTACAGAAAGCTGATTGGTCCATTTTATAGAGAGCTGATTGGTCCATTTTGACAGTGCTGATTGCTGTATTTACAAACCCTGAGCTAGACACAGAGTGCTGATTGGTGCGATTACAATCCCTTAGCTAGACATAAAAGTTCCCTAAGTCTCCACCACAGGCAGAAATCCAGCTGGCTTCACCTAGTGGATCCTGCACCTGGGCTGCAGGTGGACCTGCCTCCCACCCAAGCCGCACCTGCACTCCTCAGCCCTTGGGCGGTCAGTGGGACCCAGCTCCAGGGAGCAGGGGGCAGTGCAGGAGGCCACCATGGAAGGGGTGCTGGGACATGGGCTGCAGGTCCCAAGCCCTGCCCCACCGGGAGGCAGCTGAGGCCCCACGAGGTGAGAATTCCAGTGCAGCGCCAGTGGGCCGGCGGTTCTGGGGCACCCCACACAACCTTGGCAGGTGCTGGCCCGGGTGCTAAGCCCCTCACTGCCATGGGCCAGCAGCACCAGCTGGCCCCTCCATGTGCAGAGCCCGCCAAGCCCCCGCCCGCGGAACTCGCGCTGGCCCGGGAGCGCGGCGCGCAGCCCGGTTCCTGCCCATGCCTCTCCCTCCACACCTCCTGGCAAGCAGAGGGAGGTGGCTCTGGCTTCAGCCAGCTCAGAGAGGGGCTCCCACGGTGCCGTCGCGGGCTGAAGGGCCCCTCAAGTGACACCAGAGTAGAGGCGGAGGCCGAGGAGGCGCTGAGTGAGGGCTGCTAGCCCGTTGTCATCTCTCACTGTGACAAGTGTTTTATAGACATTATTTCATTTTAATCCTCATTAATAATGTTATTAATTTATCTACTTTTGTTCATGAGTAAGTGGCTCAGAGAAGTTCAGTAACTTATCTAGGATCACACAGTAAATAAGCACTAGAGCTAGAGTTGCAAACTAGTTCTCAAATTTCTAGGACCATAACTATAAACACTGGAAGACACTCTTTACCGTCCTTCCACTGGTGATGACGGGCATATTTCTTTTGGTTAAGCTAGGAATATCAAAAGGTAGAAAGGGTAGTGTGCTGGAAGTGGAGATTGATGAATGCATCAATCAGTGTCTATATCTATAGCCATCTAAATCTGATTGGAAACTTGACAAAAGAAAGGCATCTACATCTAAAGAGAAAACAAAAAGCCTGGAGAACAAATTCTACTGAAAGTTGACTACTGTGAATGCTACTTTTTTTTTATTTTAAGAGAAATTAAATTTCCGCCTACAGTCAAATTGACTACAGTTTAAAGTGTGAGGTTTTGTTTTCCCTCCCAAGTCACTAATGGGGCAATCAGCAATTTCTAATTTGGTCTGTTACTCACTTTCATGTGAATCAATTATTAACCCAAATAAGTCAATCATCATAATTCCTTTAGCATATGAGGGCTTCTTCCTTTAGAGACATGTATACATCTCTGGACACCAAGGCAATTTATAGAAATTATACATGTTATACAAATGTCATGTGAAAGATGAAAATAGGCGTTTATTAAACTTAGCAGAGTGCCTGTGCTTATACTAATGCATAGTGATTAGAATTCTATTCACTGGGGACGAAAACATTTGAACATTTCAGGCTGACACTACAGTCCTCCTGGCTTCTCTCACTTCTACACCTTCTCCTCCTCCCCTGGCAGCTCCTTGTGATTTTACGTAATTATTAAAATTCCACTCCTAGTGAAGCAGTTACATTGTCTGGGGTGTATACCCAGGATTCGTCATCTCACGCCAGGAAAATTTAGGACACAGACATACACAAGGAGTTTACGAATGGAGGTTTAATAGGCAGAGGAAAAGGGAGAGAAAAACAGCTCTCTGTCTTGAGAGAAAGGAGCCTTCTGACTGACTAGTGGCAGATGCACATTTTATAGTCCAGCTTGAGGAAGCGGTGTCTGATTTAAGTAGGGCTTACAGATTGGTTCTATCAGGTGTAACTTGTACATAGAGAAGGCTGATCGCCCCACCCTAATCTTATGACGCAAATAAACTCTCCTTGGCCAGTGCCATCTTGTGTGCTCTTTACTGTACACGTGGCTGGCAGAGAAGGGAAGATGGAGTTGCCCTCTTGAACATGTCTAGTCTGTAGTTCCTGCCAGCATTCACCCATGCAAGCTCCCAGCTTGCTTGAATATGTTTGCAGCTCTGCTTTACAGACTGCTCTTTGTTAAGAAATGATTTGGGGCTGCTTTTCATTAAAAAAGAAAAGCCTTACCAAGCACTCCCATACCTTTACTGTCTGCCTAAGTGATTTCTTCTTAACTCCTATATCACCAGAATAGCAACAAAATTATTTTCACCTTCCTCAGGAAGACTCTGGTAGGATCAGGCCTGAAAGAAAAGTTTCCTGCCTTTACTTCTCCCCCTGCAGTCTCAGCACCCCCAATAGGCCAGTGCTTGAAAATGAGGGGTTCCTGCTGCTGAACACCCTAGCTCACATTTTGGCCCCACTCAGATTCTTCCCTGAGCCTCAGGCCTTCGGGCCACATTGCTCCTTTCCCTCACTGCTTTCGTTGATTCTAAGTCTTAAACTACTCTCCCGCTTTAGTCTTCCCTCTCCACCAAACCACCCACCTTCCTTGTTTTGAAATATAAATCCATTGAATGTATTACTCAAAACATTCACTGCTTTTCTCTCTGAGAAAAAGAGATGGAGAAGAATACGAAGAGGAAATGATGAAAACCAGTGCAGGGAAATGCCCAAGATTTTAGCAAAGTATGCCAATTTTGGAGTTCTCATCTCCCATCTACAGTTTTTGACAACTTGATGCTACGTACAGATAACCTGAAGGTCTTTTGTTTTCTTTCACTTGGGAACATGACTCTCTTAAATTCCCTTTATCCAGACATCAGCACCTTCCTAACCCTCACCACAATAAATGAAAGCTACTATTCATTAAACACAGACTAGTAGTAAGACATTGAGATGGTTTTTTTCTTGTTATCTTATTTCAACCCCTTTGTATTATCTTCATTTTTATAGATAAGAAAACTGAGGTTCAGACACATTAGTCATTTGCACCCAAACACAAAATGCATGTACAGTACTGAACAAGGACATGCAGCCATATCTTTCTGATTCCTGAATCCACCCTCACTTTACTTCATTGTCTCTTCTCTCCAGGAATAATGTTAGGATATTAGATAAAAATAAATAGCATTTAGGCATCCGCTCATCCTAAACAAGTCATGTCATCTGTGGCCAAGCTCCTAACGCAGTCACTCCCCACCATGCTCTAACACCCCTTCTCTCTTAAGTAGACAAGAAGGAGGGAGCACATTCTTGTTGCACTCTATTCAGCAAGGGAATCAAGTTATTTCCTCACCTATATTGTGAAACATAAAACTCTCTAAGGCCCTATCCTCTAGTTCATAAGTCTCTCCACAAGTGAAACCTCGCCTAATACATCACTCTATATATAGCACTCTCCATGGAGAGCACAGAAGAATTCTGGATGTCTAGCAGATGCTTGACATTTTTATTTTATTTTTTATTAAAATGCTGAACTGAGCTATTCACATCTATAACTCAAGGTTGCTATGTTTCATCATTTTCCCAATCAATAATATTAAAAATAATAACTGGAGAAAACATCCCAAACTTAAATGGCATCTAATTTAATATAGACATTATGAAACACTTCAAATAAAATTTCTCGTTAATTCCTCTTCCAGCCTGTCAGTTAGCAAATAAAGGAAATATTGAGGGAATTTTGGTCTTATTAAATTGTCCAAAGTTACAAAGCTCTGTAATATACATTCAAATCCATGACTTGGTTTCCTTTTAATTTTTTAGTTTTAACAAATAGGGCTTTATTTCCCTGCCTCTCCAGGTACCAATAATAGAAACCATTGAAAGCGTCAATGCAAATATGTTTCATATTACCATTAGGGCTGTCACATTTTGGTAACAGCAGCATAAACTCACAAATGTATCTCAAAATTCAAAAAATTAAATACACAAGCAGATCCTGGCAACAAATATGCTCTTAATCTGCAACATTCCTTACAACTGAAAAACTGAATTATCAAGAGTCACCAATTAAGAGACAGTTAGCACTCTCCTGGTTTAAACTCTTCTGTTCCATAGCACTTCTTAGGATTACCAACTAATTTGTGATTTCAAAGCAATCACAGAGAAGGCAGACACAAAACTCCTATTAGGGGTCTTGAGATTTTTCAGGATGTGTTCAATTCACATTCGTCTTTTACACCAGAGTAGCAGGTAAGCACTGGGAACAAGAGGTGAAGATATCATATAAATCAGAATTTTTAAGTACATTCCTAATAGGAAATATGGAATCATTTTAATATAGATATTTTAATCCGATAGGTTTATATTTTTAATTTTTTGTTTTAAATAAATACTGTGGACAAGAACTTCCTTTTATTTCTCATTAAATATAAAGGTTTTCAAAACTGCTATGGGTTTAAAGGTTGTTCATTTAATGAAGTTGGCACAATGATGCAGCATATAGGCTGCTCAGCTCCAAGAAGATACTTTCTGGCCCTTATCTTCGCTGGGGATGAAAGGACAACATAATCACCTGTCTCTGAAACATTTGTTTGCCACGTATAGCGACTCCTCTATCTACTACATTCAAGGCGGTCTGCCTAGCTCTGACGGTTGATGTAAATTGACCCAAGGCAGCAGTGAGCTCTGAGCTTATCCAGGGTGCTTGCAGCTGCTCCATCACTGGCACAGGTGTGGAGAGATCGGAGCAAGTCCTTGCCACTCTTCACATGCACTCCTCTTAATGACTTTGCAGCTGCCAGAGCTGCAAGCTGAAATCCACCCAGATCCAGTGGCGGGAATTAGCACTGTGGGCAGCTTAGATCCCCAGACCAGGGAAACCCCAGTGAAGCCGAATTAAAAAGACTAACACAACTACACTCACATGTGGTTTTCAATGCATTGACAGGAATGAGGAGCAGGACAGAGGCAGGAGGAACATAACAGGATGCCATTTTATCAAATATGATACACACCTACACATATACACACATACCATATATCTCAAACATATTATATGTTTTTATAATCTATTTTCTTCACCTAAATAATGTATTGTTAGAAGGTTGACGTTTCTACAACGAGCATTTCTAATGTCCAATGGTGTTCCATTATATGGGTATATCTCTTTATGTAATCAACCTCAATATTTGATATTTTGGGTATTTCCAGTTTGGGCTTATTTTTAAGTGCTGTGAGGAATAGTAATAAGAAAGAGTTCATACATATTTCAGATAATCTCCTTAGATAAAATTTGTAGAAGTGGGATTATTGGGGGAAAGAATATAAGCATGTTTAGACAATTTTTGACATACTGCCATGATGCTGTCTAGAAAAGATGACACCCAGCAGTAGAGAATGTAACACTGGGTTAGAGAAAGCTTGGCTTGTTTGACATATTGGAATCTAGAATATCTTGCAGCTAATAGAATTTTATTTGAATCTTTGTGAGATTGAACAAGATTTCATAAATTCATTGGATGTTTGCTTCTATTTTGGTAATCTCTGATTATGATGTTTACTAATTTTCCATTGAGTTTTAGTCTTTTATTGACTGATATGATGTTTAAAATAGCTCTTTGCCAAATGTTTTACAATAGTACTTTGCCAGTTTGTAGTTTGTTTCAAATTTTAATGGCATTTTAGGCTATGTGGATTTTTATGTTATCAAATGTATTAATAATTCTTAAATGATACATATTTTCTTCCCATGTTGTAGGCTTAGAAATTCCTCTACCACCAAGAAATTATATAAACACATTAGATCTGTGTCTCACAGGGAATTTTTTGGTCAATAGAGAATTTTTTTCTGTGTGTTGTAAAGTAACTGAATCCAAATATCCCAGCATTTTCAAAATTCAGAAACATGAAATCTCACCAGATTTATTTAAAAACCAAATTAGTGTTCTGGTTTTTATCACATAGATAGGTATTATTGCTTATTATATTTGTTCCAAAGAACAATAAGAGAGATAAGAGAGAGACCAGGTAAAATATTTGTAAATGCCTTCTGTTCCTTTATCAATAAATGAACTTCTTGCTCCCTGAACCTGATCTATCACTAATTTAGCTTTAAGTCTTGATTTAGAAAGAATAAGAAAGGGACTTGGGGAGGATAAAATTAGATCAGAGAAACTAAGAGAAAAAAATAACACCATCCTTTTGACCCTTGTTGAATTTTATAAAGATGAGGTAGACAGAAGGAGGGAAAGGTTGTGGATGAGAAGCTGTTTCTCACTGCCTCTACCACCATACAAGGAAGGTGATGGTAGGGGACTGCTGGGAGGCTGCCATAGACTGAACATTTGTATTCCTCAAAATTCAGATGTTGAAATCCCAACCCTCGATTGGATAGTATGAGGAAGTGAGGCCTTTAGGAGATAATTGGGTCCTGAGGGTGGAGCCCTCATTCGTGGGATTAGTATCCTTATTAAAGAGGCCCCAGAGATCACCTTTGCCCCTTCTGCTATGTGAGGACACAGTGTGAAAAGATGGCCATCTCTGAATCAGGAAGCAGGCCCTCACCAGACACCGAATGTGCTGGCCCCTTGCATTTGGACTTCCCTGCCTCCAGAAGTGTGAGAAATAAATTTATGTTGTTTATAAGCCACCTAGTCTATGTATTCTGTTTTCATAGTAACCTGAACAGACTAAAACAGAGGCATTTCTTTAAACACATCCAGGTAAGTATAGGGAAGTTTAGAAAGTCTGACACCAGCAGCCCAGTTTAGATAATATGAGAGACCCCGAGTCTCTCAGGAAAAGACTTTCTTGTAGCCAATGCAAACACAATGTGAGCCCATGGTATGGCAGATGTATGGTACTAGGATAACGCTCCTGCTTCCCACAGCCTAGATGTACATGCAAGAGACCCAAGTGCATCCCTGAATCCATAGGGGGCATGGAGGTACTAAAAGGGTTGTAGGACAGAAGAAGCCTGGATTCAAACAAGGCTTCCCACCCCCAAGATATGGGGGATTTAAAACCAGAGGCAAATAATGATGACTGCTGACTACAATCACATCTCCTTAAAAATTCAGAAGGAAGCAGTTATGCTATAAAGGTCATGAGAGAGGAATCAGCCTTGGTTGGTCGCTCCATAGCAGCCACACAAAATGATTCAAAAGGCTGGGCACGCTGGCTCACACCTGTAATCTCAGCACTTTGGGAGGCCAAGGTGGGTGGATCACCTGAGGTCAGGAGTTCCAGACAAGCCTGGAGTTGAACTTGGAGATGAACCAGGAGTTCACTAACCAGACAGGTAAGTGAAACCCTGTCTCTACTAAAAATACAAAAATTAGCCAGGCATGGTGGCAGGCGCCTATAATCCCAGCTACTTGGGAGGCTGAAGCAGGAGAATCACTTGAACCCAGGAGACAGAGCTTGCAGTGAGCCGAAATCAAGCCATTGCACCTCAGCCTGGGAGACAAGAGCGAGACTCAGTCTCCACCTCAGCCTGGGAGACAAGAGCAAGACTCAGTCTCCAAAAAAAGAAGCAAACAAAATGACTCAAAAGACATTGTGTAGATTCAAGGAACCCACTTCTTTTGCCATCACAAGGTCATATCATCTGAATCACCACTCCCCCATAACACTAGGGTGATTTTGGAAAAGGCAAGCTCAAGAATAGTCATTTACCTGAGCCATCCAAGCAGAGACTAATTTTCTTAAAAGGCAGTTTAAATCGTTGGAAAGAGCAGAGATTACAAATTTGGAATAAATATAGTGATTCCTTCTCTTTACTCTTTCCTTCCTCCCTTTGGAGTGGGGAGTGGAAGAGAGCTAATGCAGAAAATCAGGACAGTTATAAAGGAATAAATCCTGAATTGCTTTGTATGCCCCAGTTAATGAGACTGAATTTGTTATCCTAATATGCACACATGCGCGCACACAAGGACATACACACGTTTCTTTCTTTTTCATTTTCCCAGTTGTTTTATAATGGTCACATATTGCTTCTTGGAAGTAAAGAAACATTTATTTTTGAAATCTTAACTAGTCTTGAAAATTCCCAAGCAACTATGTATTTCAATACACTTCAAAAGCAGTTGGAAGATTTTACTTAAAACATTGCTCCTGTATTTTTACTTCACAAACTACTTGGCAAATCTGAGTTTAACCAACATAAGTATCCTTGCCTCTTGGGCTGCCTTTGTTTCAGAGCTAAGAAGATTTTCTCAAAATTTTCCATCTGAAAATTGTATTTCAGAAATGAAGTGCACAAGAGAGGTAGGTATAAACATTTACCTCACACCTGGTTGGGATCAAATTCTATTTTTAAAAGACCATGTAAGCAAGCCTGTTGCTGTTGAAAGAGACAACTAAGACCTAACAAATTACTCCAAGAAGTCTTGGAAATACAAAGCAATCTTTTCCAGGTCCTGTTTGAGTCATTTCTTAATGGAATTATTTCACCCTGAGTTAGACTCAAAGTTGTACTCAGATAGAAGAATACATATAGATGATGGTGAAGTTGAAGAGCTCATCTTTATTAAGCACATACCATGTGCCAGGCACTTTAAATGCCTTATGGGATTATTGCCTTAATCCTTCCCACAACCCACTGATATTTTAATGATTAGCAAATTGGGACTCAGAAACGTGAATTAGCTTGCTTAGGTCTGCTGCTGGGAAATCGTGGATTTGACATTTAAGCCTGGATCCTCCAAAGCCGGAGCCCATACTTGCCTGCTGCTCTGCTGCTTTTGTCTTGAGTTTATATTGATGAAAACAGCACACTTATCAACTAGTAACTCATGTCCACATCTTACTTTTTTGTAGAGATGGGGTCTCACCCTGTTACCCAGGTTGGAGTATAGTGGCACAATCATGGTTCACTGCAGTCTCAAACTTCTGGGTTCAAGGGATCCTTCTACCCTAGTCTCCAGAGTAGCCAAGACTACAGGTGCACACCACCATGCCTGGCCAGTTTTAATTTTTTTTTCTTTTGTATAGAGAAAGGGTCTTACTATGTTGCCCAGGCTAGTCTGGAACTCCTGGCCTTAAATGATCCTCCTGACTCAACCTCCCAAAGCACTGGGATTAAATAGCTGTGAGCCCCTGAGCCCAGCCTACATCTTACTTTTGCTACATCCTTGTCACGTTATCCTAAGTAAATGATATTACATGCTTAGAAAAACATGGGTTGTTTTGGAGATTAAATGGACCTCACTTTTCTCCTCTATAAAAAAAAGAGGTAACATTATCTAATTCAGAGTTACTTTGAGGGTATCATTAGATAATATATGGACAGCACAGAGTGCCAGGCCCATACAGCCAGGCCCTTATAAATTACAGTTATTATTATTAGTTGGATACATTCCAACTCACTTCCATTATAAAGCACTACATTGGTATAAAATGATGCTAGTCTTCCAGAAGCAGGGCATAAAATAATGAATGTACTATTCTGGAGACATTTAGGCACAGAAATGATGATAAACAAATGCATGATGCTTCCAGTGAGAGGAGCCGTATCCTGTTTAGACAAGCTCACTTCTCATGACTTTCCAATACACCCATTCCACAGGTCCTTGAGAAACATGAGGGTAATCCTGGACTGTGGACCCTTCTTCATGCTTTCCTTACCCATCTGGAAAGGCTCCTCTTCTCCAAGACAAAACCTTCTCATAGCATGAGTCATAGCACTTTGGGAACAGCAATGGCCTGGAATTAGGATGCCAAGCTGAGAGCCACCTCTGTACAAAACCATCAACAGAGCTCAGGAGACTTGCCTAGGCTCAGGATGCATACAGGGGAAAGGACCCTCCAGGTCCCTACTGCTCTTAACGTCTTCTGTTGAATAATTAAAGACAGAGAATAACTATATTTCTTCCAAATTTGTAATCTCTCAGCTCAGTTCCTTCATTAAACTTTCTAGAATGACTCTCCTCACACTAACCATGCCCTTCCCAATTAGAATTTTGAGTGCTAAATAGTCTTCTCTGCATATTCCCTGCAGAGCTGGCCAAATTCACTAGCCCCTTAGGCCTCATTAGGGGAGGAAGACATTTCCCTTTCCCCAGGCCAGAACTGGTTGTACATCTGTCTTACCATATTGCTACCTAGAGTTCTTGGAAAGTCCAAGAGCAGAACATCAAAAGGCATGACAGCTGAGTTTCACCTTCCAGCCTTGGGAATCAACTGTTTCAATGCCTTTGCCATGGAACATGCCTACTCTCTGGTGGAGAGAGGAAGGTGGGCTTGATTCACACATATCCCTGGCCCAGATACCTGCCAAAGCACTGTAGGAACACAAGTGTGTATCACAGTTGTGATGAGTACAGCAAGCTGTCACCTCCTGTAGATCTATCTATATGGAAGAAAGTTCCATAAAACAAATTGTATTAACAGATACTTTTAAAACCAGTCTTTTGTAAAGATGTTCAAAGGTTTTAAGTGTAAGACTGGATAAGAATTTATGTGTTGCCCTTTATTAACTGTAAAGCCTTTGTCAAGTTACCTTTTATATGCCTCAATTCCTCATTTTGAAACAGAAGCAAAAGGATCTAGTTTATGGGGACAATGTGAAATATAGTGTGCTCAAACAAGCTAGCCTGTAGTAGTGCTTTAGGAACTCAACAAGAAGCTGCTACTGCAAGGACAGCTGTGATGATGATCTTCTCAATATCACCAAAGGCCTTAAATTCTAAGTCAGAGCAAAGAGAACAATAATCAATACCCAAGTGATCAGGGTTTCATCATTTGAAGAAAAATTGCTTTTCCCTCAATGTATTTCTAGTCTAGGGTACTGCTTTTGCTGCAGACACCATTTTTGTTCCAATCAAATGTATTAGTGTCCCGTTGCCACTGTAAGAAATTACAGTTGGCCTTTGGTATACATGGGGATTGGTTCCAGGACCCCCATGTATACCAAAATCCAGACATTCTCAGGTCCCACGGTTGGCCAAAACTGCATATACAAAAAGTCTCTCTCCATAGATACAGGCTTTTCATCTCCTGAATAGCATATTTAGGATTCATGTTTGGTTGAAAAAGTCCTGATAAACAGATAAACAGACCCACACAGTTCAAACTCATGTTGTTCAAGGATCAACTGTACTACAAAACTGGGGATTTAAAACAACTCATATTTATTATCTTACATTTCTGGAAGTCAGAAGTTTAGCATACTCTCACAAGGCTAAAACAAAGCTGTCAGCCTCCTTGGAAGGTCCAAGGAGAATGTTTGTTGTTACTTTTCCAGCTTCCACTGGCTGCCTGTGTTTCTTGGCAGGTGACCCCTTCCTCCACCTTCAACGTACATCACTCCAGTCTCTGTTTCCATCACCACATTGCCTTCTCCCCTGACTCTGACTCCCCCAGCTTCACCCTGATAAGGATCATTGTGATTCCATTAATAATCCAGGATAACCTCCCTATTCAAGATCCTTAATTTAATCATATCTGCAAAATCCCTTTTGCCAAATAATATAACATTCATAGATTCTAGAGATTGGGATGTAGACATATTTCAAGGTTATTATTCAGCCTACTATACCACGTTTCCACCATGATTGCTTACATACTCCGTCTTGCCACTCTTTCTAACTAATGAACTCAGCCAAGAGGACATTTGGAGTTGTCTATTTTTAATCATGACTGAGCAGTATCTAGAACTAGCAGAGACCTGGAAGCCTGAGAAAACCTCTGACTGGAACCTTCTTTCCCTCCTATCCCACTCACTGTAATGTGTCCTTAGAATATCTAGATTGTAATTTTGATGGGGCACCAAGACCCATTTCCTTCATCAGCTTGTGGTTTCAAAGAAAACATTGAAGTGGAAGCCATTTGGCACACACTTCAGAAAATGTTACTGGAAGTACAAACTTACGGAGAAGAAAAAGCAGTGTGTGTTTTATGTAGAACAAGTGATATAGTATAAATGAATCTAGCAAAGGAATAAGTGATGCTAGTGATGATTATAGTTGGAAATTATATTAGGCTAGAAAGTGCAGATACCTAAATATCTTTTAAGGGATTTCTGATTTATCCACAAATCTATGTTTGAGTAAGACACAACTACCTCTAGGTATGTCCACAGGAATTCTCCTATCCCAACTAGTATTAAACATCATGATCTGCAGGCTAGGAAAGTAATCACCAAGGTATTTGCATGTAAACTGGAAGTTAGGAGGCTTAGGATCCAGTGCTAGAGTAGCAGGGTGAACTATGGTTTGAATATTTGACACCTCCAAACCTCATGTTGAAATTTTATCCCCAGGGTTGGAGGTGGGGCCTAATAAGTGTTTGGATCATGGGAATGGATTCTTCATGAAAAGTTTAACGCCCTTCATGGGATTTGAAGAGTGAGTGAGTTCTTTCTCCATAGCTCCAGTGGGAATTGGTTGTTGAAAAGAGGCTGGCACCTCCCACTCTCCCCTCCTCCTCTCTCCATGTGATCGCTGCACATACCAGCTCCCCTCTGCCTTCTGCCATGACCGGAAGCAACCTAAGGTCCTCCCCAGAAGCACACGCTGGTGCTATGCTTCTTGTACAGCCTGCAGAACTGTGAGCCAAATAAACATCTTTTCCTTATAAATCACCCAGCCTCAGATATTCCTTGGTAACAACCAAATGGACTAAGACAGGTAACTTATTTATTGTCTGCATTTGGCCACATATGAGAATAAACAGGAGCTCTAATACCAGGAAAACAGGCACAAACCAAGACATATAGTCACTCTGTGGATAAATTACTTCACCTTCTTGGCCATTGTTTTCCTTGTCAAATGGTGACAGTGCCATATAAGTTTCTGAAAGCATGAAACATGAGACTAGGCATAAGAACACTTTGAAAAAGTACATAGTGCTATACAAATAGTGGTTTTACTGTTAATACAAAAAATTGAAATTAATTAATTTTAAGTTTCCCCTGTGAGTTGACTCTAAGGCATTTTTTTAAAGTATAGACACTATGATATCCAGAAGTTATAGCAAAACACCTGGAAACAACTTAAACATTACCAGGGCTTCCGATACCTTCTCCGAGCTAATCATTGGTAACACCACTATTTCATTACCACAGCAATTCATCAGTGAGAACAAAGGAAATGGGGTGAATGGCATCCTAGAAGTGACAGAAACCTGCATCCCAGTGTGGCGTAAGCTGAAACAAATGCCTGTAACACACAGCCACACTGCACTGTGGTTCTGGACTGCTAAATCCTTACTAATCTTTGGTGAAAATTTTTACTCTTCAGCTGTGAGTCTGACTTAGAATGTATTTTATCTGATGATAGTAGTGCAGTAGCTGTTGATATAATAGATCATAGTTTTCCTCACTATAAACCATTCACTTTTATCCTAGGAAGTGGAAAAAAAAAACACTAATGACTTAAAGCAGACATAAAATACTTAATTCTGTATTAGCAAGGGAAGCACTGAGGATGCTGATATTGACATAATCTAAAAAGTCAGAACAAAGTGTTGCCCAGTGGATGCCGTGTTATGGCATGCTACAAGAGTGGAATAAAATTCAGTGTAGGAGAGCCTTCCAGGAGCAAATGAGGAAAATGAATACAAAAAAAGACTAGAAAGGACTCTCTAGGGAGGAAAGTGATAAATGAAGTTAAAGATGTAAAATAAAACAATAGAATTAGAGAAACAGATGGAAAGGCAACTAAATGCCCTGTTATAATATCAAAAACGTTATTTTTTGTAATCATCAGATTTTTGACAATTTGCAAGACAGCAGGGATTCTATGTGGCTTCTATTAGGTCGGTGCAAAGGTAATTGCAGTTTTTCCCATGACTTTTAACGGTGCAGTGGTGCCTACGTTTAATCCTAGCACTTTAGAAGGCTGAGGTGAGAGGATCACTTGAGCCCAGAAGTTCAAGACCAACCTGGGAAACATAGCAAGACCCCATCTGTAAAAGAGAATAATAAATAAATTAGCCAAGGGTGGTGTCATGTGCCTGTAGTTCTAGCTACTCTGGAACCTGAGGCAAGAAGATTGCTTGAGTCCAGGAGTTCAAGACTAGCCTGGATAACATGGCAAGACTCCATCTCCACAAAATTAATTAAACAATTAGCTAGGCAACATCTGCATTGCTTGTAACAGAAAAAACTCCAAATACCTTTGCACCAACCTAATAGACTTATGAAATGGAAGCATTTGAAAGAAATCACAAAAGACTTATCAGAAAGATCTTCAAAGAAAATTGGGTAGTCGAAATGGGAGAATATCCCTCTACTTCAGCTCTTAAAATGCTTTGTTAATAATAATGCCAGGGGTATGACGGCAAACAGGAAATTATAAAAGCTATTCCTCAAATTCCCATTATAATCTTGGAAGAAAACTGCTAGTTTTTGTGTCAGTATCAGTTCTCATCATCTTTCTTAGTAATAAAGCCTGATTATTGACTGGGTATACATTTTATATGACAATTAATATTACACTTGTCAGCTTTTTCTGTAGGCACATTGGCCATATGACTAAGAGCTATGCATTGGATCTAAGCAGAATTGTATTCAAGAAGAATCCTAAAAGTAGGGCACATCCAATTTTGCCTATTCCTCCATCACACTGCCTGGGATGTGGATGTGAATACTGAAGCCAAAGCAGCCATGGTCCAGTATAAGGCTGATGTTGAAAGTGATAAAGCAAGAAGATAGGAGCAATAGGAAAACAACCAGAATGGCCCTAAATTACTAACCCCTGGATGTCACTTACATGGAGAAGAAATGAAACTATCTTATTGAAATCACTGTTATTTGGAGTCATTGCTAACAGCCAAAGATTACCTTAATGATAAATTCATTGAGTTAATATTACACACCTTTTAAAACACTTTAGAGAGAGGCTGTTGCTCTGTCACCCAAGCTGGAGTGCAGTGGCACAATGACAGCTAAACGCAGCCTCGACCTCCTGGGCTCAAGAGAATCTCTCGAGTAGCTAGGATTATAGGCATGCAACACCATGCCTGGCTAATTGTTTGATTTATTTTGTAGAGACAGAGTCTTGCCATGTTATCCAGGCTAGTCTTGAACTCCTGGGCTCAAGCAATCCTCCTGCCTCAGGCTCCGGAGTAGCTGGAACTACAAGCACATGCCACCACCCTTAGCTAATTTATTTATTATTATTTTGTACAGACAGGGTCTTGCTATGTTGCCCATGCTGGTCATGAACTCCTGGGCTCAAGTGATCCTCCCATCTCAGCCTCCTATAGTGCTAGGATTAAAGGTATGTACCCCTGCACCCAGCATTAAACACTTGATTTTTATAAATGTCATAGGAGTATAAGATTATACCAGTGACTTGCAAATTCAGTACATATAAGTTTGGATTCTTCATTGAACTCTGTAAATACTTGCCTCACTTGTTCACTCTCTCGTTTTTGCTCTCTTGCTCTCTCAATCTCTTGCTCTTTATTGCTCTCTGTCTCTTGCTCTGCAATACATTGTGATATTTCTTTCTTCACTACTTAGGCTTACATCTCTTGGTCAAAAAGATATTCTCCTACGTAACCACAATACTAAAATATGGCTAAACTAATTAAGGATAATTCTGTAAATCAACTAATATACTGTAAATATTCAAATTTCCCCAATTACATGAAAAATGTTTTTGAAAACGTTAATAAAATAAATATATGACAAGTATAATAAATGACAAAAGAGATATCAGTAAAAATAAATTGTATTACAAATTTTAAAAGTATTTAACTAGATATATTTAACTAGATTTAAAAGTATATAACTAGATGTAAATATATAGTATTTAACTATATATTTAACTAGATCTTACATAGATATATGTATGTGAGATATAAAATCATAGCGTAATATTGTGAGTAATTAAAAGTTTGGAAATAGATAAATAGAAAATTTTTAATAAAAATAACATTTTATATTTCAAGAAAAGCATAAAATCTTCAGTAATCCAGAAATTATTTTAAAAAGTGGAATAAGTATGGCCGGGCGCGGTGGCTCAAGCCTGTAATCCCAGCACTTTTGGAGGCCGAGACGGGCGGATCATGAGGTCAGGAGATCGAGACCATCCTGGCGAACACGGTGAAACCCCGTCTCTACTAAACAAGCTGTGATAGGAGATAAGACCTCTGTAACCAATTGCAAACACTGCTAATTTTTCTAAGCCCTTAGTCAAATCATTTTTTTCTAGGTATGGCC
>NW_012113141.1:14123682-14135194 GCF_000951035.1 Colobus angolensis palliatus | reverse complement strand
GGGCGAGTTGGCGGCGCCTGTAGTCCCAGCTACTCGGGAGGCTGAGGCAGGAGAATGGCGTGAACCCGGGGGGCGGAGCTTGCAGTGAGCTGAGATCAAGCCACTGTACTCCAGCCTGGGCGACAGAGCGAGACTCCGTCTCAAAAAAAAAAAAAACTGATAGAGGAAGGTAATAAAAGACAATCATGGAGTGAACTTACATCTTATAAATAAGTATTATAAATAAAAAAATGAATAACTTGATTCCAGTAATGTGTTTTTAAAAATAAATATTACTTAAGGACCACTTAGCTAGGGTGTGTGTGTGTGTGTGTGAAGATGGGAGTCTCACTATGTTGCCCAGGCTGATCTAGAAATCCTGGCCTCCAGTGATACTCCCACCTCAGCCTCTGAAAGCATTGAGATTATACGCATGAGCTACCATGTCCAGCTCTGAGCATTTGAAATAAATAAAATAATACAAAAGATCAATGAAACAAATAGTTTTTTTTTTTGAAGAGAGAAACTAAATTGACAAAACCTTGGCAAGACTAAGAGAAAAAGAGAGAAGGCTCAAATAAAATCAAAGATGAAGAAAGGAGACACTACAACTAATTCTGCAGAAATTCAAAGGATTATTAGCGGCTACCATGAGCAACTGTAGACTAATACATTGAGAAATCTAGTAGAAATGGATAAATTCCTATACACATACAATATACCAAGATTGAACCATGCATGAAGAAATCCAAAACCTGAATAGATTAATAGCAAGTAACAAGATCAAAGCTATAAGAAAAAGTGTCCCAGAAAAGAAGAGCCCAGGACCTGATGGCTTCATTGCTGAATTCTGCCAAACATTTAAAAAACTAATACCAATGATATTCAAACTATTCTGAAAAATAGAGGAGGAGGGAATACTTCCAAACTCATTCTATGAGGCTGGCATTACCCTATACCATAACCAGACAGAGGCACGTCAAAAAAAGAAAACTGTAGCCAATATGACTGATGAGTGTTGATGCAAAAGTCCTCAACAAAATACTAGCAAACCAAATTCAACAACATATTAAAAAGTCATTCATCATGACTAAGTGGGATTTATCCCAGGGATGCAAGAATGGTCAACATAGGCAAACCAATTAATCTGATACATCATATCAACAGAATGAAACATAAAAATCATATGATCATTTCAATTGATGTTGAAAAAGCATTTTATAAAATTCAACATCCTTTCATGGCAAAAACCCTAATAAAAATTGTGTATAGAAGGAACATACTTCAACATAATAAAAGCCATATCAACAGACCTATGGCTAGTATCACACTAAATGGGGAGAAACTGAAAGCCTTTCCTATAAGATTGATAACACAACAAGTATGCCCACCTTCACCACTGTTACTCAACATAGTACTGGAAGTCCTAGCTAGAGTAGACAAGAGAAAGAAATAAAGGGAATCCAAATTAGAAAGAAAGAAGTCAAATTATCCTTGTTTGCATATGATATGATCTTATATTTGGAAAAAACCTAGACTCTACAAAATAACTACTAGAACTTCAAAATTTAGTAAAGTTGCAGGATATAAAATCAACATACAAAAATCAGTAGCATTTCTACACACCAATGGCAAACAATCTGAAAAACGAATCAAGAAAGCAATCCCATTTACCGTAGGTGCAAATAAGATAAAATATGTAAGAATTGACCAAAGAAATGAAAGATGTCTGCAATGAAAACTATAAAACATTGATTTAAGAAACTGAAGAAGACACAAAAAATGGAAAGATATCTCATATTCATGGATTTGAAGAATCAACATTACTTAAATGTCCATACTACCTAAAGCAATCTACAGATTTAAAATATCAATGACATTCTCCACAGAAATAGAAAAAACAATTCTAAAATTTATATGGAACTGCCAAAGACCCAGAATAGCCAAAGCTATACTGAGCGAAATAAACAAAACTGGAAGAGTCACTGGACCTGACTTCAAAATATACTACAGAGCTACAGTAAACAAAAACACATGGTACTGGCATAAAAACTGAAACATAGATGAGTGAAACACGATAGAGAACCCAGAGATAAATCCATCCATCTATAGTAAACCCATTTTCGACAAAGGTGCCAAGAACACGCCTTGGGGAAAGGACAGCCTCTTTAATAAATGCCACGGGGAAAAGTAGATATTTATATGTAAAAGAATGAAACTAGACCCCTATATCTCAACATATCCAAAAATCAAAATGGATTAAAGACTTATATCTAAGACTGAAAGCTATGAAACTATTACGAGAAAGTACTAGGGAAACTCTCCAGAACACTGGAAACACACAAATGGCCAAAAGAAGACATACAAATGGCCAACAGATATATGAAAAGGTGGTCAACATCACTGATCATTAGAGAAATCCAAATCAAAACCACAATGAGGTATCATCTCACCCCAATTAAAATGATTTTTATCCAAGAGTCAGGCAATAACAAATGCTGATGAGGATGTGGAGAAAAGGAAATTCTCATGTACACTGTAGGTGGAAATATAAGCTAGTTAGTACAACCACCATGGAAAATAGTTTGGAGATTCCTCAGAATACTAAAAATAGAGCTATCATATAATCCAGCAATACCACTCCTAGATATATGCCCAAAAGAAACTAGTATATTGAAGAGAGATCTGTACTCTCATGTTTATTGCAAGAAAATGTGGTAGATATACACAATGAAGTACTATTCAGCTACAAAAAAGAATGAGATACTGTCATTTGCAACAACACAGATGGAACTGGAGTTCATTATGTTAAGTAAAATAAGCCAGGCACAGAAAGACAAACTTCAAATGTTCTCACTTATTTGTGGGAGCTAAAAATTAAAATAACTGAACTCATGAAGATAGAGAACAGAAGGATGGTCACCAGAGGCTGGGAAGGGTAGTGGGGGGTTAGGAAGGAAGCGGACAGGGTTAATGGTTACAAAAAATAGTAAGAATGAATAAGACCTAGTATTTGCTAACATAACAGGATGACTATAAAGTAATTTAATTGTACATTTAAAAACAACTAAAATAATACAATTGGATTGTTTGTAACCCAAAGGATAAATGCTTGAGGTGCTGGATACTCCATTTACCCTGATGTGATTATTACACATTGCATGCCTATATCAAAATAACTCATGTAACCCATAAATATATACATCTATGTAGCTACAAAAATTAAAAATTTTCAAAATTAAAATTAAAAAATATAAGAATATTCCTTGGTATTTGAGGATAACCACTTGAATTAAAAATACAAGTGATTTCATGGTTTCCTCTGAGTTTTGCACATTTCTATACTTTGAAATCTTTATACATACATTTTTATGTAATTTGTATCAATCCATTTTTGTTGCATAACCTTCTATTCTATGAATTGTATATATTAGATTAAACATTTGAATAATGTATACTGTCTTAAAGAAGATGCTTTAAAAGTCATTTTTCAGAATTTAAAAAATTTTCATTTTCTTAGGAGACAATTTTCAGGCTTGTTGAATTTGTTAAATATATTGGTTATGTTTCTTCATATTATTTGAAAGTTTCATATGCAAATTCACATTGAGTGAAGGTTTTAAAATGTGAATATCTTCTTTCTGTGTTCACCCTTACCTGTTTCATGGAATTGCAGGTGCCTAAATACAGGCCAGCAGTGATCTCAGGAATCCTGAGACAGGATAGCGAAGATCTGTGGCCTGAGGCCAGCACTAGGCTTGGTCTATTTCCTGGTTTTCCTGCTGTTTCTGTTCAATCCAGCCATCCTTGATGAAAGTTCTCTGGCAGCTTCAGGTTCTGAATGCAACTGAAGATTCTTTCAGTCTTCAATCATTCTTGGGGCCCAGATCCCATTCCTCACCCCACCCCCATTTCATATGGTCTTTGGCTCCACTCCTATGTCACACATGTGCTATTTTTTATTCATCTCCTACACTTTTATTGTTATTTCCTATAAGGGTAATATCCTTGCTGTCACATTCTGTTTCCATTCCCAAACTCCAGTAGGCCTTCAGCTTCAGAACCCATTTGAAAGCTGGTGCTTCTAGCCCATGGAGATTTATCCATTTTCCATTATGTTTGTCTATAAGTAAATAGAAAGTCCACTGTCTGCTTCTTGTTCGTGGAGATGTTTAACAGCTGTTAACCATTTTTTATCTTTTATCTTACTTGCTAGATGTTTTCACAAGGGACAGGGACGGTTATGGGAACTCACTCTGTCATCTACTGGAAATCCACAAAAATATAAGCTTTACAAATACATATATGCCATTGTCCATGCATTTCATAGTATGTAAGAAAAATTTAACTCAAAGCCACTCTAGTTATTTGAGGTATTGTCCTGTGTATTTGTATCAGTGCAGAAGTAGAGATGGCTTCTATATAGATCAAGTCAGGAGTTACACGACATCATCAAAGACTGAAGTGTCTTCATCTCTATCTCTGCTTTAATTCTCTGCTAGAATTAAAGAATCTCTACATAGAATTAAAGAAAGTCAATTTAATACTGCTTTCCCCACATGTCACAAAATGCTGCCACTATAAAGATAGTAAAAACACTTTGGCAGGCCTTTCTCCAAACTTCACATCTGGACACACATAATGGCCAGATGAACAAACCCAGGGAACTATCCTGGTGTTAGAGAAGATGCAGATGCATTGCTTCAAATGGAAAAAGAGATCAAAGGTCTTCCAGCCCAAAGCCAGCTGGCACCTCCCACACAACCATCTAATGGTTAACGATTAATTAGATGGTTAATGCCCATCTGGCAGCATCTCTGAGCACCTTCACTAGGACTGGAGGGTTAAAGTACTGGCAGAGTTTCAAATACAACAGTGGGCAAGCCAACGCAGGCTGTGCTGAACATCAGTACCCAAATACTTCCATGAATAAAATCTTGTTTGCATTCCAATAAAATCTTATTTGCAAGATATAACAAAACTGGGTATATCTGGATTGAATGTTCCTTATGTGGGGTACATGGTGGCAAATCCCAACAAGAAGTTGTGGGATGAAGGCTGCAATGTACACTATTTCTGTGGCATGCCTGGATCTGACTAGACCAGGTTTTTTCAACCTCAGCACTATTGGCATTTTGGGCAAGATAATTCTTTGTTGTGCAGATTGCCCTGTGCATTATAGGATGTTATACTCTGCCTCTACTCAGTATATACCATACCACTGTCTCCCCAGTTGTGACATTCAAAATGTCTTCAGACATTGCCAAATGTTATCTGAGCAGGAAAATCACTCTCAATTGAGTACCACCAGATTCGACTAGCAAGAGTAATTGGGACTAACTCTAGACTCATCTTGCTTGTAGTAATTGGGGAAATGTATTCAGCTAAAGTTTCTACTATATAATGTTGGAAGCGTATATGCCACCACATAGTAACAACCAAAGACAGCTTCCTCCACTCCAGCTGATCAAGTTCACAGAGTTAGACCTAGGAAAACTGAGTTTGAATCACTTCAAGTTCAACAGTTTTCCAGTACTTGCAGCAGGAAAGCAGAGGTTAAAAGTGAAACTTTTAAACAAGGAGTAATGGTGTCCTGGAGTAAGCTCACACCTGATTGCAAGGATCTCTTCCCAACTCCATGTTCAGTGACATCACAGTTGTAGCTTGAAATCAGCCAGGATGAAAGTATTTATACCACAGAAATTGGCAGGTGCTATAACGGAGGGATTTTTGTTTTTGTTTTAATTTGGTTCTTCTCCCAGAGAGCCAGTTGTTAAACATTATTTGCCAGCATACCACTGGCTAGGAGTGAGGTGCTACATACACTGAGTATGTTGGGAGCTGTGGAAAAGAGGAGCAGCTAGATCCAGTTTTGTGAGATCCTAAACCTTTTAGGAAGAACTTCTCAAGAAGAATAGCTCTGTTACAGTTAATGATTTCAGAGATGATATTCAATAATTTTTAGTCAGTAGCTTTATAGCTGTGTCTCGGAAGCCCTATGTATCTCCCGTCCTGGGTATGCAGCAAATAAAAAGCAAAATTAGAATTGGTCATGATAGGCAGCATAATTATTCCAAAGTAGATCAATACCCGCTCCCTGGAATTTAGGTTGCCTTGGTAGTTTATGAAAGGGAATCAATAGTATTCAGAATCAGATGTAAAGAGCGGATACCTTCAGACGCCCACAGATGAGGATGCTAGAAAGATGCTCATTTACCATCAATTAAAAAGGATGCCTCAGAATGTTACTAGGTCCTCAGCCCCCTTCCAGCGGCTAAAAATAAAAAAGAAATATAACATATTTAAATGTATAGTTCAAAAATACTTTTCTTGAAATAAAAGAATATTTGAATCCCAATTTTAAAAGAGCATGTAGTAACTGGAAAAGCTGATCTAGACTGATGACTACAGGACATTCCTCAGTAAAATTATTTTAAACTTTTAAAATGCAGAGAATACTAAAGGCCCATGCCAAGGATTATCCTCCAAAATGGGAAGCTTTTCATTAACTTGATTGAAAGTTACTAATATAGCATTAGGATTCTTTCCTGGGAGGGCACAGTGTCAGCTCCATTTTGACTAAAAGAGGCTGAGCTATATCTGCGAGCAGGCATTGAGAACATTAATCATTGGATATTCAGTGTCCCTTGGCTGGCTTACTAACCCAGAAATTGTTTTTACGTTATGTGTTCAACCAATCTGTAGAATTTGAAAGCAGCCATTGGAATTCTGGGGCAATAAAAACCCACTGCATTGTCTTTGTAGAGGTTATCCAATAGCAAAATTTTGGATTCCATTCATAAACTATAGTTCTTAGTAAATTCAGTTATCATAAATTTAACAAACATGCATGTGAAGTACCATTTCAAGTGAGGACCAGCTATTACCTTTCATCTATGTGCTCATCGGTGAATAACAACAACAAAAAAATGTGGACGTCATAGCTTCCTCTCCTGAGGTGATTAATAAGTGTTTGAAGACACTCTTTTGTGAGCCCAGCTTTATATTACAAAGACTGTCCTTTGGAATGTGTACCCTCAGTTGCAAGAAAAGAAGGGTAAAATTTTTTCTCTTTAATATATCATAATTTTATTCTTCTAAAATATTGACTCAAAGAAAATAAATCACTCATATTCAAAATTAAATGAATCCATAAAATGAGGTTTACAGTATCTCCAACATTTATATTTTCACATTTAAAATGGTGATTTTGAAATACCTAGAGTATAAAAATAAAGTTTTATGATTCAACTCAATTGAATTATCCCATCAGGTAAACAATAATCTCTTTTTCAAACATATACATATAGCACACTCACATATAATGTATTAACACACAACATACACACATACATAATGTGTAACATACACATAATTGACCTATTGCAATTGGAGGTTATAAATATACCAAAATACCTTCTCATTACTGAGACTTTATGTCCTTAAAGTAAAACTTTACAGGTTTTTGGTAGTAAGGCACGTTAAATTCAAAGCAACTTCTATTCTCTTACATAAAAAAATAGGTCAGCTTATCCCAGATTATTCAAAAATCCATTTTTTCCAGGTATGTTACATGATGAACTAACAAGTCCTATTGTATTTCACAGTGGGAGTTCTTTGTTACACACCATTGGTTAAGCTATTTGTTCTCCTTTGAGATTTGACATTAGCGTAGCTATTATTGCAACCATAAGATACATACATGATTTATCTGCTTTTTATCTTTCAAAAAAAAACTGCATTCTCTTAACATAGTATTTGTATGTGATTTGAATTATAATCATATATATTTGGAGAACAGCCATATTTAAAATCTGTGATGCAGAAACTAGATCACTGGATTTGAGTGAGAAACAAGAGACTAAAGGCCGGCCAGTCGTATGAATCTGCAAAGAAGTGAGAGCCAAGGGTCTGTCTCCCAGGCCTTCAGGAGGCTCCCAAGACAGCACAGCGGGGGCTCTCCAGGAGTCCATGTCACAGCCAGATTCCTAAGCAAATAGCACCTGAGAAGAGACAGGCAAAACCTTGTTCCTCTGCCGTAAACATCAAGTGTTATCTGGAAGTGCAACCCCACGTGCAGAACTGGGAAAAGCCCTACCCATAGAAGGAGATTTCCAAAGGGCAGAATAACAGACCTGATAAAGAAGAGACAGCATTTGTAATGGAGATTTGGTTGAAAAATTATGCAGAACTCACCCAATTCTACCCCAGCCATTGGCCCTTATTGGTAGGTATCCATATCTAGAGGACAATTTAATTTTAGCAATATAAATAAAACAGAAAATATGAAAGCTACTATTTTCGTTACCCACAAAATGGGTGGGTTCAATCACCTGACAGGTGACAGTCCAATGACCACAAGCAGGGAGGATGTAACGAGGAGATTTTATTATTTGCAACAAGTAAGGAAGACATCCAGGATAGCTCCCAAAACAGCTCCTCCCCGAACAATGGTGAAAACAGGAATTTTCCTGGGCTGGTTAGCTAAGTCATCTTACGTAGCAGTGGAGTAAAGGCAGTGCAGGTGCAGTTACTGATTATGCTTTTACATACGTCACAAGTACAAACCAAATGGAAAAGAAGCTCCTCCCTGGGCAAGGGTTTTAGTAGGGTACTGAGGAGAGTTCACCAAAGTTTATCTCCAACTCAGCTATCTCTGGAGAAAACGTTTTTGTTTTTCCAGGGCTGAGCTTCTTCCTAGAACATTTTGAGATGATAAAGAATTCACAGTGCAACAGTTACAAGTGGATAGTTTTTCATAGTGCATACCCCAAACCCTAGGACCTTGGGTTACAGTTTCTGGAAAAAAACAAACAAACAATATTATTCGGAGATCGGGTGTGCAGGGCCAAGGTCTGCAATACCTGTTTGGTTCTCTGCACAGCATCGTCTCATCCCTCTCCTCTGTGGCAACCACTTAGATCCCTCAGGCAATCTCATTCCTGTCCCACACCCCATACTCCTCACCTTATGAGGGACTTAAAGAATGTTAGTTTGGACTAGATTTTATCTCAATCTCAAGTTGCAGCTCACTAAAGCTAACCACTATGCCAGGCTGCCTGCAAAGACGACAGGCTTGGATCCTCTCCAGGCAAAATCATATTCTCAGACACCAAGCTTCTGCTCCAATTTCCCTGTTTTCTCAGTGGAGATGGTGTTTTATGACAGGGAACGGGTGACGTCTTCTCTTGCTCCACATTATAAAATTCTGGTCAAAATATCTATAATAAAATGCAAGACGAAAGGTGAGCAGTGAGGCTCACAGCTGGAAAGTGCCAAGAGTATATGCTTTTTTATAATGCCGTGGGGCTTTGCTGGAGGGCTGCAGTTTAGAATTGGCAGCTGTTTCATCTTAATGTAGAAATATCAACTATAAACAGGAGACCCATATCTCTACATGTACCAGTGGTATTCTGGTATTCATATCAGATCTTTTCCTTGGGCGAATATAGACACTGTTTTTTGCAAGTAGTCATTGACCCTGGGAAAAATGATAAGTTGCTAAAATAAAAAATTGAGCAGCCTCATAGTTTAGTCAAAGACAACACATTAGAGGATTTTTTTTTCCTGTCTCTCCTTAACGTAAAATATTCACAACATCCTTCAGCCTTAGTTTCTTCACTCACAAAATGCATAATTTCTTCTCTCTCCTCCTACTCAGCAGTTAGGGGAAACAAAGGCAGAAACGGTCATAGCATCTGGAATAAACAGTCTAATAAAGGCAAATGTAAGCACTTCCTCTGTGCAGGCTAGAACCATTTGAATATACAAATTTAAAAGGGGAATGATATAAAAGGACACATTTGGTGAAAATCCAGCCTTTCTTCACCAAGGACTTAATTCACAGCAAAGATTAGAGGTAAAGTTACCAAACTCTTCCTCTATGCAATCACTACGCTAGGTTCTGTTTTGTCTTTAAGGAATTTCCAGTGTCATTGTCATATTGGAAGCTTGTAATTCCTCTCATCATGTGTTAGGAGCACCACGCACCAGACAGTGATCTGACAGCATCCTTCACTATGTTAACAGGTCCAAGAAACCAGGAAACAATATCAAGGCAGATTTATCAATATGATTTCATAGAATCACGTTACATTCTTAGATTCCAAGCTAACATTCAGGGAGAGCCCTTGGCCTTTTTTAACCCTTGTTTCTCACTGGGTTCCAGTTTGGACCATTTCTATTGGCCTGACTCCAATGTTCACGTTTCTTTCCTCAGTTGTGTCCAGTCTGTGGAATGGGAGGTAGGAACTGAGTCAGTCTGGTGAGTAAGCTGAGCAGAGGTGGGGTTTGGGGTACTAGGTTACCTTCAGTGCCACATGGATCTGAATTCCTCTAGTGGTGAGCCGCTGCCGCCTGCTCTTCATGCCCCACCCTCAGCCTTCAGTGGTCCCTGCTGCTCTCCTCTCTGCACCTGCCCAGAGCTAGCCCACTGCTGCTGGCTACCTGGTGCTGGGTTGCTGGTGGAGGCAGGCATGTTTCTTCAGGTGCAGCCTCAGACCAGGGCTGACCTGGGGCACCTGGACCACATGAGTGGGCCTTTCTCAGTGTTCTTGCTCCTTTCCTGCTCCCAAAAGGCAGGAGAAAGTGCTTCGTAAGTCCCCCAGCTGTAGACAACTCACTTCCTCCAGGTGTAGACAATTTTGACTCGCTCTGCTCTCCCAGCAGTGGTGGATTTCAGCCTGGATGCTGGGAGCTGGAGGGCTTCCTCCCCTCCACCAGCGAGCGGCTTCACGTCTTGCTTCTGAGGATGGCAGACCCCACGCCTCTGAGGGACACCATTCCGGGCCCCTGTCCTACCTCGTCTTTGTGAGGGAGTCCCTGGAAAAGAGCTGGTGAGTGACAGGAGTCATCTCTCATGTCTGGGACACCCAGGGTTTCTAAACTGCTGTGCTGGTTCATATTCAGCCTTTAAGATGTAGTGTTTGTTTTAGCTTTATTTTCTTTTTACCCAATTCTGTGTTGGCCTCCTCTTCCCACCATGAGCTGCCAAAACTGAAAGAGCTCATGTGTCTCTTTCCTTGTCCTTCTTTGGAAATTCTACCTGGTTGCCTTTGGACCTCAGCTCCCTGACAGGCTCACGAAAAAGTAGGACCTTGTAGATAACATGACTTTTTATTAGGGTGGAAGGCACATTCAGTTTTGCTAATGTCTTCAGCCTTTAAGGAAGCAGAACTCCTTTGTTCTTTTTTCATGTAAATTTTAAAGTCACCCATTTTCAACCAGGGTAAAAAACAAAAAAACAACAAAAAACCCTTCTCTTCTAGGAAGAGAACTTCCTCAAGCAACAAAGACCACAGGTGTTTTTTGACTCTATGCTGAGTCCTTTGGTCTTTAAGTACTTTCCTGCTTGTAATTCTTAAAGCCACAGCTCCAGGTAATTAATGGTTGGAAAGTTTTTACAAGAACAGCATTTTCTACAGTGCTTTTTAGAGAATTCTACTTTCTATGGATTGTAGCTGGTGTTATTCTTAAAGCAGGATTCGAAGGCCAAAGTTTAGTAAGTGCTAGTTTAAAAAAAAAAAAAAAATTG